>NC_133619.1:618594393-618949393 GCF_048593235.1 Sminthopsis crassicaudata | reverse complement strand
ACAATATATGTGTGCAGAATCGTATAGTTCTCTTGTTGCACAAGAAGAATTGGACTCAGAAGGTAAAAATAACCTGGGAAGAAAAACAAAAATGCAAACAGTTTACACTCATTTCCCAGTGTTCCTTTTCTGGATGTAGCTGATTCTGTCCATCATTGATCAATTTTCTCTTTTTCAAAGATATCCACTTCCATCAGAATACATCCTCATACAGTATCATTGTTGCAGTGTATAATGATCTCCTGGTTCTGCTCATTTCACTCAGCATCAGTTCATGTAAGTCTCTCCAAGCCTCTCTGTATTCATCCTCTGGGTCATTTCTTACAGAACAATAATATTCCATAACCTTCATATACCACAATTTACCCAACCATTCTCCAACTGATGGACATCCATTCATCTTCCAGTTTCTGGCCACTACAAAAAGGGCTGCCACAAACATTTTGGCACATACAGGTCCCTTTACCTTCTTTAGTATTTCTTTGGGTCTCTATCACTTTCTTGAAAGTCTAGGCTATCAACAAGACTGTGACTTAATCCTTGATTTGTAGTATTTGCTGATTTCCAAGGTATAAAATGTTCACACTGAAAATTTAACACAAGGTTCTCCTCCATCACCTGACTCCAGCATATCTCTGTGTATATGTATAAAATATATATAAATATATACCTATTCTTGAAGCTGGGGAAACTTTGGATTCTGTGGATGGCTTCTTTAAAAGGAGTCCTGTAATGTGCTCTCCTGGCAGTTACAATTACTAGTCTGTCCTAGGCCCAACAGAGTACCTTTGACCACTGACCTTTGCAGTGTGAACTCTACCTGGCTCGCCTCTTCTGAGGCCTTCAAAGGTCTCTGGCCACAACCTCTTGAATCTATAGTTTAATAACTGGTAGTGCGCTCAAGAACAGCCACAAGTAATCTTAAAAGCCTTTATTATACCTACTCACATAATGCCCTGACTGATGCCCTGACTTGTCCCGAGTGAACACCTGGTCAGAAGACCCACGTGTTCTCTACCAAACTCCTTACCTCTTTTGGCTATCCATCTCGGCTTAGCCACCCAGGCTAGGAAGCCAGGGTGAAGAGCGCCAGGTTAAAGAGAGCGACTGCTGCCTGCAGTGGGCTTATAAAGGGCCTGTGAGGTCACACACACAGCCAGTCAGCAAGAGAGTCACCCATTACGAAGCTATCTCAATGTGGCCAAGATCCCACCTACAAAGCAGTCCTAATATCCACAGAGATTACTTCTGGGCCTCAATCTCCCGATGCGCTGTGGCACTGCCCATTTAAAGGGCCCTTACAGAGTCCCATTTTATTGCACCTTGTAGGTTTTAAAAATATCTTCTGTTTCACATTATCTATATTTTAAAATACGTCCCTAATCCCTCTTCCTTCCAGAGAGTCATTTCTTGCAACAAAGAATAAAATAGGGGAAAAAAAAAGACCAATATAGCAAAACTAAACAACATATCAACTCAGTAAATCTTTATAGCCAGTATTCTACATCCATAGCTCCCTATCTCTACAAAGAAGCAAAAGTAGATATCATCTTTTGTTTCTTTTTTCAAGCCAAACTTGGTCATTATATTTAATCAAGTTTTGATTAATTTTTGTTATGTTCTTTCCATTTACATTGTTGTAATTGTTGTCTATATTGTTTCCTGGTTCTGCCCACTTAGCTCTGCAGCAGGTCAGAGAAATTTCCCCATTTCTTTTCTGAGTCATTATATTCTTTTAGAGTAATAGTAATGTGCAGCTTGTTTTTAAAGGAAAACCAGCAGATCTCTGTTTGGGTCCTACCACACGCATTCTTTTTTTCCCCCTTTCCTTTTAATTTTTGATAGTATTCCATTTCTCCAAATACAGTCAAAGAGAGTTCCCAACAACCATTCTTACAAGATTCTGTATTCCAAATTCTTTCCCCTCCCTCCACTCCTCTGTCCCTCCCTCAAGCAGCTAAACAGGTGAAAATATTATACTTCAATCTATATTTAGTCTTTATAATTCTCTGTCTGGATGTGAATGGCATTTTCTATTCCAAGTCTATTGGAATTACCTTGAATCACCGCATTGCTGAGAAGAACCAAGTCCACTATAGTTAATCATCACATAATCTTATTATTATATACAATATTCTCTTGCTTTTGCTCACTTCATTCATCATCAGTGCATGTAAGTCTTTCCAAGCTTTTCTGAAATCAGTCTATATTCATCATGTCTTATATAACAATAATATTCCATAACATTCATATACCATAACTTATTCAGCCATTCCCCAATGATGGGCTTCCACTCAGTTTCCAGTTCTTTGCCACTACAAAAAGAGCTGCTACAGTAATGCCAGAGAAACTGAGACAAGACTGAGATTAATTTTTAATCTTTTTAATGAGGAGAGGTTTTTTTTTTTAGGCTAGCCAGCTGACCAGAACTCATGTTCAAAAATCATTTGGCCCCGAGGGACTAAAGCAGGGACCTTTAATAGGATTTTTAAGTAAACAGGACATATAGCCTGAGTACACAATTTTATAGGGAACAAAGACAGATAAGGGGGAGAGCAGACAAGCCATAATTACAGGAGAAAACCATATCTTAGTCCTGACAGGATAAGGGTCAAAATAAGAAGGTTGAGGGCAGGAGGCAGTGTGGTGAGGGACAATACTCAAAAGGAGAGGGAATTACCCCAGCAAGGACTGAGATAGGGCACCTGGAGTTTTATGACTTAATGGCGTTTCAAAGGCTTCTTTTCTGACTCAATTCTCCCAGTCTTAATGGCAAGGAAGTGGGGAGTGGCCATAATAATTTTATTCAGGGCATAACACTACAAATCTTTTTGTACATGTACTACACTCATTCTTAGAGCAGTGGATAGAGTGCTGAACTTGGGACATTTTTATTGTTCATTTGGGGTTTTCTTGGCAAAGATACTGGAACAGTTTGCCGTTTTCTTCTCTATTTTACAGATAGGTAAGTGTGAGAAACATGGTTAAATAGCTTGTCTAAGTTACAGCAAGTAAATGTTTAAGTCAGATTGGAACCACAAGATGGGTCTTTCTGATTCCAGGTTAAGTGTCACTATACCACTTAGCTGCCCCTGAAGACCCGAGTTCAAATCTTCTGTCAGACACTTACTATGTGGTCCTGGGTAAATCATTTACCACCATTTTCAGCCACCATTTACTCATCTGCAAAATGGGAATAATAATAATAACTACTTTATAAAGTTGCCATGAGGTTTAAATGAAATAATTTTTGAGCTATCTCTTTGCTGCTCCCGTCCCCTCCTTGTGACCTGTCCCCTTTCTAAGTAGTTGAGATTCCCCAGCCTGTCAGTAGTCACTGAGCCTGCCCTTGTTCCTTCCCTCTGCAAAGATCAACTACTCCCAATGAGAAGAGGTCAAGATCTCCAGAGAGCAGAGTTGGGGGGGCACAGAGTCAACACCCTAACCCCATTTTCTACCCAACCCTCTCACTCCAACCACACATACTCATACAATCAATATGAGACCAAGATGGGAAACAAAGCAGAAGAGGATTATAATTTTGTCTTTAAAGTGGTGTTGATAAGGGAATCTGGAGTGAGAAAAATCAACCTGTTGTCAAGATTCACGTGAAATGTTCATCACACCCCACAACCATTGGGGTGGAATTTTCTCCTCCAACTGTGCTGCTGTCAAAGCCCAAATCCACAGCTGGGCTGGACCGATACTGTGCCATCACTTCAGCGTATTACAGAGGGGCACTTGGGGTCCTGCTGGTATTTGAGCTAACCAAACGTCAATGGAGCTGGCTGAAGGAGCTATATGACCACGCAGAAGCTACCATTATTGTCATGCTGGCGGGCATTAAGAGTGACCTGAAGAAAGGTGCCCACAGATGGGGCTCTCATGTTTGTTGAAAATAATGGACTTCTGTTCATGCAAACCTTAGCTCTTGACTCTACTAATGTTGAGATGTCCTTCAAAGCTGTCCATAAAGAGATTTTTACCAAGGTACCCAAGCAGTGGCAGAATAATGCCCACACCATCACAATCATTCTGGGAAGTGCCCAACCTGGCCAAGAGTTGGGATCTGGGGAGAAGGCGGCTTGCTGTAAGTATCATGTCCTGAAGCCTCTTTTGTTTGACTCTCCTTGTGAGTCTCAGCCCTAAAAGATGACCCCTTCTATTGCATCCTCATTAACCAGAGGGAGAGAGAAGGACCCAAATGTCTAGAAAGCCATTCCTGGTTGACCTTGAGGATCTGTGACTGATCATTTTTTTAGAGTGTAAGGGGGAATTTCTATAGTCTAATTCCACATCCCTTCCTTATTATCCCTGTATGTTCTCTCTCCTCTACACAACATTAACTAGCCTCTGGGATATCCCTGTGCCCTTTGAAAAGGTCAGCTGGCCCTAAACACTTTGCTCTTATTTTCCCAGGAATTCTATTGCTGGCTATTTTTTTGCTATGTTCCCCCAAGTCTCTCCAGCAATAGCCTACTCCACTAGATCTGACCAATAAAACTGTTTTGTAACAAAAAAAATGTGAATTATCATTGTCGTCATCATCACCATCATCTCAAGTTCTCTCTGTAATGACCCAAGAATTCTCTCTGCTCCAAGGTCACAAAACTGACATCCAGTGTTGACTTTGAGCAGAATTTGAAGCACCCCAGATTATAGGATAATGGATTCTAAGGTAAAAGGGTCTCACAGGCCCACTAATACTTACATTTTATTTTTTAAATAAAGGTCTGTAAAAAAAACAGAATCAGGACTAAAATTCAGAGGCATGATTCCACACCCACATTCTTACTCCCATCATTTCCAGGACTCCAGGTTCAATGGCAAAGGTAGAGGCTGTAGACTATTCCCAGTTCTGGAGGATCTTCTCAGGAAGGTGAGCTCTTCTTTATCAGGAGACTTTAGGAGACAGACCAGGTTTCAAGACCCAAGGAAGTGAATCCTTTTCTAACAAATAGAATATTAGGCCCTGTAGCCTGCACTGGAAGGTAAATAAAGGCAGAGACTTGTGTGGCCTCACACAAGTTATAGCACTGGACAAAAAGGGATTTCTCTGATCTGTCTACTCATAGGGCTGGTCCTAGCTGTGAGACATACTCTTTATCCAAGCAGTAAATTATAATTAAAGGGGGACTCCTCTGTGGTTCCCCAATAACTTAATAGATTAGAGAGACAATCAAAGTACCTGCTGCTGGTAAGCTGGTAAACTCCCTCCTCCTCTTTCAAGTGGTTGATTTACTGTGTAGCTTGTAGATTTGTTATTTAAATTCTCTGTTCATTTAGCTACAAATAAACTGGATGGGAGAGGAGTTATGAAAATAAGCTAAGTTTCCCCCTCTATGCCCAGTTGCCTCATTTCAATAAAATGACAGTATTAGGCTAGAGTTCTATAAGGGCCCTCTTGCTTTGAAACATAATGGTTACAATTGGAGTTAGTCTTTCCCTTTGCTTTGGAGATAGAGGAACAGAAAATATAAGAGAGAGACAGAGAGAGAGAGACAAAGAAATAGAGAGACAGAGAGACAGAGAGACAGAGAGCCAGAGAGAGCCAGAGAGACAGAGCCAGAGAACGAGAAAGACAGAGACAGACAGAGACAGAGACAGATAGATAAAGACAAATGGAAGGAGAGAGATACAGACAGACAGATGAACAGAGGGAGAGACAAAGAAAAGAAGGAGATAGAGACAAAGACAGAAAGAGACAAGACAACAAGAAACAGAGGGACAAAGATGGAGAGACA
Source organism: Sminthopsis crassicaudata (assembly GCF_048593235.1). Classification (NCBI taxonomy): domain Eukaryota; kingdom Metazoa; phylum Chordata; class Mammalia; order Dasyuromorphia; family Dasyuridae; genus Sminthopsis; species Sminthopsis crassicaudata. The sequence goes on along the minus strand of NC_133619.1, from coordinate 618,943,649 downwards.
GAGACAGAAACAGAGAGAGAGGGGAGAAACAGACAGAGGCAAGAGAAACAGAGACACAAACAGAGATAGAGAAAAACAAAGAGACAGAATATTGGCCACTGTTTTACACATAGCAAACCCTTACCCCTCAAAACTGGGGCTCCCCATTATAGAGGAATGCTGCTCCACATGTTGAGAATGAAAAGAGATTATTGCTTGGGTGTGAACTGGCTTACAACTCAGAGATTCTAAGTACTTTCAAGACTGATTTTGACATGATGTCAAAAGTTTTCCATTAAATGCTCTAAATCCTATGACCATATAAGTCTAAGCACCCCCACACACACACACCTCACTCCTTTTTTTCATTAATTATACATTTTGAAAGACTGGGCAACTGACATGTGGCTGACTGTTGCAACACCTCTCGATTATATCTGCCTTTGAAATCTCAATTCTGCATTCCTTATATTCCTAAATTTTCCTTTTTCTTTTTCTTTCTTTCTTTCTTCCTTTCTTTCTTTCTTTCTTTCTTTCTTTCTTTCTTTCTTTCTTTCTTTCTTTCTTTCTTTCTTTCTTTCTTTCTTTCTTTCTTTCTTTCTTTCTTTCTTTCTTTCTTTCTTTCTTTCTTTCTTTCTCTTTCTTTCTTTCTTTTTCTTTTCTTTCTTTTTTTTCTTTTCTTTCTTTTTTTTCTTTCTTTCTTTCTCTTTTTTTCTTTCTTTTTTTCTTTCTTTTTTTCTTTCTTTCTTTCTTTCTTTTTTTCTTTCTTTCTTCTTTCTTTCTTTCTTTCTTTCTTTCTTTCTTTCTTTCTTTCTTTCTTTCTTTCTTTCTTTCTTTCTTTCTTTCTTTCCTTTTCTCTCTTTTTATTTAAAGCAATTCAAAGACTGATTTTGCTTTTGAAAAGGATTTATTTTATTTGGGCAGTAAAATAAAATTATTGATCCTCTTTTCTTATACATCATCTTAATTTCTTATTTTACCCTTCCCCCATTTCTCCATCCTTAATCCTTCCTTCATTAAAAAGACTAAAAAAAGAAAAAAAGCAGGTCACAATACTAACCAACACAATGACCATCCATATGATACATGTAATGTTTTACAATCATAGCCCCACCTCTAAAATTGAAATTTTTTTTTCTCAGTTCCTTTGGGCCATACTTAGTCATTATAATTACAGTTTTATTGCATAGTCCTTTTTGTTGACATTGCTCCTACTCACAAGATTACTTGAATGTCTGCTTCCCCTGGTTCTGATCACTTTACATCAGTTCATATAAGTCTTCCCATAATCTTTGACTATTCCTTATTTGACAGTTTCTTACAGAGCGGTACTATTGCATTCATGTGTCATAATTTGTGCAACCAAGGTCAAGTTGGTTTCTTGTGCTTTTCTATGATTGAAGACTAACTGAATCCTTAGGAAAGAATATCAGGTTACATCTCTAATAATGAGTCCAGGCATATCATAAACAAACTTAATTATCCTTGGGCTCCAGGACACTTAGTGATTTATCCAAAATGGCAGGAAGCTAGGGTTGAGACGCAGCTTTTAAAGCACCACTATCATTATTTAGGTTGTTATTTTCTGATAACTCTATAATTCCTTCCTTAGATGCTTGTTGAGGTCTGGTAATGACCCTGAGCTGTCAAAAGTGCACTATTCAGTGCAATTATGAAATGGTTTCTGTGGGCCAGAGAGTGTATAAGCATTTGCTAAACATCTATTAAGTGCTAGGTCTGTGCTAAGTTTCTGGGAGTACAGAGAAAAGCCAAAAACAAAGTAAGAACTCAAAGTCTAATGGAGGGGCCAACCTTCAGTTATGTACAAACGATATTTCCAGGATAAGTTGGATAATTCACAGGAGGAAGGCACCAGCTTTAAGAGGGGCTGGGAAGTAGTTTGTTTGTTTGGTTTGGTTGTTTTTTTAGACAGAAGATAAGACTTTAGCAGAAACCTGCAGGAAGTTGAGGAAGCCAGGAGGCAAAGGTAAGGAGGGGGAGAATTCTAGGTGTGGAGGAAAGAGATGATGAGAGTCCAGCTTGGGTAACAGCAAGGGATCCAGTGTCATTGGATCCTAGAGTACATGGTAGGGAGTACTAGAAAGGTAAAAAAAGGGCTTTAAGACCCAAACAATTGCCTCCAGAATCAAATACAAAATCTTTAGGGAGCCACCACTGGTGGTGATTGTTGTGATAGAATGATATGGTCAGACTTGATCTTTATGGAGATCACTTTGACAGTTGAATGAAGGATGGGTTGGAGTGGGGAAAAACTTGAGGCAGAAGCAATATATTTCCTGCTTGAGGTGATGAGGGTCTCCAACAGAGTAGTCTCAGTATTAAAGACAGTCCAGTTAATTGACATTTATTAAACACCTGTTACATGCTTTGTGTTAAATATATTTGTGCAAATACCAAAAAAAAAAAAAAAAAAAAAAAAAAAAAAAAAAAAGGCATAGGAGTGAACAATATAATGGGCATTGTGAAGGCAAAGGTAGAATGAAAGGGGCATGGAGGATAAATCTGAGAAGTCTCAAAGTAGTGCAGCTAGGTGAGAAATAAGGAGATAAGCTCTCTCCTTAAATCAATGTCTGGAGTTCATGGTCTGACTTTCCGGCCAGAGAGGCAGAGATAGTGATGGGCTGGGATCAGAGGAGGGAAGAAGGAATACAATAGAGACATCCCAAAGATAAAAGCAACAGATGGAGCAGGGCACGAGAGAAAGTGAAGGACCCAGAATGATCTGTATGTTGTTGTGAACCTGGAGGACCAAGAAGTTGATTTTTCCAAGGCTGTGTCCATGGAACCCAAGTTCTGGAGTATGGACCGAGGGATGGGACCCATAGTTCTCTTGGAGCTGATCTGGGGCTGGAGAGCTCATCACAAGTAGGAAGGAAAAGTCGCTGGTCACAGCAATTCATGAAACTGCCCATTAGGATCACAGAGCCTCTCTGGAAGGGATCTTAGAAGCCTTCTAGATCAGTCCCCTCATTTACTGATGAGGAAACTGAGGCCCAAAGAGAGGAAGGTTGTATAGGCAGTCAGCAGCAGAAACAATATTTGAAACGGAGTCCCCAGATCCCAACACGCCCAGTGTTATTTCCACTGTCATCTCACTCTGCCTAACTGTGGAAGGTTTGCTACATCTTGGATTGAAAAACTTCCAAACACTCCATTTTCAAGATGAGAAAGCCTCTAATTTCCTGATTTTCTATTACTTTCCTTCATATGTTCTCTTTATTACTAATGTAATCTACATGGACATTTTAATATACAAAAAGACAGAAAAAAAGGACATGTAAAGAACAAGATTTGTATTTCAAACTGAACAAGTTTGGGTATATTCAGAATGATATATTAAGAGACAGTATGACTTGTTGAGAAGAGAGCTGGCCAGGAAGACAGAGAAGGTTTCAAACCCTATCTGAAACATATACTGACTGGGTGACCCTGGGCAATAATAATATAACACCTAAAAGTTTGCAGAGTATTTTACAAATCTTATCTCATTGGATCCTCTCAAACACTTTGGGAAAGAGATGCTATTATTATTCCCATTTTGTAGATGAGGAAACTAAAGCAAACAGAAGTCAAACGACTTGGCCAGGGTGGCATAGCTAATCTCTAAGATCTTATATGCAAATCAATTTTTTCTAATCTTGTTATTTTTATTTTTTTAGTTGTGTGGACTTCTCCCCCTCCATTTAAAACTATTTTATTTTTTTCTAATTACATTCCTCAACCTCCTAGTGTGCTTCCTTTTTATTGAGTCATTTTGAGCTCGATTGAAGAACTACCCTTTCCTGTGTTCTCCCACTGTTTCACATTTACCATTCCCTGTGCCTATTGTATCCCTTTGTTTTGTCTGTAACTTGTTCCTTAAATAAATCTGACTTTTTTTCTTTCTGAGGCAATTGGGGTTAAGTGACTTGCCCGGGGTCACACCGCCAGGAAGTGGTAAGGGTCTGAGACCGGATTTGAACTCGGCTCCTCCTGACTCCAGGGCTGGTGCTCTCTCCGCTGCGCCCCCTAGCTGCCCCCGTGTCTTTGTTACCCCTGGTTTCTTTTGGATCTGAACCTAGAGTTAACTGACCCGCATTTTCAATGAGTGGGCAAATAGGAAGGATTGTAGGAAAGGCAGCTCCGAGTTGGGGGGTCCCTTAGCCCCAATTCATCGTTTCACTGAGATTTTTTTCTTGTGCAGCGCGCTAACTGTGGGGACACCTATGGAAGAATCGTACCCGTTTAACACATACATTGGATTGTTTGCTGTCTGGGGGAGGGGTTGGGGAAAGGGAGGGAGAAAAACTTGTAACGGTTTTGCGAGAGTGAATGGTGAAAACTGTCTTTGCGTGTTTTGAAAATTAAAAGCTACTAAAAATGTTAACAGGCAAAAAACCCCACAAAAAACCCTCCCCCTTTGTATTCATTTTGTATTGGTTTCCTAATTCCTTAAAAGGACCTTGCTTTGGGTGAAACTGAATGATAGGGGACTCTGAGGAAGAGTGGAAGGGTATGCTATATTATCTGCGTATTATATTATTGCTGTCCAGGGGAGGGGGGTTCTTTTATATATACTTGTATTACAAGCGTGTTTGCTCTCGCAGCCCCTTGCGGTGGGGGATGGTTTGGTCTGCGTGCATCCCCGACGCCCGGGACGACGCCGGCACACAGTAGGTGCTTGTTACAAGTTACAATGTATCTGTTCACCCCGATTTTTAAACCTGCCGTTTCTGCCCCGCCCCCTGGCTGCCTCCGCCTCCTTTCGGGGCCCCCTTCGGCAGCCCCCAGGGAATCCCGCACACACCGCGCGTCCCCTCCGTTGGAGCGGGGCCTCCTGCGGGCACCCGGCGCCGGCACAGGCGGAAGCGCGCCCATCGCTTTACGGGCAGAGCCAGTTTCCTCTCTGTGTCCGAGTTTCTTTCGGACTCGAGGTGAGCGTTAATTTTCCTGAAGTTTCCGACCCAGCGGGAAGGGAGAGGGGAGAAGCAGGTCTCCCGGCAGCCCGCCGACGGCTCGTCCGCAAGAGGAACTGAAGGGCGCGGAGTTGCCGGGTCACGCCCCGCCCCTTCCTCTCTCCTCACCGCCCCCTCCCCCACCCCCCGCAGGCGCCGGGAGCCCGGAGGAGTCCACCGTTCGGTCAAGGTCACTTAGAGTTGTGGCCCATATTTAAGAGCTGGTTCCCAGAGTCCCCGGCGTCCCGGGGTGGGCGTGGGGGGTGGGGCGGAGGAGGAGCAGAGGGGGGCGGGTGACAGGAAGGAGGCTGGAGCAGGGGCAGAAAAAGGAGGAGCCGGGGCCGGCCGGGCAGGTCTGCCTGGAAGAGTGGGCGGGGCGGAGGGGCGAGTCAATCGATGACTCGGCGCTCGCTCTCTCCCTCTCTAGGCTGGGCCCGGCCCACATCGCGGGCGCGGGCTCTATTGGTCGAGCCTAGTTGGGCCAGAGCAGCGGCGGGCGCCATTGAGGGGCCGGAGGAGGAGGAGGAGGAGGAGGAGCAGGAGGAGGAGGAGGAGGTAAAGCAGCTGAGGCAGCGGCAGGTGGGAAGCCGGGGGGCGCGGGAGAGACGGGGCGGAGTGGGACGGGCTGCGGGACCCAGGGGTCCTCTGGTCTGAGGCCTGACCGTCCCGTCCCCGAGGTGCGGCCGGGGCGGGGACCCCCGGGATCACCCCCGAGGCCGGCGGGAGTGGGGACCCAGCGGGAGAGGGTGGGGCCCTGGGGCTGAGGGGGAGGGTCACCTGAGGCTGTCAGCCTGCCGGGCCCCCGCGTGTGTGAACCCGCGTGACTGGGCTGAGCGTGTCAGCGTAAGGGACCCCGCGTCCGTGTGTGAGTGTGAGCCCACGTGACCGGGACCCTTCTGTGGGGTGAATGTGCCCGAGTGTGTCAGCGCGGGTGACCCCGACTGTGTGTGAGCGTGACACGCGTGACCAGGAGCGGACTGGGGCGGGGCGAGCGTGTCAGCGCGGGTGACCCCGAGTGTGTATGTGAGTGTGAGCGTGAATGAAATCACATGACTGGGACCCCTCCATGAGAGTGAATGTGTCAGTGTGAGCTATGTAATAGACTCACTCAGAAAGGGTGAGAGTGTCCCAGTGTGTCAGTGTGAACCATGTAGTAGACTCACTCAGAAAGGGTGAGAGTATCCCAGTGTGTCAGTGTGAGCCATGTAATAGACTCACTCAGAAAGGGTGAGAGTGTCCCAGTGTGTCAGTGTGAGCCATGTAATAGACTCACTCAGAAAGGGTGAGAGTGTCCCAGTGTGTCAGTGTGAGCCATGTAATAGACTCACTCAGAAAGGGTGAGAGTGTCCCAGTGTGTCAGTGTGAGCCATGTAATAGACTCACTCAGAAAGGGTGAGAGTGTCCCAGTGTGTCAGTGTGAGCCATGTAATAGACTCACTCAGAAAGGGTGAGAGTGTCCCAGTGTGTCAGTGTGAGCCATGTAATAGACTCACTCAGAAAGGGTGAGAGTGTCCCAGTGTGTCAGTGTGAGCCATGTAATAGACTCACTCAGAAAGGGTGAGAGTGTCCCAGTGTGTCAGTGTGAGCCATGTAATAGACTCACTCAGAAAGGGCTAGAGTGAACAAGTGTGTCAGTGTGAGCCAGGTAATAGACTCACTCAGAAAGGGTGAGAGTGTCCCAGTGTGTCAGTGTGAGCCATGTAATAGACTCACTCAGGAAGGGTGAGAGTGAACAAGTGTGTCAGTGTGAGCCATGTAATAGACTCACTCAGAAAGGGTGAGAGTGTCCCAGTGTGTCAGTGTGAGCCATGTAATAGACTCACTCAGAAAGGGTGAGAGTGTCCCAGTGTGTCAGCATGGGTGACTCTTTGTGTCAGTGGGTGCATGGGAACACATGTAATGGACCAGGCTGGCAGGGTGAGTGTGTCAGCGCGGGTGATCCTGAGTGTGTGTGAGCGTGAATGAAATCACATGACTGGGACCCCTCTGTGAGAGTGAGTGTGTGTGAATCCATGTAATGGACTCAGTCAGGAAGGGTGAATGTGCCTGAGTGTGTCAGTGTGAAGACATGTACCGGAACCGGCCGGCAGCGTGTCTCAGCGTGGGGGACCCCAAGTGCATGTGTGTGAGAGAACATGTATAACTGACCCAGCCTGCAGGGTGTGTCGGTATGGGTGACTGAGTGTGTGTGTCTGAGTGTGAAAAAACATGCTCGTGTAAGTTCCAGCCCATGTGACTTTGAGCGGGACTGTGGGCACGAATATGGGTGCCCAGAGCTCCGGTGCCCAGTGGGTGTGAGAGCATGTACTACAAAGTGAGTGTGGGTGGGGCCCCTGACATACTTCTCAGGGAGGTGCTTCGGGTGGAGTGGCAGGAGTCCTTGAGGGGCTTGGGCCCTTCCCTCTCCCCGGCCTGGCCCACACTTCCCTTGGCAGGAGGGAGCCCTGGGGCCCAGAGGCAGCCTGTTCTGCTGCCTCCTCTTCTCCAGACCAGACACAGAGACCCCTGCCCTCCGTCCAGGAAGCTCCTGGCAGCGGCAGCAGCAGCTCCCTCGCACTTGTTGATACTTCCCTTGCCTGCTGGGACACTGCCCGCTGATCAGGCTCTCCCTCTGGCATGTTCATATCTGCCCTGACAGCTGGGGCCCAGGTGTTTAGAGAGGGGGGCTGAGGGGGCTATCTTTGGCCTCCGTCCACACTGACCCAAGGTCATGCAGACCCGGCGGCCGGTCTTTGATAGCCAGCAAAGGGCCGCTGTTTGCTGGCCAGGCTGAAGGGCAGAGTGAGAAGGGATCCGAAGGGGGTTAGTGCTTGGCAGAGATTGGAAGGGACAGCTTGAGTTTAATACTAAGTGTCAGGACTGACGGAGGCCTGGTTTACAAGCTGCCCGCGAGAATTAGCCTCACTGCTCTGCCTAGGTGTGTCAAGAGCTTCCCTGCTTGACCTCACTCCGCCTCTCCAGCTGCCCCGGTTCCTGATGTGCCAGGCGTTTTAACTGACAGCAGTCCCGTCTTTACATTTAGTTTCTTTTTCTCAGACTATCGGGAAGATGCATGTTTTCATATTAATGTTTACAACTTCATCTTTACATAAGGCATTCTCAACAACTCGTTGATTTCTATAAAATACTGTTTTTCTGAGCATTTTAAAGGAAATTATCTAGCCTGTGATGTGTCTTGGATGAGTCTTGGAACAGGAATCAGGAGACACGGCAGCTGGTTCTTGATCTGTCAGTGAAGAATTGCCTGCTGCCTGGACAAGTCCTTTAGGGTCCCCGGCCTCAGCTTTCTCGTCAAATGAGGGGTTTGGGTGACAGATGGTTACTAGGATCCCACCTGTTTAACGTTCATTTTCTTTAATTTTTAATACAGTGTCCTATTTAGGTTACATACTATCTCTGGACCTTGGCCGTCAAGACTGGCCGAGAGGTGTGAGCTAACACAATTTATTAGAAATGCATTACATGTTTCTGTTAGTTCAGCAGTAGTAGATGGTATTATCTGGCAACAGTGTGAATCACTGGGGGATGGAAGAGAGGAATATTTGGAAATGATCCTGAAAGTAAAAATGTTCCAAGTGGGATCAATGCCCTGGCAGACATCAAAGCTATCTCTTACCTAAGAGTCAGTGGAATGGTAGAGAGGTGAAAGTGGATCACTGGGCCAGGGTAAGATTCACAACTCAGAGAAACTCATCGAACCTTTTGGTGCTTCATTTCCTCATATGTCCATTGGATTTTAATGGGTTATAATGATAGCTCACATTTCCATAGTGTTTTAAAGGCTTACAAAATGCTCGCTCTCTCCCAACTCTGTGAGGTAGGCAATTCAAGTATCCTTATCCCCTTTTATAGATAAGAAAACTGAGGCTCCTAAAAAGTGTGAGATAACTCAACCTTAAGTGTTCGAATCAGGATTTGAATACAGGTTTCCTGATGCCAGCTGTCACTCATGTTAGCCTATTGGAGCTCAACTCAGTAATATTGAGCTCCAGTGGTTAAGTTTTCATAATAAATAAATAAGTGCTAAATTTTCTTAAGACTTAACCAGAATTTTAACTTTTATTAGTAGTAATATTTTTTCTGATACTACAAATTTATCTGTAATATATAAATGAATTTCCCCATGTTAAAAAAATGCATAATATTCCAAAACAGCATTTCAAAGTCCACCTTGTTTAGCCCAAACCTGAAGAAAGCTCCTTTTCAGATTCTCATCCCCACTGATCATAGTGAGCTAATTTCCAAACCTTAATTAGGGTGATCTATAATGACAAATGTAGTTAAGAGTGGTAAACTTTGGTACATTTTCTCCAGACCTTAACTTGATCTGTCATAATCCAATCCTGATGTAATTCAGTGAAGCACATTGTAGGTATTCTCATTGAGTAATTCATTGAGAGTTTTTTTTAAACTGGATTTTTGGCTCTATTTTGGATTTGAAATCTGAGTTGAAATTACTTTGAGATGCCAAAAAATTATGAATGTGCTTGAGGACAGCTTACTGAAATTCACCTATTAATTCTATTTCTTTTTATTTTTTTCCTTCTGCATAGATTCTTCTATAACCATGAGTGCATGTGAGAGAGAATGACATTAGAGTCTTAAAAACCTCCTCAAGACACAGTCATGTTGGAAGGTCTTGTAGCCTGGGTTCTCAATACTTATTTGGGCAAATATGTCAATAATTTGAACACTGACCAACTTTCGGTAGCTCTTCTAAAAGGTAAGAATATATTTGCTTGTCTTTGGCATTGTATGACCCTTTATAGCTATGATTCCCATTTATATTCAGGATCATAAAATGTTCTAACTTTTTTTTTTTTTTTTTTTTTTTTTTTTTAACAAAACTGTAATGTCCTGTTTGGTTTTCTTGGGGTTCTCTGGAAGCAGCCTTCGTTTCAGTTCAGGAATCACCACGAGAGTAGCCAGGGGTTAAAGTCCAAATCCTTTATTGTCTCTTTCAAAGTCCTATCTTCTTTTCTTAGAGGCCTACCTCTTTCCTTGGTTCTGAGAGTTTGAGCTCTCACCTGTCTTCTCTGCCCTCTAACCCTCTCCCAATTGAATCCTGGCTAAGGCTCCTAGCTTATATGCTCTACACAGAGTATATACCAACAATTATATCACTAGGAAACCATTATTTGTTGTAGGATTAAATCAATCCTATTTAACCATGCTAATTAGATAACCATTGTCTCATCAATTCCACAGACTTAGCTCCTTGTTTGAAGTTCAGAGTTCTGGCCCATAACACAAAACATTTCTAAAAGTCACTCAGTACTCTAAAAGACACTCAGTATGGTGTCATTTACAGTAGTTCACATTTGAATTTGCAGTTTACATGCATTATCTCATTGGACAAAATAACAGGAGATTAGCGCTGATTTACTATAGATTTTATAGAATGATAAATAGTTTTAGACATAACATTTTATATGTGGTTCTGAGTTTTTGACTTCATAAAATATGTACTACTTTATTAATGTGAAATTTCAAACAGATTTTCTGAAAGCCCAATGGGGGTGATAGTGGCAACTCAAGTCAGCAAGCATCATTAAGCACTTGCTGTGTGCCAGGCTCTGTGTTAAGCTGCAGGAATACAGATACAAACAGAAAGACTTGACGTTCATACTTGAAAGGGAGTTGAAAGTTTGTGTGGGGAGGGACTGCCAGGGGTGGAGGCCTTGTAGAGAGAGTCCAGGGAGGCCAAAGGAGAGGGTCTGGCAAAAAAGTCAGAGGAAGGGCTCCAGGGGTAGAGGGAGGTGGCCTGGGGGTGGTGAGGAGGCCTATAAGGCCTGCAAGAAAACAGCTTGGAGATTAGATGCCGAGTTGACCCAGAGTCCAAGCCGGCTCTGCTTCCACCTCACCTTTGTGACTTCAGAGAAGACACTTCATTCCCTCCCTCAGTTTCTCCATCTGTAAAATGAAGGGGTTAAGGTGGATATTTTTTGTGTTGTTTTTTTTTTAGTAGAATATTTTAAAAAAATATGTTTTTTATTAGACCTTTTGATTTTTATAATAGTTATTTCTTGACATGCTCTCTTTCCTTCCTGGCTTTTGAATCTGAGTCATGCCCTATATCTAAGACAGTCTGTTAAACAAGAGCAACCTCTTCTGAAGGGGCATGCAGTGTTCTGCCGGGAAACCTTCACTCCACGGAGAACCAGGGCCTAGGCTGCATTCTCTGCTCTGGGACTTGGGTTGGTTTTTCATTTACTTAGAGTCCAGCTCTTTTAGAGGTCTCTTCATTTATTGTTGGAATCAGTGCATTTTGTTTTCTTTTGTTTATTTTGTATTTGTTTCTACAATTTGTCTTAAATTTCTCATACTTATCATTTCTTTTTGTTGTTTCTGTTAAGTCATTTCACTGATGTCTAATTCTTTTGTGACCCTATTTGAGGTTTTCTTGGCAAAGCTATTGGAGTGGTTTGTCATTTTCATTTCCAGCTCATTTTACTGATGAGAGAACTGAAGCAAGCAGGGGTAAATGATTTGTTCAGGTTCACACAGGTAGTGAGTATCTGAGGTCTGAAGTAAACTCAGGAAGATGAGTTATCCCGACTCCAGGCCTGATGCTCCATCCATGCTCCATCCACTTTGCCATCTAGTTCCCCATTATCCTTTCTAATTTAACTGCAATCTGATATATTCATGTAATTCATTATTCAGCCATTTCTACACTGATGTGAATTTGCTAGGTTTATGATTTTTTTCTACCACAAAAAAGTGCTAGGTGTTTTTTAAGTTGCCTTCCAGTTCCTAATCCTATAAACAACTCTGGGTCTTATCATAATGATATATGTCTAAATATGTAAGATAATGTATATGCTACCTAGAAAACATGTGATTGTTCTCTTCTGGGAGCATATATTCTAAGTGTTCTGGTATGATTAGTATGGAAATTTCTCTCATTTAAATTGTTCTCAATAAAATTTTATTTTTGAAATTAAACTAGATTTTTAAAAAACATTTTTATTTATTTTGTTAAATGTTTCCCAACTGCCTATAATAAAAGTTTAGCAATCATTTTTTTTCAAATTTGAGTTCTAGATTTTTTCCTTCTCTTCCACTTCTCCCCTCTTATTGAAAAGACAAGCAATATGTTATAGATTATAATAGTGAAGTTATATAAATCACTTTTCCAAAATAGCCGTGTTGCAAAGAAAATACAGATTAAAAATCCCCTAGAAAAATAAATGAAGTAAAAAAAAGTATGTTTAAGTTTGCATTGAATTCATCATTTTTATCTCTGGGGATGGAAAACATTTTTCTTCAGGGTCCCTTTGAAGTTCTTTGGATTATTATCTTGATCAGAGTAGTTAAGTCATTCACAGTTGATCATCTTTACAATATTGCTGTTACTGTATACAATGAGCTCCTGAATCTGCTCACTTCACTTTGCATGAGTTCATGTAAGCCATTTCAGGTTTTTCTGAAACTACTATGCACAATAATATTTCATCACAGTCACTTACCATTTGTTCAGCCATTCCTCAATTCATGGACATCCCCTCAATTTCCAATTCTTTGCCATCCCAAAAAGCTGCTATAAATATTTTAGAACATATAGGTTCTTTCCCTTTATCTTTGACCTCTCTGGGATACAGACAGTGGTATTGCTGGGTCAAAGGGTATGCACAATTTTTATAGCCCTATGGGTGTAGTTCTAGAGTATTCTCCAGAATCGTTGGACTTAAAGTAACTTTTTAAATTAAGAAATTAAGTCAAAAGCTCATAGAACTAGAGCTGGAAAAGATCTTAGAAACAATCTAGATCTACCTCATCATTTTAGAGATAAAAAAAGTCTTTGGGAGAGTGAATCACTTGCCCAAGGCCATATACGAATGGGATTTGAAGCTGTATTGTTTGAGACCAAAGCTAGTACTCTCTTCATGGTGCCTTAAGGCTTTGAAAAGGAAAGGATAATATCATTTGTCTGGAGGCTAAAGGTCATGGAAAATGGAAAGTGTCCACTGCATTCAAAGTAGTTATCTCTAAGAAGTTCTATCAGCTATACTTCATGTTATTTCTGCTGAGCATATTAACTATGGAAGATGAACTTTGGATATTAGAATGCATCCCAAGGATACATGATAGTAGTCTTAAAGGCAGCAGTTAGGTATTGGAAAGATTCGATTTGTCTTGCTTGACTTCTCAAGGCAGAACTAGAAATAATTGCTAAAACTTGCTGAGGCAGTTGGGTTTGATGTAAGGAAGATTTCCTCACAATTATAGCTGGTTTGGGGATTGTACGTTCCTTGTTCCTGATTCACCTGGTTGTCAGATAGCTACTTCACAGGAATGTTGCAGAGATTAAAAGTTCAAGAATGAATTGGACTAGATAATCTCTGAGGTCCCTCCCAATCTGAGCTTCTCACATTCTACATGCAGTGCTGGAAAAGTCTGTGTTGTAGGGAAATGTATTGAGAGAACATTTCTTTCATAAAGATTGACCATTAGGTATAGGCTGAATGTTTACTTAACTCCCTCATTCAACATCTTGGCTAAAGATCTGAGTGACACAGTACCTGTATTAGGGATAATAAAAAGGGTCTGTGAATAAGAATAAGCAATAGTATGGTATAGTTCGATGATTCCAAACCATTTGAATGACTGGATGCTCAAAATTATCATTAATGATTCATTGTTAGCTTTGAAAGGGATTTGTATTGAATGAGTGTCTCAGGGATTGGGCTTTGGCCCTATGCTCCTTCACATTTTATCCGGGATTTGCATAAACTAGTGACATGCTTATGAAATTTGAAGGTAACACAGAATGGCATAGGATTCAAAAAGATTTTGATGGGCTAGAATATTGGGACGAATATATCAATATGGAGTTTAATAGAGACAAATGTAAAGTCCTACAACTAGACTCAAAAATTGACTTTATGAGTATAAAATGGGGTAGACATTACTAGATTGTAGTTTATCTGAAAAAGATCTAGGGGTTTTATTGGACTGAATGGTTACTGAGTCAGCACTGTGTTCATTGAAATAAAAATACTGTATTAAGAGAGTTGTAGTGTCTAGAACAAGATAAGTAATAGTCTCTCTGTCTTCAGTGTAACATGGCAGTCAAAGAAGCTATGTTCTTATTGTGCATTGAAGAAGGTTCTGTTCATTAGAATAAGAGATAATATTTCTGTTGTACTTTGCTCTAGTTAGACTACACCTGGAGTACTGTATTCAGTTTTGGAGGGGCCACTTAAAACGAAGGTCATTGACAAGCTGGAACTCCACTACAGAATGGTGAAGATTTTCATCACCATGTCATATTATCCTAAAGAAGAAGGACAAGATATTTGTAGGGCTGTCATATGGAAGAATGATTAGAATTGACCACAAATGCCAGAACTTGGCGTAATGGCTAGAAGTTTCAGAGAAGCAGATTGAGAATCAATTTGCCTCAAGAAGTAAAGATTCCACATCAGTGGGAGCTGAATGACCAGTTTTGAGGAATGCTGTAGAGAGGATTCTTGAAAAAAATATATATCTCTTGGTCTTACTGGGCATGATTATACTAAACTTTCTTTTCCTTTCTTAACTCTTCCTCTGAATATCCTTGTTCTGACCTCTCAGCTGAGGATCTTGCCTCATATTTTATTGAGAAAACTAGAGCATTTTGCTGTGTTTTCTTCCTCCCATTCATCTCACAACCCCTCAACATCATCTACTCTCTCCTAGTCTGTCTCTGATAAGAGGTGGCCTTTCTTCTCACCAAGGCTATCCCCTATACAAGTGCCTCCTATTCCATCCCTTCCTATTATGGGCCAGAACTCTGCAACTTGTAAGAATCCTTGTTTCAGGTATAGAGTTCTGGCCTATAACACCTTCCCATATTCTTTTCCTTTTTCTCTTTTTCATTTTCTCCCTAGCTACTGGTAGCTATCAATATACCAATTCTTTCCCTGCAGTCTAAATAATTTCCCATTTTTTATCCTTAAAAACTTTCACTAGTCCTAACATACCCACTAACTAATGACTTATTTCCTCACTTTCTGAGCCAGAATTTTTGGAAAAAGATGTCCACACTCATTTTTTCCATTTCCTCTCTTCTGTCAAGATATCTTCTACAAACCTTTGCCAGTCTGATTTCCCATCTCATCACTCAACTGAAATTTCCTTCTCCAAAGTTACCCACAGATCTAATGTTCTTTTTTCAACCCTTACCCCCTTTTTTAAATTCTTGCTATACCTTTTGACACTCTTGGCCATTCTCTCTTTGCAGATAATCTCTCTTCCCTGAGTTTTCCTATTGCTGCCTTTCTGGATTCTCCACTTCCTATCTGACTCTTCTTCTCAACCTTCTGGGTCTTTATCTTTGTTATTCCTACCCCAAACTACTATGGGATGTCCCCAAGTTTCTATGCTGGGCCACTTCACTGCAAGTGACTGAATCGGCTCCAAAGGGTTGAATTATTGTCTCCAATCAGATGATTCTCACATCTGTGGAAAGGCAGTTCGAGTTGCTCTCCTGCGTGCCATCCTCCACCACTAACTGATTGATTGATTTCGATGTCAGACTCAGCGTGTTTAGAACAGAGCTCACTCTTTTCCTCTCCCAACCCAGTCCTCTTTAGACTTCTCTCTTCTGTTGGTCTCATGTCATCCTTAATTCCTCACTCTCACACATCCAGTCAGTTGCCCCATCTTGGCTTTTCCGTTTCCACAGCATCTCACATCTTTTTAACACTGCTGCCACCCACATCTCTTTGGTGGTCTGCCACTTGGTGTCCCTACTTCTGAACACATGTCTAACCATGTCACCTTCTTACTCCATAACCTTCAGTGCCTTGCTGTCATTTCCAGGATCAAATATCAACTCCTGTTTGACATTTTAAAATCTTTCCAAGCTAGCTTCCTCACAGCTCTCCAGGTTTTTTAAACATTGCCTTGCTCCGTTAAGTTCTGTGGCCTGGCCATACTGACCTTGTTATCCTATTTTGTTGCACGTGATACTTCATCTTCTGTCTCTCACCTTTGCACTGGTTCTTCTCTGTACATGGAATGTATTTTATCCGCAGCTTCATTTTTTTTTTTTTTTGAATCCCTGTTTTTCTTTGTTCTTTTTTTAAGCTCTAACTTGAATCCAGCCAAACTAATTTTCTTATTTATTTCTTTTAAGCTTAAATAGAAAATAGGAAAAGAAAAAAAAAAATGCTATGTACACAATAGAACATATGAGGGATTCAAAATATAAAGCAATTAATTTCCTTTTCAAGAAAGTATATATATTGTATATTATGCACATTATGTTCAGAACTATCTTTTCTTTGCTTCTTTGTAGATTTTCTTTTGTTCTTTGCTGTGTACTTTTTACTTCATCCTTTTTTCCCTGTTCCTCTTCTCCCTATGCCCCAGAAAGATTACAATTAAGGTATTCTCTCTCTCTCACACACACACACATATATACATGTGTGTATATGTATATATAAAAACCATATACACATGTGCATAAACACGCACGTGCATATATGTGTATATACACACGTACATATGCATAAACACACACATTTATACATGCATATATACATAAATATTGATAATTAGCTAATATACATGCACATTTTCATTCATATGCATCTATGTATTGTGTTTGTCCTGTGTTTCTCTAAAGGCAGATAACATCTTCCTTCCTCAGACTTTTTCCATATTTTTCTTTCCAATCTTATATTATCTTCTTATTTTAAATAGTCTAAAACAGTATTATCATTGCTGACATATAGTTTCCCTATTTTTCTCTTTTGATTAAATCTATTTTAGCTTTAACTTTGTCTGAGAGCATGACTACCCCTGCTTTTTTTTTTTTTTTTGACATAATACAGTCTACTCCTGATATTTATTTTATGTTTGTATCTCTTATTTTCTATTTTTCCTGACTCCTCTGCATGCTACCTTTCCCCCTATTACTTAACCTACCACCCCTCCAAGGATCTCTCTCTTATTCCCTCCCTTTACTTTTTCTCTTTGCCCTTTTGTTTTTCTCTGAATTTGGAAAGCTTTTATAATCTCCTAAATACATATGTTGTTCCTTCTTTATTCCATTCCTGTTGATCTACATACCCTTCTAAAACCTTCTATCTTATTCCCTCACCATCTATTTATACATTTAGAATACTTTTATTCCCTTCTAAATGTATATTTTGTTCTCTCTTTAATCCAGTTCGGATGTGAAGTTTCCCCTCTAAAAATCTCTCCCTTATCCTTTCTCCCCTCCCTATCCCAATTAGCCTCATATCTTTCCAAATTTAGAAGACTTATATCTATCCATACATATATGTATTGTTCCCTCTTTAACCCCTTCTTGGTAAGAGTAGGATTCCAGAATTTAGTCCTCTTCCCCGTCTAATTCCTCTGTGTCAGTTATTCCTCTTGAACCTCATTTGTATAAGATTACTCTTTTTACCTTTTCTTACACAGTTTCATGTCATACTCAGTTCTACTCCACTTTTTCTTTTGAGTCACCCAATTACTAGTGATAGTTTTATACATATGGTTTACCTTTCCATATATGAAAAATGGACAGTTTGTCCTTACTGAATTTTGAAGTTTATCTTATATTTCTCCTCGATCTTGTATGTCAAGTTTTCTATTAAGTTTAGGTCTTTTTGCAACAAAATCTTGAAAGTCCGACAGTTCATTGAATGTCCTTTTTTTCCCCCCATTCAGGATTGTGCTTAATTTTGCTGAGTGATATTTCTGGCTTCAGCTCCACTTTTTTTTTGATCTTTAATTTACAGTGTACCAAGATCTGTGTGGTCTTTTAATGTAGCCACTGCTAGGTTTTGTGTGATTCTAATTGTGGCTCTGTCATTTCTGAATTTTTTTTCTTGTTGCTTGTAATATTTTCTCCTTGACCTGGGGGCTTCAGAATTTGTCTATAGTGTTCTTGCTAATTTTCCTCATCAGATCTTTCAGGTGGTAATCGGTGGATTTTCTCTATTTCTACTTTTTCCTTTTGTTCTAACACTTCAGAACAATTTTCATTAATTATTTGTTATATTTTTGTATCAAGAGTCTATTTTTTTTTTTGTCATAGCTTCCAGTCATTCTTTATTTTCTTTTCTTTATCTGTTCTCTAGATTAATTTTTTTCTCTTATGAGATATGTCACATTCTCTTATATTTCTTCACTCTTTATATTTCGTTATTTCTTGATATCTAATAACTTCATTCACTTTCCCTTGCTCAGTTCTCATTTTTAAGGAGTCATTTTCTTAGGATTATGGGTCTCCTTTTGCAGTTGGTTGACTTTTCCCCTCATATTCTTGTTTTTCTTGAATTATTCTTTTCTTTTTTTCCCTCAATCTCTCTCATTTGATTTTTAATCTTTTTTGATTTCCATAAATTCTTTTTGGGCAGGTGACCATTTGCTGTTCCTCTTTGGGGTGGGAACAACAAAAGCTTCATGTCCTTCTCTGAAGATAAGCCCCGATTTTCGCTTTTCCCATAGTCCTTTTCTGTGGTTGGGTTCTTTCTCCCTTGTTGGTGTAATTATCTCTAGTCCTGGGGTGTGGAGTACAGGGCCTCTGGCTGCTGGTCCTCCCTCCCTCTCCCCTTCTGTCTGGAACACAACCAAGAATTCCACCCTCCTATATGCCCATTGCCAGCAGTGCCCTGCCCCACTGTTTCTGCACTCTGGAGACATGTCCCGGCCCTTTCTTGACTAGGCCCTAGACTTGGCAGCATAGCTGGGCCTGGCATCCCTAATGCGTAGAGGTTCCTTAAGTCCTCCCTCCCTTCTCCCTAACACCTTCGCTAGACCCCCGCTGCCCCCCACTGTTTGGGAGATAGAAATCCCCAGGGCTGGGGCCAAGACTACCTCCCAGCCTAGCTAGTCCCTGGACTTCCCTCTTGCTGTTTGAAGGGAGCTAGCCTGGAAGTGTTTACACTTCCTATGGGCCACATCGCTGTCATGTCCTTCTATCTTTCTTGTGCTTTCCAGTTATCCCAGGAGGACCACTTCTCTGCCCCAATTCTTGTTTATTTTTATTGCTCTATGTTCCTCCTGAGGTACTGTTGTGTCTCTCTTGTGGAGGAAATCTGGAGAGCTTGAAATTTTCTGACCTTCTTGCCTTGCCGTCTTTTCAGAATCCTCTCCTCTGTTTTTTTCCAAGACATTTCAATCATCACCAAAGGACTTTCTGGTTTCCTTTCTCTCCAAGTTTTTCTTTTTTCTGCTTTAGATAAGTTTTTGTATTTACTATAATTATACCTCTAGTCTCCTCTATTAGAATGTAAATTCCTTGAGGGCCAGGCGTGTTTTATTTTTTTCTTTGTAATCATATTTCCTAACACAGTGTGGCACATAGTTTAACTTAACAAGTTTTTGACTGATTGAGTGGAATAACTTGCCTCTTTGGTTTCTTTCAACTCTAACATTTTGTGATTCTATGCTTTTTTTTTTTTTTTTTTTTTTTTTTTTTTTGGTGGAATTGTAGTAGTTATTTTATAAATATTAACTATCATTATTGGCATCCTTCATTTACAAGACATTCAACTTTCAGTTAAGATAAAATTATCAGAAGGGAGTTGGAAATGTGTAGATAGCCACATTTAGCAGATGGATAAAAAATAAAATGGTTTGGAATGGGTAGGAAGTACAGATGATAGAGCCCTACTGAATAGAATTCAGATAAGTTTGCAAGTAACTAAATCTACTGCTTTTACTGTATTATAATTGAGAATTTTCATTTTATATTAATTATAGATCATCCAGGATGGGTCAATCAGTTGCCTTAATGTCCCAATTTATTTGACTAGTTGTTTCATTTGTAATGGATTTTTATTGACCCTCCTTCGAATTTAATTTTAAAATGCAACTTTTCTTTTGCTTTGGCTCTCCCTGTCACCATTCCCTTTTACTCTGATCTCATAATCCTTTTCTTATTCCACATACAAATCTATTTGATAAGTATTGTTAAAAGTTGACCTCTGTTTAACCATATACAAAAACTCAAATGCTGTTATTTGAATTTTTTTTTTTTTAGTCAGTGAATATTTATATGGGTTTTTAACTGACTTTCAGAATGGAAGAGAGACAGGAGGATAATTAAAATTTTGGAAAGAACCAGTTTCTAAATTCACTTTAGTTCTATTACGTAGATTTTGTTCTATTCATAGATGGGAAATTTTAGATTACAGAAAAAAATGCTACTCCTGGGGCTTTGTGAATGTGTTTGGCAGTCTACTTGAAGTAAGTGAGGATAGAGATAAGCATTGGACCTTATAAAAATGCTGCAAAGATAAAAAAGACTTAGGGGTATATGAAGTAAATTGGTTTATTTATAGTTCCTGCTAGAAATGGGCTGTCCACCTGGGGCAGTTACTGGGTGGATCCATACTTTAAAGATGCAGGAACTTCAGGAAAGATCAACTAGGACAGGAGTGAGGAGAGACTTGTGGTAGTCTGACAAGCCAGGGGGGGTAGAGGAACTGGAAATATGGAGTCTTTAATAACCTTTCCCACAAGGTAAAAGTGATTTACAAAAGGCATTTGAATTATGAGTTCTCCCTTTCTTGTGCTTTTGATTGCACATTGCTTTTCATTATTGCTTTCCATTTCCTAGTTCTTTACTTCAACTGTTTGGAGTACAATTTGGAATGAAATAATTATGTTGTGCTCTTTAAAATTTTTTTTTTTTTTAATAGGTGCAGTTGAATTGGAAAATCTACCCCTAAAGAAAGATGCTTTAAAAGAACTGGAATTGCCATTTGAAGTAAAAGCAGGTAAGTTTGGCTAGCAGGAAAGTGTTAACCTGGTCTTTATCAGAGTCTCTTTATGTCTTAAAGGGTCTATCTAGACCCTTAAATTCCCCTTGGTCTAGAGGAGACATGATGAAGCCTTAGATCAGCATCCTTACTTGTTTCTCTGTCCTTGCATCTCTACTGCCAACTCCCATTCTCTTTTGAATTTCCTACCTGGTCACACACAAAAGCCTTTTAAATTACCTTCTGTGAACCAGGCATCATGCTAAGTGCTGATATACAAAGCAACAATCCATTCTATATGTAAAACCAAAACAACAGGGTTCATTTATTTATTTATATTTTGGTGGTAGGGTCAAACTATTGAATTAAAACTAAATGAGCTTTTAAATTAATTAATTATTTTAACTGCAGTGTTGGGTAACCAAATGAATGGTAGCTTTAAAAATAAGACAGTTGGGACGCTAGGTAGTGTAGTAGATAGAGCACCAGCCCTGAAATCAGGAGGACCCGAGTTCAAATTTGGCCTCAGACACTTAACACTTCCTGGCTGTGTGACCCTGGGCAAGTCACTTAACCCCAATTGCCTCAGCAAAACAGACAAACAAACAAACAAAAAATAAGACAGTTAATAAAACAGGGCCAAATTTAAGGAAAATCCCACTCTACATTAGTAACTCTTTAAGATATATCAGTCAATCACTAAACATTTCTTTAGCTTGATGTTAGGCTTTGTGAAGTATACATTATGGTTTAGGTCATATGAAGCTTGCAGTCTTTAATTGAAGAAAGGATGCAATTACAATATTTAAGTTTTTCTCTTATCACACTTGTGACTTTAAGAGAATTAAAGAACATATCCTGAAATCTGTCCCTATAACTCAAGTATAGGGATAGGCAGGCATAGGTTTGGGAGAAGATAAAAATTGTAATACCATGTTATACAAAATGTAATCTAATATTATAACAAAATAGAAAATGTAAAATTAGATTGGCAGAGGAGGTGCTGGGGCAGGGGGATGGGGAGGGATGCTGACCTCAGGCCTTACTATGTCTCCTCCTGAATAAGGGGAACTGAGGTTTGTGATCTTGATTGAGTCATTTAAGAGACCTGAATTCAGCTTCAACCAGATTAAAATATAATTGGGAAATATTTAGCAAAATAAATAACACAACAAAACATAGATAATGACAATATATGGCTTTCTAAGTCACCATGTGGCCAGCAAGGTTCCCCATGTATAGTTTAAGGGTCTCCATTTAGATCATCTTTATAGGCCGTTTTGGCTCTAGATGAGCTTTGTTCTTGGAGCTTAATGTATGCTAGTAGGGAATTGATGCTTACACGGATAACTCATTATAAGACATCTTTTTGTGGAAGATGTTGCATTCTATAGAATAGAAAATTACCTGAAATTCACCTGAACTTTTTTTTTTTTGGCCTTCAAATATTCTGTCTTCTGATTTTTTCTTCTTCCTATTCCTTAAACACTTTTGATATTATTTTGCTTATAGAGAGCTATTTTTTTTTTTTTAAACAGGTTTTAAATAGTCCTTTTCTTTCTCTTGTAGGTGTTATTGGGAAGATAACTCTTCAGATTCCCTTCTACCGCCCTCACGTGGACCCTTGGGTGATCTCCATTTCCAAGCTTCATTTAATCGGTGCCCCTGAGAAACCACTAGATTTCAATGATGAAAAGGAGAAGCTGTTGGAGAGGGAGCGTAAGAGAACATTGCTTCAAGCCTTGGAAGAAAAGTGGAAAGTAAGGCAGGTCCTGAGAGCCTTGGCTAAATGAGTGTCCCTGGCTGACACCGCTAATGCCCTCTGTCTCCCTTTCAGAATGAGCGTCAGCAGAAAGGAGAGTCTTACTGGTACTCCGTCACAGCCTCCGTGGTCACCAGGATTGTGGAGAATATCGAGGTGAGTGCTGCTCTTGGGAAGGGAGAGGGCTTGCTCGCAGCTGGGTTTTAGGGGGATTCAGCTGCTGGAGAATGCCAGCCAGCTTCTGTTTTCCTACTGTACCTAGGATGAAACCTGAAAGTCTGCTTCTCCCCTGGGAGCCTGAGGAAGCCTCCCTGCCTTCGGGGCAAGGCCTTGCATTCCATTCCAGCCCCTTTTCCTTGTTGCTTCACCTTTGGGTGAGGGGCGGGACTACCATGGAAGGGGTTCTGGGAGTTGGACTCAGAGGGCCTGAATTAAGATCCTCGCCCTCCCCCTGCTGTTACCTTGGGCTGAGAATCAACTTCACTGAATCTCAGTTTTTTCATTTGTAAAATGAAGGGGAGGGAGGGGAACAGGTAAAATTCTTAAATGCCTGATACATTCTAGGCAAATGAGCTTGTTACTCAGTTGTTTTTTTTCCAGCCTGTTTGGCTCTTTGTGACACCTTTGGGGTTTTCTTAGCCAAGTGGTTTTTCTTTTTTTCTCTGGCTCATTTGACAGATGAGGAAACTGAGGCAAACAGGATGTACTCAGGGTCACATAGTTAGGAGGTACCTAGGTCAGATTTGATTCAGGTCTTTCTGACTCCAGGCCTGGGGCTTTATCCATTCTTCCACCTGGCTGCCTTACAAATGGGTTCTAAAGACAAAAATACTCTTAAGGAGATTACATTTTACTGATGACATCCAAGTTTCCTTCAAGCTTTAATCTTTGGATTTTATAACATTTATGATAGTTGTTATTTGATAAATCTAATAAAAGTAACTGCAATTTAAGAAAGACTTATTGAACATTAAAGTGAAACTTAATTATTCTAAATTCTCTTTCCTTTTGACTATATGGACATAAATTTCCCCCCCATATTATAGTTGTGGTCAGTGTGAGCCTAATATTTATTTTGTTGTTTTTTTGTTTTTCTTGTTATTTTCTATTGCCATTATTTCAGAGTTGATTGATTTAACTTTCCTGGTCTTCAGGTTCCTCAAATAAGAAATGAAGTGATTGGACTAAAAGATTTCTTAGTGCCACTTTCACCTCTAAATCCTATGGGCCAATGTATATATTTCCATGTATGATGTAATTAAATCTCTATATAGATTTTATAATTTTGCATTATGAAAAAACCAACATGTTTCCCTCCTCAACAATTCCAGCTAGTGGCAAGGAACCGTAATAATCTGAAAAATGAAAATCTTGCTGTTTTCAGGAAGAGTTTATTTTTATTGATGTTCTGATTTGCCTTCAGCCTGATTTCTTTAGACACTTCCTATTTTGGGAGATTCCGGGCTAATTTAAATGATTGTTATGGGGATTAGCTAAGATTAAGGTGTTTAGATTTTTTTTTAAGCTATATACAAATGATACAGGAATAGGCAGAAACTATTCCATTTGTAACTGTGTTGACAGGAAGGGAACATTTGAAATCATGGTGCTAAATTCTGTTTCAGGAAGTTGTAATTTTAGATACTATTGGTTTTTTTATATTGATGTTTTGGGATAGGGTGGATTTTGACTTTAGCTCCTGTGTCCTTACCATAAGGAAAGAATGTGCATTACCAAATCTGGAGAAAAACACTTTAGCATTTTAAACATAATGTTAACAAAAAAGAAGAGAGAGAGGAGAAACTTGACAGGTCCTATTGATGTTTGTTTTAGGTAGCCTGTAGCAACAGGCAGAAAGAGGGAAGACGAGTTGACAGTGTGCCATGCTTTACTGTGCCATGGCATACCTGCCCAGAGAGTTTAAAAATAGTAAGATAAATTACAGAAGGAGAATGTTCTTTCCTTCTTCTCACACTAATCCAAAGGAAGTATCATCTATGCCAGATTTCATGATTTGATTATGAATGTCATAACATTCTGAGTATAATGGGTTTTTAAAAAGTACTCCAAACACTAGTTGCCTTTTATTCATAATAATTTACTATCAATTAGTATTTTAAGTCCCTTTCTTCTTTTTTCCTCTGTAGTTAAAAATTCAGGATGTCCATTTGCGATTTGAAGATAACATGACCAATCCTTCCCACCCTTTTGCATTTGGCATCTGCATAAAGAATGTGTCTATGCAAAATGCTGTGAATGAGCCTGTAAGTATAAATAAGACCAAAAAGATAGCAAGCACTGGGCCAAAGAACTGGTTATTCTTTGTGGGTTGTTAATGTGAAACATCAGAGCAGGATGGAAAAAATTGAATTGAAATCCCACCCTGTTGGTCTTATTAACTGAGTGATCCTGGACAAGTCCCTGTTGGTTTCATCATCTGAATGAGGATAATAATAATAATAATAATACTCACAAATAGTTGTGAGACTCAGCTGAGGTAATGTAATGCAGACTTCTAATCAATATGTAAATATGAACTTTTATTATTGTGGGTATCAGACCTATTCTTGTTTGTGTGGTGTGAGTGTCTGTGGCTCCTTTTGCTTGTTGGTATGTTCTAGCCATGGTTTGGCAAAGGAAGGAAGGATTCACTGAATCCTGCCAGCTTCCCTCTCTTTTTTACTTTAGGTACAGAAATTAATGAGGAAAAAAGCATTAGATGTGGCCGAATTCAGTATCTATTGGGATGTGGATTGCACTTTATTGGGGGATTTACCTCAAGCGGAGTTACAGGTAGGTGGTTGTTGGAGGGATTTGGCTCCTCTGAGTGGCAAAGGAGAGTGCTAGAGAATCACTGGCCTTTAGGTTTCTTGCTAGCATTCTAAATAGATGCAGCAAGTGTTTGCCCATGTTCAGTCATCCCTAAGGGAACAAATCAACTGGCTTGAATTTAATGCAAGAATTCTTGACTTGGTGTCTGTCAACTTAAATAATTTTGATAATTATTTCAATACATTTGGTTGCCTTTGTAATCCTTTATTTTATTTTATGAGCTTAAAAGCATCTTTCTGAGAAGGGATCCATAAAGTCTTTACTAGAATGCTAGAGGGGTCCAGAATACAAAAAAGCCTAAGAAAGCCCTGTTTTAAAAACTAAGGAAAAGTAATTGTAAGAGATGTTTTAAAGATATAAAGGATAAGTATAGCAATATCATGGTAAAGCAGTTGCAGCCTGAGGTAATGTTTGTGATGAAATCTAAAAAAATTAGACACACTTCAGTGGTCTCAGGAATATTTTTGCCCTCATGCTGTTTTGCAGATTTTTTTTTGCCATCTATTGTCATAATATTGTCATGTATTTCAGTGGAACTTCCTTATAAGTTAGCTTATTATTATTTTTATTCAAGTATACCCTAGCTTAAATTGCCCTTTCCCAAATGTAACCCTGAACCAGAAAAGACTGTTGAAATACATTTAACTTTAGTTTAACTTATTTTAAATACTTGTAGATCAAAATTACATATATGTATATATATATATATATATATAAAAAGATAACAGCAAAACCCTACAAAGATGCCCATTAAAAAGCAATTATTTAAATAATCAATTTGCTTATGACTGCCAGGAAGCAATGGACAAAAGCATGGAAAGCCGTGATCACCACTACATTCTAGAGCCTGTATGTGCATCTGCCCTTTTGAAAAGAAATTGTTCCAAGGAACCTCTAAGATCCCGCCACACTCCTCGTATTGAATGTGACATCCATCTGGAGACAATCCCCTTGAAACTCTCTCAGGTAGGGAGCCTTTCTTTTCCCTATCAGATATGTGGGGTGGAGAATGGGAATCCAGCAAGTGTTGACACCTCATTTCTGGGATGGAGTGTAAGTATGTGGTTGTTTGAGGGCTTGGTCTCCCCTCTCACAGTTGTTCACTCAGTATGTTTTTGTACGTGGGACAGCTGTGCTAGAGAACCTGAAGTCCATACACACACACACACACACACACACACACACACACTCCACATATATACTGAGACACATGCACACATACACATATACACTCCTTGACTTTGCTCGGAATATTGAGCAAATGTGATGATATAATGCTTTATTTGGAATTAATTAGCTGTTGTGCATTGCCCCTTTAAGATGAACAGCTGTCTTGATTAGTGAGGAAAAAGGAATTGCTTTTAACTTGGTTTTCCTTCATTTCTTATGAATAGCTGCAGTATCGGCAAATTATGGAGTTCCTTAAGGAGCTGGAGCGAAAGGAGAGACAGCTGAAGTTTCGAAAGTGGAAACCCAAAGTAGCAATATCAGAGAAGTAAGCATGTTTACATTTTTAATTGTCTAGAAAATAGATTTTATAAAGTTGATCTGTTGAATTTCCCTTGACCATAAATATAGAGGGTTCAGAAGTAGCCCATGAATCCTTTTATATAAGCACATGTTCATGGACAGAAGAGCCTAGTAGACATACCATGTTCTTAGAGGGGCATTCCTGTTTTATTGTCCATTGATGTAGTCTTGGGGTTCCTTCTTGGAGTGTGTCCTAAGAATTGGTGAGATTCAGTCAGCCTAATTTAAGTTGAAGATTATTCTGCTTGGAATTTGGTCCAGTCATATGTTCTTTCTTTGTTAGCTTTTTCCTTCTAGACTTTTACCTAGATGATTTTGGTTGATAAATTGGAATACATCCAACTTTTTAACTGCCATGGTAAAGTGCTTTTAAGTGTTTCTTAGTAATAAGTTTTCCCCCTATAATTTCTGGGTTCTATGTATTTGCATTTACTTCCTAAGAAGTTTTCCACATTAGATTTTTAGTAATAAATTTCTTGAAAATCACCATAAAAATTTTTTTGCCCTATAGTTACCCTTGTATGTCATTGGAGAGAAACAATGACAAGGAAAATAAGATATCATTGATTTTTGTTTTGGGAAATCCAATATGATTGGTAGTGATTGAACTTCCTGGCTAGAACTATTTGACTTAAGCTAGTATTAAATTGGATGTTCTGGGAGCACAAACTCAAGGATAGCAAGGGGATGTGACCCTGTAATTTCCCTGGTAGAAGCCTGGAATAAAGAGACAAAAAATATTCCAAGTGATCAGCTGAATTAATTGCTTTTTCTTTGTTTATAATGTAATTTATTATTGTAAAATATTTCAGTTGCCAGGAGTGGTGGTACTTTGCTTTGAATGCTAATTTGTCTGAGATCAGAGAGCAGAGGAAACGATGCACTTGGGACTTCGCATTGCATAGGGCCCGTGATGCTGTCTCATACACCGATAAGTATTTCAATAAGTTAAAAGGAGCCTTGCTATCTGCAGATGAGGAGGTGAGAACATGGGAACTGACTGATAAGTTGACTTTTTGTGAATGAGGTGGCAGTGGAGACATCACAGAGATGGCGCCTTGTGTTGCTAGTCTTTAGTTGTCAGAGAGCGTAAGAACACTAACATAAATGTTACATTGCTGTTCAGTCTGCATTTCTTACTGTTTGCTAGGCCTTTTCTTATATGACAGAACAGAGTTCTTACTGTGGGAGGAGCAAACGTCCTGGACTTCCTGTTTTGGGATGCTTTATAATTCAGAGGCTGGAGGCCCTCACATTAGAGCTGGGGGAGGCTGAGTGATGATGGGCTACTCCCATCTACCTCCCTCTGCTCTCTGGAAGCGTGGGGCTTTAGTGGCCTCTCATCTTTCCACATTTTAAAGCTTGCCTGTATTCCTAAGGACCCCTTCTTTATCCTCTAATGCTGTCCCAGGACCAAGTAATGGAAACTTTGGTCTGTATCTTCCTGAATCCCATTCATTCTGAAGGAGGAGGATGACTGGGTCTGAAACTGCTTTACTGCTATACTAACAATAGTTGGCATTTATATAGTGCTTTAAAGTCAGTGAAACACTTGACATGTTATTTCACTTGATCCTCTCAGTGGTCCTCTGAGTTGGATGATATTATTACTATCTGCATTTTTTTAAAGTATTATTTTGATTTATGTTTGATTCATTTATCTTTACATTCTTAGCAGCTAGGACAGTACATGGTACATAATAATGACTGAATTAATGGTTGGTGAATTTAACTGAATAGTTAATGAATGTCACTTTCATGTAGCATCCTCAGAATGACCATCAGTGATAAAAGTAAATCAAACAAAAATGTTATCTACCAACAAAGAATTATCTACATTTTTTGGTTGAGGAAGGTGAGAAACTGATGAAGTGGCCTAGCCAGGGTGACTTGGGAAGCTCCTGAGGCAGGAATCCCACTCAGGTCTTTCTGCCTCTGGATCCAGCTCCCTGTCCAAGGTATCCCTTAGCTTCTCAAAGCTGCACTTGGCCACACAAGTAGATCTTCAGTTACTGAACACCTGCTGTGTGCTAGCCAGTCCCCCAGGCTCACTGTGGGTAACTGTAAAAGGATCCGAGGAGAACAGAGCTGCAGCTCTTGGGACCATCACAGGAATCTCTTGCCCCATCTCCCTCTGTCATCAGGTCATGGGAAGCTGGAAGGACTTTCAATTTTTGGGCTTTGTTTCTTTTTTTGGTGTGATTTTGTTAGAGAGAGAGAGAGAGAGAGTGTGTGTGTGTGTGTGTGTGTGTGTGTAAGCCACTGAATTTTTTTTGTTGTTTAGATAAGATTTCTTAATAAAGTATTTCATTAACACAAAGTATTAAAAAGACATCAGACTATTTTAATCAAAAGATGTTCTTTTTTCCTTTAATAGGGCTGTTAAGATAGGATCTGTATAACTTGAAAACCATTCCCATCATTTCATGCTAGTGTTCATAGATTTTTTTTAGCAGACATGTGGTTCACTAATTCTTGAAAATTTGTTTAATATTAGTGCCATTGACATTTGAAACCTAATTCAGAAGGGATGGGAAGAAACTAAATATAGTTTTGCTTTATGTTATGTTGTTAAGGTCTAGCTAGGAGAGGAACAGCTAATTTATAATAGCTACAGCAAATGAACAAAATATAATTTCCCTTTCCCTAACTGTAGAGGACTCTAAAACAAGAGTTGTAAAAAACCATTTGGGAATGTTAAGTGCGAGGGTGTGTGCGTTCTCTGTTTTCCATCTATGTATTTGACTGTCATATATCTATCACAAGACAATTTTGCATGATTCAGACTACAAAGAATCTGTCTTACAAATTTGGAGTGTGAATTATTAGTGGGAAATAAGCCTGCTTTTAGAGGCATAAATGTTTTTTAATGCCAGGTTCATACTCAAATTCTTTTTAAAAAATGATATGTAACAGACTTCAAATGAAACATTAATACAACTAATTAAACTTGTAGCTATTTTACAATTAAATTACAGTTATTAAGTGTTTGACATAATGAATTTCAATATTAAAGATGCTATAACTTGTCAGACATGCTTTCTGAGTCTCCAGGTGTTTTTGCTCATCTAGGCATCCCATTACTTTTATTTTTCCTTAGCTGTTATTTGCATATAGATTATGTTCTTAATTTTTCTTTTAAAAATACTACTTTTGGGGCAGCTAGGTGGTGGATAGCAGTGGATAGAGCCCCAGCCTTGAAGTTAAAAGGGCCTGAGTTCAAATCTGGCCTCAGACACTTAACATTTCCTAGTTGTGTGACCCTGAGAAAGTCACTCAACCCCAATTGTCTCAGCAAAAAAAATTGAAAAAACTAAAAATGCTACTCTTTTATCATTATATACTTAATATAATTTCTAGATGTATCATTATTATTACTACCTTCATTATTATCATTATTCATTTTATTTTGTTTTATTTTTGATCTGGACCTGTAGCATCCCTGGTATAGGGAACTCATTGTGCAGACTTCCCCTGGTAATATGGAGGAGTAGTTTCTCTGTAACTGGATGTTGCTTGAGGCTCAGAAGGTTTTAGTTGATCTGTCCAGAGGTCACACAGTTGGTCTGTGTCAGAAGCAACACTGGAGCCCAAGTCTTGTTCCTGTGTCTGCTCACTGTTAATAAGCCACACTGACTCTCACACAAGATATAGTTCAGGATCAAATGGAACATAGCTAATTGTCTGTGAAAGCTGCGGAATCACAAACGTGACAAATATTCAAATCTTATGTAAATGTAGGAGAGACTGGTTTGTTGTCTCCCATTGAAGTATTATGAACATACTTACTGAGGTAGTTTAAGAAGGTGTCCATTTTGACTGGGCTATGAAACCTATTGGTATTTGTCTGGGTTAGGAGGAAATGTGTCGGATTGAAGAGGAACAGACCTTTGAAGAGCTCAAGATTTTACATGAATTGGTTCACGACCGATTTCATAAACAGGAAGAACTGGCAGAGGTAAGAATTTACTCTTTTCTTGACAGCTTATTCAGATTGTTGTATACCTGGAAAGCTCTTACCTTATCCCTCAGTCTTTAATCCTGGGGTGTGCAAGCTCTCTGTTTAGGGGTAGGCAGTGGCTATAGGCTCTGAGAGACAGACTAGTTCTCACTTTTCCTTTTGGTGCTTACATTTGCTTGTGTTTCTGATTGGAGCAGAATCTTCGAGAACCTTTATCCAATTCTCCTGGAGAATCCCCCCTAGACCCAGAAACTGGTGGAGGCAGTGGGATGTTACAGTATCTTCAGTCATGGTTTCCCGGATGGGGAGGCTGGTATGGTCAGCAAACTCCTGAAGGAAGACCCATTGAGGGGCTCGTCACAGAACAGCAGGAACAGTGGAATCCTGAAGAAATCCTGGGTATGTTTGGAGCTGGACTTTACATTTCCCTTCTTTTAGGAAATACATGTTTAAGATGAAGTGAAATAACTAGTCCCATGAATAAAAATTGAATGAAAGAGTGGAGAAGCATTTATTAAGTATATTATTATACCTTACCCTCCCCCCCCTTTCATCCTGAGATATTGACTTCCTTGATGTTCCTCTCATAAAACAGTAGACTTCCGAACTCCATGTATTTTATTTTCCTTGGCTGTTCCCTATGCCTGGCATCTTTTTCTCTTCATCTTTGATTTCTTGTTTCCTTCAAGTCCCAGCTCAAATCCTACCCTTCTCAGTGCCTCTTAATGCTAATAATTTCCCTCTGCTAATTATTTCTAATTTATTGTTATATAAATATTTATTACTTAATTTACAATATTTATATTTTGTTTGTATGTAGTTTTTAATGTTGTCTTCCCCATTAAACTGTGAACTTGAAAGCAGGGACTGCCTTTTGCTTTTCTTTGTATTCCTTGAGATTTAACACAGTGTCTGACACAAAATAGGTGCTTACTAAATGTGCCAAGTACTCTGGTAAATACTGGGTCTACAAACACAAAATCAAAGGAAGTCCTTTCCCAAAGGAATTTATATTCTAGTGGAAGAGAAAAGCACATGGAGGGAAGGGGAGCCGGGGAGAGGCTCTTTGGTCTGGAAAAAGTGGGACTGTAGTCAAGGATCTTGAGGGACCCTATTCAGGATTAGTGACAGAGTTGATTTGATAGTTGTTCCAGAAATGAAAAAGGTTGGGAGGAGATTGATGGAGAGTAGAGAAGTAGAGAAACATGGTGGCTGGCATATTCCTGAAATCCTGGTGAAATCAGGAGAGACAGCTGCTTATCAGGATAGTGAAGCCCCATGTTGGAGTTGATGTCTCATTTTTGTAAATGTCATCAGATATTTTTCATATGATTAAAAGAAAAGTATTTGGAAATTGTTTGCTTGGATAAAAAGGGCCAAATATTAAATCACTGTAATTTATGCTGTTAGAAAGAGCCACAATAGTAACTGTTGTAGAAAAATAGACGAGGAATATCAAAGATTTTAGACTTCAAACTGGCTGCTGGAATGTTAATCCTAAATCTCTGGGGTAGAAATGAATTTATTAGTAAAGAATGAACAGATTATCAACTTCTTGTCTTATTAGTTTTATAATGAGATGTTAAATGTCCTTATAAAAAGTTATTTTCTTTTTTCCTCAAAGAATTCACATTTTAATTTAACAAATAATTTCCTTGTTTTCTTCCCCTTAGTTTAAGTTGAATTCTTCTAATCATGGAGGAAAAAAAAAACCAACCAATTTTCATTGTCGAACCATAGTAGTTCTTTATTGGCCAAATTTGAGGATCTTTTGGGATTTGAGGCTAAGGCTACTGGTTCTCCTCCCTGATGGTTTGTTAAAAACTTAATCTTGAACACAAATACAACCAGATGTTCTTAGTGTAACTACTTATGTTTAAATGAATTAATTTCATTGTATAAAATATTATAGCTTTTTATCATTATTCTCGGAGTCCCCATCAAGATTGTTGGTCCATTAGTTTTTGTTCACTTTTCTTCTGCTCTGGTAATAGTGTGTATCTCACTCTTCCAGGGTTGGCTTGGCTTTCTAATTAGAGGATTGGATATGAAGTCAGTATTAAAATCTTACCTCTGATATTTGCTAGTTTTGTAAGAAGGGCAAACCATTTATCTTCTATGAGCCTCATCTTCAAGTATATAATAGGGGTAATATAGCCTGGAGTAGTTACTTCAGAAGGTTATTATTAGAAGATCAAATGAAATGTATATGCAAAATTCTTTGCAAAACTTTAAGCCATTGTATGTGTATTTGTCATAATTGTAACTGTTTCAATTCAGCTTTCATCATCATAATCTTTTTCTTTTCTTTTTTCTTTTTTTTTTTTTTTTTTTTTGCATTATCTCATAAAAGTTTTTCTGGATTTTTTTATGTTCTAAAGAGCTAATTTAAAAAATGAGATCTTAACCTTCTCCCCGTGAGTCTAGCTGCCTTCTTCTGCCATTATTTCTGATGTAGTTAACTAGTATTTCTCTAAGTATCCTTGGAGAGCCTATATTCTTGTTCATTCAAATGCTTCATCTGAAGGATTCTATTGTTCCCACTTTTCAGGCACTGAAGAGTTTTTTGACCCAACTGCTGATGCCTCTTGCATGAACACATTCACAAAGCGAGACCATGTCTTTGCTAAACTGAATTTGCAGCTACAGCGTGGAACAGTGACATTATTACATCAAGAGAAAGGGACTTCTCCAGGGAATGAGAGTGCTTTCATGCAGCTTGAATTTTCAGGTAAGGGAGAGATACATTTACCCGTTGACTTTCATCTTTCTAGGCATTGTACACTTAATTGCTTCTTAAATATTTGATCAGCTTGGTTACTTGAAATCAAAGCCGTCATCCTGGTGCTGTGTTCTTGTTTTTTCTCTTAAAAATTCTTCATTTCAGCCCGAAAGTGGCCACTTGTCACAAGTTCAGCTGGAGTTTGTGAAAGCCAAATAATAACTAATGCCAAATTGGTTAACTAGATTCCTGGATTAGCCTTTTCAGGGACAAAAGAACTGGGCTGGCATGAGGTTTTTGTGAACTAGTGTTTGCTAGTGGACTTCTTTGCCAAGCTTCTTTATATAGTAATTATGTTAGGGAAGTGAGACAGACTGGCACAGTATAGAGGGCACTTGACTTGGAATCAAGAGACTTGGTCTGCCATCTTGCCTCTCTCAGTTAATTACCTGTATGACCATGGATCACCTACTTTGCAGATTAAACTCCCTCACCTGTAAGTTGAAGAGAAAGACTGAATTAAGCCTTACCAGAGAGCTCTCCTAACACCAAATCCTGTGATCCTTAGACTGTAAGCTCTTTTGAGGGCAAGGACTGTCTTTTACCTCTTTTTTGTATCCCCAGCATTTAGCATATTGCCTGGCACACAGGTTTTATTGTTTAAATGAATTATATATATATATATATATATATATATATTCTGGTTAGATATGCATATGAAATTTTAAGACATGTCTCTGTTGAATCTTTACTTACTGTCACCAAGAGTGAATTCTGGCTTCACAGAATCATATTACAAAGTCCTAGAGTTGGAAGAGACCTCAGGGGCCCTCTAGTCTTGTCTGCCACACAGTGAGCCTTTACAGGTGGTTTCAATAGGTGGTTATTAGACCTTTATTAGAGGACCACTTATTAAGGTGGATCCACTGCCTCCCAAAGTCCTAGCTATGGCCTCTGGCTGTCTTGTCTAAAGGCAGGATCCCATCTTTATTTGAAAAGATTCCTAAAGAAAACTTTGGAACACAGGGTTTTGCAGGGGTGAATGTTGAAAACTTATCTTTGAGGGCAGCTAGGTGGTGCAGTGAATAGAGCACCAGCCTTGAATTCAGGAGGATCCGAGTTCAAATCTGGTCTCAGACACTTAACACTTCCTGGCTTTGTGACCCTGGGCAAGTCACTTAACCCCAGATTCAGGGGGTGAGGGGAGAAAACTTATCTTTGCATGTATTTGGAAAAATAAAATACTATTTTTAAAAAAGACTCCAAATGAAGGGCTTTCCTTATCTTAACCCACAAGTTATTTTACCTGTTGAGAATTAGAGAGCATATGATCTGCAGAATTTAAATGATTGATATTATAAATGGCAGATAAATAATTGGCAGAATTAAAAACTTGAAAGTTTGAATGATATATTCAATTTGATGGCAAAATATTAGCTCTCATATTTGTTTTTTTCAGATGTGAAACTCTTAGCAGAATCCCTGCCTCGGAGGAGTTCTTCTTTACTTTTGGTTCGGTTGGGTGGATTGTTTCTCCAAGACTTGGTGACTGAAGGAACGATGTTTCCCCTTCTTGTCTTCCCTAACCCTGTATGTATCACAGTGTAGTTTGACATATGGCCAGGTTATTGGTTCTTATCCTTTCATGTCTCTAAGACAAGTGGAAATTTTTTCTAGGCAGGTGATAATAAATGCTAATTTTATTCACTCCACCATCTGACCACCTCTTAGGGATAGATGGATTGATTTAAATTTATTTGTCACAAGTTTAGTAATGGTACTTGTTGGAAAAGTGCTATTGAGAAGAATGGTTTTCCCTCTTGTCCTGAAGTCACCCTGACTAATTTTAGTTAGAATAAGATGTATTCTGACTTGGAAAAGAATTCTGTAAGCACCCATTCTGCTGCATTTGAAGGTCTGTCTTTCAGTGCTTTCTAGATATACTTTTTAAGTCTGACAGAAAAAATGTATCTTTTCAAGCCAAAGGAGAAATAGAAATATCTCAAGATTTTGGTCCTTTCAGGCCAAGTGGTTTTAACTTGATCAAAGAGTTAGGTTAGTAAATTGTTTAGTTACCTCTCTGTTCATAGCTACACTGTGCTAACATTGGAAGAATCCATTTCCCTTTCATATTTTATTCAGAATCTGACAAAATGATGGCTGTGCACAGAGTGGATACTGTGCTAGGGTTATATAAGAAGTCGGGTACACAGCTTCTGATTTAGCAGGGATTCAAGTTCATCAGGGACATAACGTAAACCCATGGAATAAGAAAAAAATAGTATCAAGTAATTTATCTCCAAGTACAGCATAGACATGACTTATGATTTTTTGTTTTTTATATTGGGCATACATTTGCCTTGCATTAAAGGTATGTACTTCCTCATGAAGTTG
Organism: Sminthopsis crassicaudata; assembly: GCF_048593235.1. NCBI lineage: Eukaryota > Metazoa > Chordata > Mammalia > Dasyuromorphia > Dasyuridae > Sminthopsis > Sminthopsis crassicaudata. The sequence goes on along the minus strand of NC_133619.1, from coordinate 618,907,804 downwards.
AAGAAAAATGCATATTGTGCCTAACTCGCCCATCCTCCTGTGTGTATTTTGTGTTGTAAAATAGCAAAAAGAAGTTGGCAGTGTCTCACAGTCTCTTGGTCTCCAAACATCTTCAGACAGAAGTGATCAGGGGCCTGGTAAGTTTTTATGTGTTTTTGAATCACAGTTTTGTTTTTTTTTGGTATTAAATATGTCCTTTTAAAAATTAAATATGGTTAGATTAAAAAGCATGTTTTCTTTCTGTTCTAGTTTAGAGATTAGAAAAATAGAAAAATATGATGCATTCTATTTTGAATGATATTATTTGGTCATACAAAGTGATTTCAGCCCAAGTCTTTGTAGTTTGTCACTCTAGCCACTTGGTAAGTCCTTCATCTAGGAACCAGTAAAAGAGCAAAATACTTTATTTTCCTCACTTGTAATAAAGGTGAAGATGGTTCCAGTTTTCTTTTTGTTGCTACCATTTAGAAATCAGAAGAAATCACTGTAAAATCCTTTGCTAATACAGTATTGTCATCATGCTAAACAGCTGAAGAGATCATTTATCAGATTTCATCTCATTTACAGAGTTTCCCCCAGATATGACCTCTGTGTTATTTTAAGTAAGGGAAGAGCATCTTTTGACCAACCTTCTTTCTTATTAGATCTATTTCTCTTTCCAGCTACTGATCCAGATGCTCCAGTTTTTGAGATGCTCTATGAGAAGAATCCAATACACAGCCACTTTGAGAGGCGACTGAATGTCAGCACCAGGCCCTTGAATATTGTTTATAATCCTCAGGCCATTAAGAAAGTAGCAGATTTTTTCTACAAGGGAAAGGTTCATACCTCAGGTTAACTTTTTTGGTTTTTTTTTTGTTTTGTTTTGTTTTATGTTTATATTTTTTTAGTTTCTAATTTTCCCTGTCATTTTAAGAAACCTTAGCAGTATTCATTCCTCAGCAGCAGTAGAAACATCAGTGCAGCAAATAATTAGGATATCCTTAGTTATTAAATTATAGTTAGAATCCTAGTGTTGCTATTTTTTTGGACAAAAGGCAAGATCCAATAGTATTTTTCTCCCCTTTATTCAGTTTCTCATTAACATTCGTTTCTTTAAAGCCCATATTTTATTTTGATAATGAAATTACTTGAATAATCATCAATTTAATCTTTTAACAGAAAGGTTCAGGAAACTAGGCTTAGAGGACAAGAATAATATCTGTTACTACCTTTGAGCAACTCCACTGAGTGCTGAATAATTGAATAATATATTCAGAAATTGGCAGTGAAATAATAATTGACTAATTCCTACTACTCTTCCCAACTTATTTGATGATATTTTTCTGGACAATTTTGTCTTATTTTTAAATTTTATTCCATGAAAAAGAAAATTTAGCTAAAATGTAACTTATCTTTAATTTTTTTTTTTTTATTAAAGCTTTTTATTTGCAAAACATATGCATGGGTAATTTTTCCAACATTGATCGTTGCAAAACCTTTTATTCCAAATTTTCCTCTCCTTCCCACTCCCTCCCCTAGCTGGCAGGTAGTCTAATACATGTTAAATATGTTGAAATACATGTTAAATCCAATATATGTATACATATTTATACAGTTGTCTTACTGCACAAGAAAAATCTAACTTATTTTCTTTTAGGCCTAGACCAGATACATAATATAGGAGGTATTTTCTCTACTACTCAATTTTGATGTTCTTAGGCATTTGGAATAGAGGGGTTAGGTCCAGTGCAATATGACTAAAGAAAGTAAGGACCCCTTTAATTGAAGACTCCTCATTTTATTATTTTATTTGTTAGAGACCACTTCAGGGAATATTTCTGTAGGGAAGTCTCATTGTTAATTCCTTTTCCTAAGCTTAGTTCTCCTTAGGGAAGTAGCAATTCCAGGAAGAGATTTCTTGTAGTTCTGCCAACTAGCCAGGTAAAGATCCATTTGGTTTCTTGTCTAATTTCATTCTTCCAGGTTTTGGCTATCAGTCAGAACTTGAGTTGAGAGTTGCTGAAGCTGCACGAAGACAATATAACAAACTGAAAATGCAGACGAAGGCAGAAATCCGACAAACTATTGACCGTTTGCTAGTGGGTGATTTCATTGTGAGTGGTCATCCTTAAATGCTTTTGATTTCTTTGATTGTTACTATTTGCTTTAGCAGATGATCCCAATTTGGAGTTAGAAGTGTTCTTATAAAGCATGCTGGCTCACAATATTCATGTCTCAAGAATCTCCAGAGACGCTACCCTGCTTCAGTGGGTGATGGCAAACAAGGGCCTGGGGCTGCCTTGAGCAGGCAATGACTTGTGGAAATGAATTCAGTAATATCCCAATAATGAGGTCAAATGGCATACACTTTAGCCTCTGGCTCTGTATGGCTGTGAAGAAAACATTTCAGATCTGATCCTTATTCATGTTAGAAAAATTTTGTCATACTGATTTTAAAATATATTTTTGCATTTTTACAACATGCAAATGACTATATTGATCACCAAGAAACAGAAAAACATTATTAGGACATGGTCCTTAGTTTCATGGAGCCAAATAACCGAGAAAGAAAATCCCACTTTTTGTTTTGGTGGAATAGAATCAATGCCTTTCAATAAGCATTTATTTGTTAAGTACCTACTGCATTTGTGACACTGTGCTTACTGCTAGGTATACAGAGACCGAAATGAAGCATTTTCTCTCCCAAAAGGAGATTTCATTTCTGTGGGAGAATATAACACAATGCAGATAAGCATATATAATATTTAAGAATAACTTAAAGTTTCAAAGGGAATAGTACATGAACAGTTGGGGAATCGGGAAAGGGAGGTGGCTTGTGTCATTCCAGCCATGCTTTGAAGGAAACTGGACAAACTATGAAGTCAAAGGGAGCAGAGAGGGCACAGATCTGGGGCAGAGTGAGAAGGGAACCCACCTGCAGGGTTAATTATCTCATTTAGGAAGGCCGTGGACAGTGGGGTAAGGGAAAGTAACCTAGGGGAGGGGGATCAGACCTGAGGTGCGGAGTAGGCCTTCACTTCCAAGCATCTAACTAGCATGCAGAATAATCAAACCCAGACTAAAAGGGAACCAGTGGTTCTGTCTGCCTGAACAGGCAGAGCTTCAACTCAGTCAGCAAAGTTGCTGCCCCATGTCAAAGTTAAAGTAAGAAATGCTTAAATTTCATTTGCTATATTTTCACAGGAGGAGAGCAAACGTTGGACGGTTAGGCTGGATATTTCTGCCCCTCAGGTGATATTCCCCGATGATTTCAAATTTAAGAATCCCGTGTTAGTTGTCGTGGACCTAGGAAGGATATTGCTCACCAATACTCAAGGTACATTTGGTATTAAAGGGCTTGTGGTGAGGGTGTTCTTAGAGTTATCTACTACTTTCCCTCAGTAAGGTGTCTATTATAAAATTTTGGTGATAGTGTTTTTAGTTACTTGATTCTTACAGTAGAAAGCTAGGATGTTATCCAGTTGAAGTTTGTTTCATAAAGAGACTCCAAAAAGGTAGATCTCATAAATGTATTTAGACTTTCATTAGTAAGTCTGATACTCTTTTCATTATTAGTGTATTTGAAATTCTTTGTAGTGAATTGCAAATTTTAAAAATGGGAAGAGACCTCAATTTTTATCTATTTTATACCTTTTAAGTTATCTCCACTATAATATTTTAAAAAAGAATTTTTTTTTTTTTTCTTTTGATTACGTTTGAGTTTCAAGTTATTTCTTTCCTTCTTTCCCCACCTAGCCCTGCACTGGAAAAACCCAAATTTGACCCATATACCCATGGGAAACTATACTATAGAGTTTCTTTCACTTCTTTCTCTTTCTTCATGGGTCCTTTGTAATTGTTTTGAATCTTCATTTAATTCAGAATAGCTTAGTCATTCATAGTTACTCTTTGAATGCTATTCTCTTATTGTACACATTCTCTTGGTCTGCTCATTTCCCTTTATACTATTTCATTCAAGTCTTTCCATGTTTTCCTAAAATCACACTATAACATTCTTTTTTTTTTTTTTTTTTTTTTTTTTTTTTTTTTAATTTTTTTTTATTATATATATATATGTTTTATAATATTATCCCTTGTATTCATTTTTCCAAATTACCCCCCCTCCCTTATTCCCTCCCCCCGACGACAGGCAATACCATACATTTTACATGTGTTACAATATAGTCTAAGTACAATACATGTGTGTGAATATCATTTTCTTGTTGCACAATAAACATTAGAATCCGAAGGTACATGCAACCTGGGCAGACAGATATTAGTGCTAACAACTTACATTCCCCTCCCAGTGTTTCTTCTCTGGGTGTATCTACCTCTGTCCATCATTGATCAACTGGAAGTGAGTTGGATCTTCTTTATGTTGAAGATTTCCACTTCCATCAGAATACATCCTCATACAGTATCGTTGTTGAAGTGTACAGCGATCTTCTGGTTCTGCTCATTTCACTCAGCATCAGTTGATTTAAGTCTCTCCAACCCTCTCTGTATTCCTCCTGCTGGTCATTTCTTACAGAGCAATAATATTCCATAACCTTCATATACCACAATTTACCCAACCATTCTCCAACTGATGGACATCCATTCATCTTCCAGTTTCTAGCTACAACAAAAAGAGCTGCCACAAACATTTTGGCACATATATGTCTCTTTCCGCTCTTTAGTATTTCTTTGGGATATAATCCCAGTAGTAGAGCTGCTGGGTCAAAGGGTATGCACAGTTTGATAACTTTTTGGGCATAATTCCAGATTGCTCTCCAGAATGGCTGGATTCTTTCACAACTCACACTATAACATTCTTGATAAATTATCACCATCTGTCTCTAAACAGACCCAAAGTAATGGGAATTCATCATTTCTCTAGACCAGCTCTTCCACTTTTGGATAATTTAAATTGTTAGGAAGTTTTTCCTGGCATCAAACTTAAATTGGCTTCTTTGCAATTTTGACCTATTGTTTCTAGTTCTGTCCTATGGGGCAGTCATAGATAGGGCAAGTCCAGTCCTTATCCATGTGCATCCCTTCAGATTCTTGAAGACAGCTAACATGTGCCATGCCCCTCTTGCCTAACATCCCAGGTTTCCTTAAATTATACTCTAGCCTACCTGTCCATTGGATACTCTTTAGCTCATCAAAATCTTTTTAAAATCATGACACTCAGAACTGGTCACAAATATCTAAATGATGTCTGATGAGGGCAAATAAAGTTGGACTGTACTTCCCCATTCCTGGAAGCTCTGCTCCCTGCAGCCAAAGATCACAGTAGCTTTTTTTGATAGTTATATCACACTGTTCATTTGTAGTGGACAGGCCATTAAAATACATGTTTTGTTTTGTTTTTAAATAGAACAACTGCTCTTTCTCTATGCTTCCCCTGTTTATGCTTGTAGAAGAGATTTTTTTTTTTTATACTTAAGTTTAAGACTTTATGTTTTTGTCCATTGAATTCTTAGTAGATTCAATCCAGAGCTATAACCTATCATGATAAATCCTGACCCAGACAAACAATGTGTTAACTCTTCCTCCTACTTTAGTGTCACCTGCAGACTAAGTGAGCCTTTACTTATGTCACCGATAAAAATATTCACAAGCCAAGCAAGCTTCCTGTGGCTGGAGACTTCCTGCTTCTAACAACCACTAATAATAACCATTTAATCCAGCCATTGAACTAGTTCTGAAACTTTCAAATTGTTTTATTGCATACTTAATATCCATTTTCTTTTCAAGAATAGTAAGTGATACTTTATGAAAAACTGTTTCTTGCAACAGTCCCTTTGATGGCTTACTTTATCAGAAAAGAAAATAGGCTAATTTGGTATGCTCTCTTCTTGATAAAGTCTGGATAATTCTTTGTAATCACAGATTTCCTCTTGAGATGCTAATCAACCAGGATCTGTTTTAGAATTTTAATTTACCAGACATTAAAACATAATTTAGGTGATGCAGTAAGTAATTATAATCATATATAGTAGGGCTTCTTAAACTTTTTCCACTAATGAACCTTTTTCTCTCAAGAAATTTTTTCATAGCACTTTGTATATAGGTATATAAAGAATTAACAGAAACTCACTGATGTATGCTTTGCAGACTGTTTGCTCCCATTTTTGGAAAATTGGGACCGCATTTGAACCTCTCCAACATGCTTATGGTATCTACTCATTACTTCAGCGTCTTTCACATGTTAGTTAGTATTAGTGACTCAGCAGTTACACCTGCTAGTTCTTTCAAGTCCTGTGGATGTAGTTTATTTGGCTCAGGGAACTTATATTTATGAGGAACAAGTTGTGTATTCTGTCATTATTATCTCATTACTTCTTTTGGGTACTTCCTGTTAGTCATTTTCATTTTATAATGTACAGTGGAGAGAAGATGTTCTTCCATGTAGATAAAACAGAAACAAAGAATTTGAGCCGCTCTGCCTGTTCTTTTTGAAAGTTGTCATTGTTCTCTTTACCCCATACAAAGGCGTAGATCATCTTTGATCCCATCCCTCCTTTCTCCTATCCTCCTTATAGCTTATAAAACATACCTATCATTATTCTTGTCTTGCCATCTTGGGCTCATTTTGAAGTTCATTTTCCTGATACCGTCTTTACAGGATTGGGCACACTCTTATGCTATTATTCTTTGCTACCTTGTCTTGCTGCCATCTTTTTTACATTTCTTTTCTTGTTGTACGACCTTCATTCTAGGCATGATGTCTTGACTTGCACATGAACTGAATTTGAGTGAGGCAGAACTGGTCAGAGAAGTGAGACAGGAATCAAGATGACGGGAGGTGGCTCAGAATGCAGATACATTTCTTTTTAAAATCTAAATGGAACTATTAGCGCCTGTTTTCCTCATTGGTGGTCTTTCTCTATATATCTTCAGAGTTTTATTTTTGGGTATATCCTCTCCCTACTGGGTTGACTTCTTCCCCTGAAGAATTTTATTCCAGGGGATCATACTTATCAATTTGCTTAACTAAGCAGATCTATTGGTATGAAAGCTGAAAGTAATGACATTTTGAACCAGATTTATCAAAATGATTTAGCAAAACCATTACCTAATAACCATAAATAATAACTTTTAGTTCTATGAAGCTAAATATTTTAATTTACCAGACATTAAAACATGATTTAGGTGATGCAGTAAGTAATTATAATCATATATAGTAGGGCTTCTTAAACTTTTCCCACTAATGAACCTTTTTCTCTCAAGAAATTTTTACATAGCACTTTGTATATAGGTATATAAACTAGGTATACAAATCAAACACTTATTGACAGTAAATCATAATTTTGTGATTCCCCCCTCTTCCCTTTATTTAGTTTCATGACCCCATTTAGGTTGAGACTCACAGATTAAGAAGCTTTGATATAGAGCAGGGGTTTTATTTTTGTTTCTGAGTCTGTGTCATGACTATGTAGAGGACAAACTCTTTAAAAATAAACTTTCTTTTTATTTCTAAGCTTAGTGAATATCTATAAAAGCATTTAAATATACAGTAAAATAAAAAAAAATGATTGTATGGAATATTTATAATTTGCTCAACTTGTCTTAATTCAAGCAAAATAATAAAACCTTCCTGTTTAATTTTTCTCCCTTTGTAACATTTTTCTTTTGTCTTGTTATTATCTTTCATAGTTATATTCAATGTGTATCTCCTTGATCTGATTATTCTTTCCTTGCTTGACATAATTTCATTTGCTTTTCTATGTTTCTTTGTATTCTTTGTGTTTTGTTGTTTCTTTTGGTGTGGTAATATTCCCTTCTGTTCAGATTTCACAGTATGTTCAGTTTTCCCCTAGTTAATAGACACATTTTTTTGAATGGAATTGTATAGTTCTTGACTCTTCCCTTAAAATCATTTTGAAGGAAAGAAGGCCACTATTTATTAAAATGGAGAAAAAAAAGTTTATGTTGATTTTTCTCTTTTCTATCTACAGATGATTATAAGAAGAAAAGTACAGAAGGTTCCTCTTCTGATCTGAATGAGCTTAGTGATGATGAATATAAGACACCTCTTGCTACCCCTCCTAATACCCCACCCCTTCAGACAAGCAGCAGGAATGGATTGAAAACCCCACCATTTCCTGCAGTTGAATTCAGTGAAGAGCAACTTCAAGCACATTTAATGAGCACAAAGATGTATGAGAGATATTCTTTGTCATTTATGGACCTCCAGATCATGGTTGGACGAGTGAAAGACAATTGGAAGCATGTTCAGGACATTGATGTAGGACCCACCCATGTGGTGGAGAAATTCAATGTGCACTTACAGTTAGAACGCCGATTGATTTATACATCAGATCCCAGGTATCCTGGGGCAGTGCTCTCAGGTAATTTGCCAGATTTGAAAATCCACATCAATGAAGATAAAATATCTGCTTTGAAGAATTGCTTTGCCCTCTTGACCACTTCAGAAGTGAAACCTTCTGATGTTCTTATCAAGGAGAAAATTTTTCCTGAAGAAGAACAAGGGGAGAGCTTGCAAGACTCAGTAATGAATTTGACTCAGAGCATTGTGGTTTTGGAGCAGCATACAAGGGAGGTTCTAGTGGAATCACAGCTCCTTTTAGCTGAATTTAAAGTTAATTGTATGCAGCTTGGTGTTGAGAGCAATGGTCGTTATATTTCTGTGCTCAAAGTGTTTGGTACCAATGCTCATTTTGTGAAGAGGCCTTATGATGCTGAAGTGTCACTCACTGTCCATGGCTTACTCTTGGTGGACACTATGCAGACTTATGGTGCTGATTTTGATCTCTTAATGGCTTCACATAAGAATTTGAGTTTTGATATTCCAACAGGAAGCCTCCGGGATAGCAGGGCCCAGTCACCTGTCTCTGGACCTGATGCAGCCACACTGAGTGATCGATGTATTGCAGCCACTAATGTTTCACTTAATAATGTAATTGCCAAAGATCAGGAATCACTCATTAAATTAGAATACCAGTTTGTTAGTTCAGAATGTCCCTCAATGAATTTAGACAGCACCCTCCAAGTGATATCATTACAGGTAAACAATTTAGATATCATTTTGAATCCAGAAACAATTGTAGAGCTGATTGGTTTTCTTCAAAAATCTTTTCCTAAGGAAAAAGATGATTCTAGCCCTCAACCTTTAATGACAGATTTTGAAAGAAGTTTCAGGGAGCAAGAAACATATCAGTCTACTTATGAACAAAACACAGAGGTTGCAGTGGATATTCATAGACTCAACTTGCTGCTCCTTCGGACAGTGGGAATGACAAATGGGGAAAAATATGGCAGAAAAATTGCAACTGCAAGTATAGGCGGAACCAAGGTAAATGTCTCCATGGGTAACAGAGTTGATGTGAATGGTTCTCTTGGTTGCTTGCAGCTCATGGACTTGACGCAAGATAATATCAAGAACCAATATGTTGTCAGCATTGGAAATTCTGTAGACTATGAAAATATTATTAGTGATATTGGCTATTTTGAATCTGTCTTTGTTAAAATGGAAGATGCAGCCCTCACAGAAGCATTGAGTTTCACATTTGTTGAGAAATCTAAACAGGAGTGTTCCCTTAACCTCAAGATGGCATCTCTGCATTATAACCACTCTGCTAAATTTCTAAAGGAGTTAACACTGTCCATGGATGAACTTGAGGAGAATTTTCAAAGCATGTTGAGAAGTGCAGCCTCCAAAGTCACCACCGTTTTGGCCACCAAAACTGCAGAGTACAGTGAGATGGTCTCACTCTTCGAAACACCTCGGAAGCCTCGGGATCCTTTTGTCTTCGAGGAAAATGAGGTCTACGGTTTGGACCTATCCACAACTGTCAGTGACACTGTGAAGCTTATCTTAAATATCAACATTGAATCCCCAGTTGTCTCAATCCCTCGAAAGCCTGGGAGTCCTGAGCTGCTGGTAGGACATTTAGGACAGATCTTTATCCAGAATTTTGTGGCAGGTGAAGATGAATCAAGAAGTGACCGGCTTCAGGTAGAAATCAAAGACATTAAACTGTATTCTCTGAACTGCGCTCAGTTGGCAGGCAGGAAGGGTTCTGGATCTGAAGTAAGCCAGTCTCTTCACCCTCCTTCTGGTCCTGCCAGTGCTAATAGCCAGGAGGAAACACATTTCACCCGACATGATTTCTTTGAATCTCTGCATAGAGGTCAAGGTGAGTTATGTGACTCTTGGGAATTCAGGATTCAGTGACCTTATGTCATTTGGTAGTTTGCTTTTAAAAGAAAATTTTCCTATAAGTATTTGTTCAGATACCACAGATAATGGATTTTTATTTTAGAGAAGTGATAATTAGAGTTTCTATAACTTTAGGTTTCACCAAAAGAGACTTGTTTTTTTAAGTGGCAAACTGTAACATCTTAGATGCATATAGTCCAATTTCATTCCCAAAGTAAGACTATCAACTGCTTGGACATTCTAGGGAAATGAGCACTTGTGAGGTGAGTTAACACAATCTATTAAGGTGATTTTATGAAAGATTATTTAGAGAGACATATTCTTGAGCATTTCTTTAGAAGTACTAAATCAATTTCTTGATTACATTGCCAGACCAACTAGGTTAAAATTATTGGTTTAGAATAGGAAGCTTTCACTGTAGCTTGTAGGTCCTTCTTAACTTTATAAGGCTGCTAGTACAATTCATCTGGAAAAGCATCTCATTTTAAGTCCAGAGGCCAGATGATTTGATTCATTAATCTAGGCATCTGCAGAATTCAGATCTCAGATTATGACAGTTGGTTGTCTCTTTTGTTTTAAATAAATTTTTATGGATTTTTTTTTTTTCATCACCAGATTTACTTTCCTAGTATCTCTCCTTTCTTCTCCCAGATAGTGTACAATAAAACAAATAATATTTGTAAAGAAAAGGAAGAAAAACGGGAAAAAATCTACAGAACCATTGAGTACAATGATTATGTGGAAAAAGTCTGAAAATATATTCAATGTACCATTCCTGGTGCCTTTTTTTCTGACCTTTGTTCACCCTGAGTCTTGATGTTCCCAGTACATGAATTTAACTATTTGCAATAGATAATGGTCATATGACTAGAAGCTTGTAATGACATATAAATATAGGCTTATATTTACATTTATTTAGCAGCATAGTCTTTTTTAAAAAAATCAATTAATTGTTAATTTTTTTACAAAAATTTTATGCATAGCACTGACAATTGCAAAATCTTTTGTTCCAACTTTTCCCCTCCTTCCCTCTACCCCTCCCCAGATGGCAGATTGACCATTACATGTTAAATATGTTAAAGTATAAGTTAAATACAATATATGTATACATGTCCAGACAGTTATTTCAGCATAGTCTTTTAAGTGCCTCTCTATATCTGTTAGTCAAGTACAAGTTACAGGAACATAAATTCATAGCCTCATAGGCTTTATAAATAGAAGGGATCTTAGATCATCTGGTTCAACCCCTTTATTTTATAGATGAAGAAACCATAGCTCAGAGAGATTAATTTTCATTATCATGTGCTTTGAAACTAAGTAGTGTTGGGCAGCTAGGTGGCGCAGTGGATAGAGCACCAGCCCTGAATTCAGGAGGACCTGAGTTCAAATCTGGTCTCAGACACTTAGCACTTCCTAGCTGTGTGACCCTGGGCAAGTCACTTAACCCCAGCCTCAGGGACAAAAAAAAAAAAAAAAAAAGAGAAACTAAGTAGTGTCAAGCAGCTCAGTTGGAGGTGGGTGAGATCTTGAAAGTTAGGGTACATTGATATCGACCTTGAACAGGTGTAATGTTCAGCACATCATGTACTTAATTACTTACTTAATACTTGTAAATGGAATTGAATTGATACCACCGAAGTGTTCACCTGCTGAGGGTGTTTATGCGCCCGCCAGGTTATGACAAATGGGCTGAGGGGAAGAGGCAGAGTGTGAGGTTTTGTTTTTACTATAGTCTGGCCTCCAACAGTCTGAGGGACAGTGAACTGGCCCCTATTTAAAAAGTTTGAGGAGCACTGGTCTAGATACTAGTTTGTTTTTTTGACTATTGTCTCTATACTATTCTTTTTCGGGATTAACCTTAGTTGCAGTCTAACCTGCCCTATGATTCAAATTAAGCTCATGGATGCTATATTTAGTCATTAGTAATTTGAATGGGGTAAAATATACATTGTTGCTTTAAGCATACATTATTCTTTGAACTTAGTTATTTTTCTCCTTATGTCAGCTTTCCACATTCTGAACAATACCACCATCCAATTTAAACTGGAAAAGATTCCTATAGAAAGGGAATGTGAGTTGACCTTCACCCATTGTCCAGATGATGTGGGAACCTCAAGTATTATGAAGATTGAAGGAAAATTTGTTAATCCTGTTCAGGTAAAACCTTTTTTGTTTCCAGAATATTTGTTTCATGATTTTAAATGAATGTTAATAGTAAAATCCCATTGTAATAAGTATCAGAATAGATTTCTAGCTTTAGTAATAATTGATAACACCAAGAATCTGCTTTTAGTGAATAAAAATTTATTAAACAACTACTCTGTGCCATGTGCTGTGCTTAGCACAAAGGATACAAAATGAGATAAAAGATAGCCCCTGCCCTCAATGGACTTCCAGTTTAATGGGTAAGAAAAATGCAGACTAATATGCACAAACAAGCTCTATACAGGATAAATAGGAAATAATTAATAGAGGGAAAGTAATGGAATTAAGAGGGATTAGAAAGGCTTTTTTTTCCTTTTTTTTAGGACATTTTTAATTGATTAGGAATAAAATGTAAGAGCACTCAAAAGATGGGGCAGAGTAGTCATGAAGGGCTTTGAATGCTAAACAAAGCATATTGTATTTGATTGTGGAGGCAACGGGAGCCATTGGAGTATATGTATAGTGCAGTGGACAGAGTGCTGTGTCTGGAGTCAGAAAGACCTGAGTTCCAATTTGGACTCAGATATTTATTAGCTGTGTGACCCTGGACTGGTCACTTAACCCTATTTGCCTTAGTTTCTTCATCTGCAAAATGATACTACTTCAGTATTCTCTGCCAAGAAATGTTGGACAGAGTTGGACAAGACTGAAACACCTGAACAACAATACTTATCTTGGCTAGAGCTTGTTTTGTCTATATCAATCCTAGATTGTGAGCTCCCTGAGGGCCGCGTCTGCCTTGTGTTTCTTTCTGTACTCCTCACACTCACTGCCATGCCTGGCACATAGGAGGCGCTTAATTAGTAGCTTGAAGAGATGCTGGTCAGCAGGTTAAAGAGTTACAGGTTGCAGAAAGCTTAGAGAGAATGAGGACCACGAAAAAACCATTGGGATTTGACAACTAAGAGATCGTCATTTACTTAGGAGAGAGCAGTTTCGGTGGAGTGCTAGACTGTAAGGAGTTAAGACAGTAAGAGGGAAGAAGAAAAGAAAAGTAGAGGAACATACCTTGTGGCAATAGAAGGATTTAAGTTTTTGATGATGGGGAAACATGGGCATGTTTATAGGCAGTAAGGAGCGAGCCAATAGATGGGAAGAGATGAAAAATAAATGATAAAAGAGGGGATTAAAGGAGGGAGTCTGTTGGATGGAATGGGATTGCTTGAATGAGTAGAGGGGTAAGCCTTGGTAAAGAATAAAGCCACTTCATCATGAGAGACCAGAGTAAAGGAAGATATAGTAGTAGAAGGCTTTCTAAGTGATGGGAAACAAAAAAGAAGGGAGAGAGATCATTCATGGTGAATGGCTTTTTTTTTTTTTCATGAAGCAATATTCATTTTGAGGGGAGACATAATTTTTATACAAGAAATACTATAAGAAGTCCCACAGAAATGTTCATGTCAGCTTAAATATGGGAGAAATTGAGTAACTGTTTCTCTCCTCAAATACAGGTGGTGTTGGCAAAACATGTATATGAGCAAGTTCTACAAACATTGGACAACCTAGTGTACAGTGAAGACTTGAATAAATTTCCAACCAATTCTACCTCATCATCTATTCCTAATTCTCCTCTTCCTTCCCTCAATGCTGGTGGTGAGCCCGGTATTGAACGGAAAGAGAATGGATTGTTTAGCCATTCTAGCTTTTCCAGTTCTTCTCAGAAGTCATTGACTATGAGGGAAGTAAAATCCTTCACACAGATCCAAGCCAACTTTTGTATTTCAGAACTTCAGGTTCAGCTGAGTGGAGATTTGACTTTAGGAGCCCAAGGTCTTGTGAGCTTAAAGTTTCAGGATTTTGATGTTGAATTCAGTAAAGATCATCCTCAGACCTTGTCCATTCAGATTGCTTTGCGCTCTCTGCTGATGGAAGACCTTTTAGAGAAGAATCCAGACTCAAAGTATAAGAACTTAATGGTGTCTCGAGGAGCCCCCAAACCATCTAGCTTAATCCATAAGGAATATCTTTCCCAGTCTTGCCCCTTGGTATCCAATGTGGAATATCCTGATATGCCCCGGTCTCTACCTTCTCACATGGAAGAAGCTCCAAATGTCTTTCAATTGTACCAAAGGCCTACCTGCACATCCCGGAAAAAACAAAAAGAAGACAAAGGCAAAGATTATACCTTGACCCCACCTCCTTCTCCAACTATGGAGGAACCCAAGGCCTTTTATGGAAAGAGTAAATTTGATGATTCTTTGGTCCACATTAACATATTCCTTGTGGACAAGAAGCACCCTGAGTTTTCTTCTTGCTATAATCGAATCAACAGGAGTGTTGATGTTGATTTTAACTGTCTTGATGTACTGATCACTCTGCAGACGTGGGTGGTAATATTAGACTTCTTTGGAATTGGTTCTACTGCGGACAATCATGCAATGAAGACAGAGCCCGCAGACATTCAGCAAACAGTAAAGTCAGAATCCAGCACTGTTCTAGAGACTGATGTTCAAGATCCTGTTAACACTAAGCTGGATCTCAAGGTACGTGAGATTCCTCTGGCTTCTTCAGGTTCTGATTAGCAGAAGAGAAGAGTGAGTGACAAAGGCCCTTTTCCATCTTTGAAATTGGCAGTTTTACACATACTCTGGAATTTAAAAAAGTTTCTTGCCTTGATCTATGTTGCTAGTGAGCTTGTGTCATTTAAGTGAAGAACAAACTTCCTTTGTGCAATGTGATAATTGTACCTCTGTCTGGAGCCAGGGGAATGGACACTAAGTCTAGATTCCATGTCTCTTCATTATTACTGGACTATTGGTTTTTAATGTTCAGGCTGGGGGTCAACTAGATGGCATAGTGGATAGAGCACTGGCCCTGAAGAGATGACTTGAGTCCAGCTTCAGACATTTAACACTTCTTACCTGTGTGAGCCTGGGCAAGTCACTTAACTCCAATTGCTTTGCCCCAAAGTTCAGTCTGCTCATTTTTAGATCAGTCAGAAAGCAGGACAGAGAAACAAGCAATCCTTTCTGGGCAAGGTGTTGGTAGTATAATGGCACAACAAGTACACACAAACATATACTGAGTAATTATGAAGTTAGTAAATAGTTAATTTAAGGGAGTTAAATGCAAGGTAGATCAGAAGGGAGAGAAGGAGGGAGCCAGTGTTTGGGGAATCAGTTAAGGTTTCAAGCATAAGATGACCATTAAATTGCATTTTAAAGTGGCTGTGAAAATTGGAGTTAAGGAGGGAAGATATTCCAAAGCAATATTATTATTAATATTATTAGTTTTTATTAAAGCTTTTTATTTACAAAACATATGCATGGGTAATTTTTCAATATTGACCCTTTCAAAGCCTTCTGTTCCAAATTATCCCCTCCTTCCCCCTACTCCCTCTCCTAGATGGCAGGTATTTCTAGTATTATTATTTTTGACACTTTGATCCTCATATAAAGTTTTTATCTATCTTTTATATACATTTTGCTTTTACATTAGATGTTCCATATAAATCACTCCCCTTCTACACTCACAGCCTTCCATTGTGTCTAAGATAACAAGTAAACCAAATTGCATCTAACATCCTACACCTATAGTTTCCTTACTTCATCAAAAGGAAAGTGATAGCATAGTTTAAAAAACAAAAAAACAAAAAACTAAAAGAGTAAAATTATGGATCATGATGTTTTAGAGCTAGAAGTGCCCTTAATGGTCATCTAATCTGATCTTCCCTGATCTCTTGAATGATTGAGGCTACTAGGTAGCGTAGTGGATAGGGTGGGACTTGGGAAAACTTGAGTTTGAATTCTGCCTCAGATGTTTACTAGCTGTAAACAAATTTATATAACCTCTCTAGGCTTAAGTTTGGGGAATAATAATAGCATTTGCCTCACAGAGTTATTAAAGGATCAAATGAGTCAATTTATGTAAAGCACTTTGCAAACCTTATATCACAATACAATTTTTTTTTTTTTTTCTGAGGCAATTGGGGTTATGTGACTTGCCCAGGGCCGCACAGTGTTGTGATATGGGAGCCATCTGACAGTGGTTGCTGGAGGTCTGTAGCATGGATCTCTTCATGTGAGAGGAGGAGGATGATGATACAAGGAGACTGAGAGCAGTTGCTGTTCTCTGACCTCTCCACTGAGAGGCAGTTGCATTGTCTGATCTCTCTCTTCCCTCTGCCTCCAATTTATTTTATTCCCAGTCCACAAGGATCACCTGTTAGTAAAGGCTGCCCTGCAACTCCTTCAGATGTTATGATTCACAGTTGTGGAGGCTCTCGGAGAATTGTCCTGTCGCTTCACTTAGGCATGCTCCTTAACAGCACAGCTAGGAAGTGTCTTGAGATCAGATTCAAACTCAGGTCCTCCTGACTTCAGGCTGTGCTTATCTACTGTGCCATCTAGCTGCCCCCACAATACAAATGTTAACTGTAAATGAGCTTTTTTGCAATTTCTTTCCTTTCTTTGCCCCCTCTTACTTTTTCATTATGGAAAAAGTGGTAAGGAATGTGTTTAATTACTAATTAATAACTAATGCTCTATAATTGAAGCCATCTGTTTCTGATCCTAACTTGGCTACTTTTTTCTCCTTGCTTGACCGCTGATCTACCCCCTTTTCTTTCTTTTAATCCCTTCACAGTCCTACTAAATTAGAATTAGTTTTTCTTATGATTAATCCCTTACCCTCCTTGATGGGGTATGGGCTTATTTCCCCATTGAGTTTAATGTGTTTCTACAGCAGCTCTGTGTGTGTATATGTGTGTACATTCCTGCCTTTTCAACTTTTCCTGTGTTGAAAGTGAGGTTCATATGATGCCTATTTCCTTTCTTACTTTCTATCTCATGCATTCCTCATTGTGAATTTCCTGGGTTTTTCCCCCTTTTCTTTTTTCTCTTAAGATTCTTAAAATACAGCAAAACTACCCTTCTCCCTATTTATCTGATTTAACTTTTCCTTTGCCATTAAAATCTTTAGGGTTCTGAAAGGTCATTTGTTCTTTCTCTCCCTCTAAAAATATAAGCATTTCTCTATTCTAGTATTCCTTTCAAATACAAAATGTTATTTATATTTTTTAGTTCACTCTTGATTTTTTTTTTTTTTTTTTTTTGTTATGTATTTCAAAGGTTTTACTTAGCTCTGATCTTTTCCCTGGAGATTTTTGAAAGTCTTTCCTCCTCTCCCCCCCTCCCCCAATTAAGGTCCCCATCTTTTCCCTTGGAGTTTTATACTCAGTTTTATAGAGTGTTACCCTTGTTGGTTTTTTTTTTTAATTAATTTTTGAAAAGTTATTCTTGCTTATAATCCTTATTATTATTAGTCTGTAAAGGATTGCTTAACCCTGTGCAGTCACTTCATTTGCAAATGCCCTAGTGTTGCTCTGTTACCTTTACATTGCCAGTCTCTCCTAATTCTCAGGGCTTCAGAGAACCCTCTGGCCACTAACCTTTGCAGTGTCAACCAACTTTAACCCGGCTCACCTCTTCTGAGGTCTTCAGAGGTCTCTGGCTATGATTTCATGAACTGTAGTTTTAAAACCAACAGCACACTCAAGAACAGCCATGTACAAACTTAAAGTCTTTATTATACTTGCTCACATATTGCTTTGACCTGTTAATTCCCAAGTGAACACAGGTCTGCAAGAGACCCATGTGTTCACTAGCAAGCTCCTTAATTCTCCTTAACTCATCAGCTTGCTTGGCTGTCCATTAGTTTGGCTCAGCTACCCCAGGATAAAGAGATGGACCTCCTGCTGCAGTGGGCTTAAGAAGGGTCTGTGAGGTCACACGCACGGCCAATCAGAGAGGGAGCCATCTCCCGTTATGAAGCTATCTCAATATGACCAGGGTCCCGCCCATGAGGCAGTTTCTGGCCACAGAAATTAATTTCGGGCCTGCTCAACAACCTCCTGTTTGCACTGGGTTGACTCATTGTAAAAAGACCCTAACATTAGTCTTTTTGTATTCCAAGAACTTCTCTTCTTTATGGTGGTGGCTGACAAGTCTTATGTGAACCAGTCTATATTTGCTTAGTACTTGAATTCTGACTTTTTTTTTTTTTTTTTTTTGAGGCTGGGGTTAAGTGACTTGCCCAGGGTCACACAGCTAGGAAGTGTTAAGTGTCTGAGGCCAGATTTGAATTCAGGCCCTCCTGAATTTGGGGCTGATGCTCTATCCACTGCACTGCCTAGCTGCCCCCGAATTCTGACTATTTTTAAAATTTTTTCTTTGATCTGGAATCTTTGTATTTTGATATGAGATTTCTAGGAGTTTATATTTTGTGATTTCTTTCAGCAGGTGACTGGAGGAATCTTTGTTTTTACTTTGCCCTGGTTCTAATAGATTTAGATGATTTTTGTTTAAGGTTTTTGTATATTATCCAGATTTTTTTTTTAAGTCACATTTTTCCTATTTACCACTTATGGTTCTATCAATCCATAACATTTCTTCATTTGATTTGGCATTTTTTTCAGCTTATTTACAATCAGTTTCAATTTTTTTGATTGAGACTGTGCTTGGGGCAGACCCTGATCATTCCCATACTTTTAGATGTTATAGGCAGGGTTGGCTTAGTTCTTGATGTGGTGATGAAAACTAGTTCCCAGTCTCTGCGGAATAATCTGGGTTTTAGTTAATTGTTTTCATGGATCAGAGTTCTTTGTCATTTCTTTGTCATCTTTTCTTTCTTGTAGTCCCAATTTGGAACTTGGCTCTATTCCTTGCAGTGACACAGACAAGGTTCAATAGGGTATTGTCAATTATTCTTTTAGCAGGCCTCCTGCTTGAGCTTAGATTTTGGCTCTTTCTCTTGTAGCTCAGTTATGGACCTCTCTCCCCTCTACAGAATGCTGTTCAGGCCTCCTGCCGTGGCTTGGGTGCTGGCACAGGCCTGTTCTTTCTCTTGCTGTTTTCAGATGGGGGCTGCTCTGCTTTGGCCTTGCCTCCTGCTGAGGATGCTTTTTGCCTACACTGGTTTGTCTTCAAGGTGTCTGACAGGCTCCTTGCCCAGCTCTGAACTAGGTGGTAGAGTTTATGTCCTTTTGCTATTCTTTACTGCTATTCCTTTTACTATGTTTTCAGAGCTTTTCTAGATCCTATCACATCCCCATCTGCCAGGAGCCCCTAGCCACTTCTTTTGATATGAATTGTCACTAGCCATAGTTGAGTTATCCTATCTAAAATGATAGAATGTATGCAAATTCTTTGTAAATTTAAAATAGCATGTAAATATCAGTTGTTACTCTATGAGGATACCAATTCATATTTCTGTGAGCAACAAGGTAGAATTGTGAAGTACATCTCCATCTCTATCCCCACCCTTTTCTTTGTCTATGTGTGTGTATGTATATACATACATGTGTATGTTTGTGTGTGTGTGTGTGTGTATATATATATATATATATATGTATATATATATAAATGTATATATTTCTATTCTGTCTTTTCCCCCGTCATCCTTTCTCACTTCACTAGCTGGCGTTCTTTAGAAGATGGAGAGAAAAGAACCCAGTTCAGTTGAGTGCTTTTGCAGCCCTCCAGGGCCTCTGGCCTTTTAGGTTAAATAAGATAAATGAGGTTTCTGAAACCACCACATTTGATGGTATTAGTTGGTTCATTTGTTCCTTTGATCTTATTTTTCCTGTATTCATAACAGCATTTTTCATTACTTGTTGGACTTTGAAACTGAGTGTTTAACTTGACTTCATATATTCTACACATAATTGCTTCTACAAGAGATCATCAGCACATGACCCATCCCGGTTGGGCAGGAAACTTAAGAATTAGCATTTCTAATCAGTTTTGGTATTTGTAGACTATATCATTCTTTTATTACTATTATTATTTTTTAGGAGACGTAGAGTCTACATGATTGCTGAGATTTAAAAAAAAAATACTAATTTTCGATGAAGATCCTTCCATTTTGTGTAGGCCATATATGGCATGGTTATGCTACTCAGGGAATCAGTTCTTCCTTTCTCCACTGTCTGGTCCAAATTCTTCCTCTCTTCCTACCCTCCCTGTCTAAACTTCCTTTACCTGTGTCTGTGTTTCCTACTCTCTTCTGCCTTTCTTTTCTCGCTCATTCCCTTTTATTGTTCATTTCTTCCTTTGCCTTTGTTTTGAACCCTTCTCAACCAGTACAGTATGATAGGTTCACTGTTGACCACTTAGGGCAAAAGAGATTGTTGACCCCTGTTTCAGCAAATTCTAAATACATTATCATTTTCCTTTCAGAGGATTTTTCATGTTACTTTGACAATAAGTAATTATTTTTAAAGCTAACTTTTTAGTGTGTAGTCAGAGCATTTTTGGTTTGTTTTCATTTGTAATTGAAGAAACAAAACGGGTGCTCTAGGAGGCTCTGTAAAGGTTTCCTGTAGGTGTTTATTGAGTTGAGTATTGAAGAAAATGAGGGGTTGTATGATGTAGAAATGAAGTAAGTGTTTTTTCAGGCATGGGGACATGAAGGTAATAGGTTCTGTGTGAAGAACAGATGACAGAGTAGAGGAAAGGGGATATCTAATGAGCTTAGAAAGGTAGTTGGAATCAGATTGGGAAGTGCTTTAATACCCCCCCCAAAAGAGGGTCTGCTTAGTCCTAGACTTCTTAGGGAGTCATTAGATCTTATTGAAAAGAGGAATAATGTTATCAGATCTGCAGTTAAGGAAAATTACTTTGGCGACTATTTGGAAGATGAATTGGAATGGGGAGATTCTTGAAGCAGAGAGGCAAATTAAGAGGCCTTGCAAAGGTCCAGACAAGAGGTTAATGAGGGCCTGAACTAAGGTGGAGGCTTTGTGAATAGTGAGGAGTTAAAAATGTTGTCTCAAAGATGTGGATGGTGGATGTAATCCTGGGTTAGTTTGGTGAGGCATGTATGGTAATAGCTTGAGGGGATGAGGGATTTAAGAGAGAACTGTATTGAATCAAACTGATTAGCTGTAGAATTAAAATAGGGCAGGAGAGAAAGGGAAGCTAGATCTTGGCTGTGGCATGGGAGAAGACCAAGGAGAACAGGGATTGGAGATGTCATTGAAGGAATATGAGGAATGATAGGAGATTATCATTTAGTTACTATAAATCATTCCAATACTTACCTACTCTATTTCGTCATCTTTGCCAGTTTGCTGGGTTTGAGGTAAAACCTTTAGAGATGCATTTATTTATATACATTCCTCTTGTTGAAATGGAACTATTGGGGACTGAATCTTGGTTTTAAGGTATTTTCTTCTTTCTTTATATTGTTGGTTTTTAGAATCTTTATATCAGAGATATTTGATGCAATTTCCCTCCAACCTTCAAGGAACTGTTTTCCTTTTTATACTAGTTGCTTTGCCTTTTCTTTTTCTTTCTTTCTTTTTTTTTTCCTTTCAATTCAATAAGCATTTATTAAGCACTGATCATTATAAAACATCAAGCTGAGCAAAGGCTTGGAAACAGAATAGATGCCCATTAATTAGGAAATGGGTAAACAAATTTGACCTAGAGATAGAGTGAAATACTGTGGAATTGTGGGATGACAGATGATGACTATGAAGAGACATGGGAAGACATAGGAACTAATGCAAATTGAAGTAAACAGAACAAGATTCCCAGGCCACTGCTTTTGGGCCTTCCTAATATGATGAATCCTTAGAGGGGAAAAGCCAAACTGCATATGACCCGTGAGAAATCGGGTGATCTTGTGAATCACCATGTTTTCCTTTTTCTTTTTGCAGAAGTCTTTGATTCTCATTTGTTAATTGAATCTTTGAGTGAGATGTAGCATAATAGTAATGATGTTGAGCAGGGATAAAAAGTACATATTCAGTTCCTTTGTCCCCATTTCTGCCATTGGATCAGGGTTTGGAAAAAGGAAAGTGATAATAACATCCTTAGAAGTTTTAATTTTCAGAGATAGTATTTTTCATCTTTTATTGTCATTCATATTAATAATTGTCTTGCTTTCTCTTTTGCTCTCCTAGGTTCATTCACTTTCTCTTGTGCTGAATAAGACTACTAGTGAGTTGGCCAAAGCAAATGTGTCCAAACTAGTGGCTCATCTGGAAATGATTGGTAAGCACATTTTTGGGTGAGCCTTTCATAAGATGGTGAAACTTTAGTAGTCTAGTCATAAACTTAGTTGACAACACAGAGTTAACAGGTAGGTTGATGCCTTGGATTGATTATGGTTGTAGGCCTAGCCATAATCCACTGGAATATGACATTCAGACAAGAAAATAATGAATAATGCATACTCATCAGTGGCATTTTCTTCATTGGATATATTTTTCTATGTGTACAACTTGCATCAATTGTTTATTGAGTTCCTGCTGTGTAAAGTCATTGTATATCACTGTAGGGGTTTAGAGTATAAATTAGATATAGTTCCTTTCTCTGGATTTGGTAATAATAGGGAAGATCAGAAATATTGTCAGTAGCAAAGGAAAGGATGACCTAGAAATTAAGCTTGAGGTTTATAACTTGTTTCTATTAATTAGGAAAAGATTTCTTAAAAAGTTGGATTTTCTGATAAGTAGGGCATAATTCAGGGAGCAGAAAGAAGGCTGCCTAATGTAGGCAGCGGCTTTCTCTTATTTAACCTAAGAGTCTTCTGAATCTGATGCATAAACGTGCTGCCCCCTGGGGAAGGGAGAAACTCTGCTGCTATCAGGTGGATGTGTTTTTATTGAGCTTTTCATAATGGACGCTTAGATTTGTACTGAGTAAAACTGGTGACTCTCCAGGGCCTAGAGCCTTTGGGACTATAACAGACTATCTGTTCTAGACAATGGACCCGGCCAGAAGTCTCTCTGTGTAGTGGATCCAAGTGCTTTCTAGGCTGCCTGGTAGAGAATGCCCTCTATAAGATCTTCACAAATGGACCTCCAGCCTTTGCTTAAGGTCCTCTTGGCTAGAGGCAGCTCTTTATGAAGTCATCCATTCCACTTTTGGATAACTAATTCATTCATTCATTCAGTCATTCAACAAACACTTAGTAAGCACTTGCCACATGCTGCATACTGTGCCAAGAAATGGAAATAAAAAGAAAGTAAAAAGCAACGTCTGACCCCAAGGGACTCGCATTCTGAAGGAGGAGATCTCATCCTATGCTTTGCAAAGAGCTTTCGGACTGCCCTGGGGATCTGAGGTTGGCCATGTGCCATTCAACATATGTTATCAGTGACTTGGGTAAAAGCAGTGGTGGCCTGCTCATCAGATTTGCAGACGGCACATTTGAATGCTTAGCTGACACTTTTTGTTGTCATTTAGTTATTTCAGTCCAACTCAACATGACCCCATTTAGGGGTTTCTTGGCAGAGATACCAGAGTGGTTTTCTGTTTCCTTCTCCAGCTCATTTTACAGATCATTACAGATCAGGAAACTGAAGCAAATAGGATCAAGGGGCTTGTCCAGGGTCACACAGCTAAGAAGTGTCTGAAGCCATATTTGAACTTGGGTCTGCCCAGTACTCTCAAGTAGCTGCCCTAGCAGGATCCAAAAACATCTTGATAGACTTCGATTGACTCTGCTAAGATTAAATTTATAATAGGCATACATAATCTCAAACATGAGTTTAAAAAATTCAACTTCATAAATATATGATGGGAAATATTGTCTAATCATTTTATCTGATATAGATGTGGGGTTTTTAGTGGGGAGTCTAAGATCTGAATA
Organism: Sminthopsis crassicaudata; assembly: GCF_048593235.1. Classification (NCBI taxonomy): domain Eukaryota; kingdom Metazoa; phylum Chordata; class Mammalia; order Dasyuromorphia; family Dasyuridae; genus Sminthopsis; species Sminthopsis crassicaudata. Next base: position 618,883,845 of record NC_133619.1, on the reverse strand, counting down.
TGGGAAGACTGAGGGCACCTTTGCTGATTAGGAATGGCAGGCTCAGTTGTGCTGCTAAGATGGGTCCTGGGAGAGAGGAACCAGCATATCCAGTGAGTGCAGCAGCACTGGGGCAGGGATGCTACTGGCTGCAGGTATTTGCAGAAGGATGAGGTTCTTGGTTCAGGGGGAGCATAATATAGTTATCATGAAATACATAAAAGATCTTCTTGTGGGAGAGAATTTAGACATGTTTCCCTTGGCTTGAGAAGAACAATTGGAGAAGGTGCGAAGAGCTAAGTTTAGACCTATCCAGCAAATACCTTCCAAACAGTGGGAGATTTCCTAAATAAAATGGCCATCTGACTTATAGGGAGGTGTCACTTCTTTGGGATTTTAAAGTAAAGAATTCATGAATGCTTCTGTAGTGTAGTTAGAATAGATTCTTCTTCACTTATGGATAGATTTAATGGCTAATGAGGTTCTTTCCAGATTAAAATCTAGTGTAAGATAACACAGTCTGAAATTACTTGAATGTTTTTGAGCTGTTCATTCATTGGGCACTCCTCTATATCTTAGTAAGTTACCAATGTCATAAAGCAGTTTAAGTCTCTCATTTACTTTGTACTTTACTGTTTATCAAATGCTTTCTTCCTTATAACCCTGGGAAACAGACACTGACGAGTAACTTATTCTTTTTTTTTTTTTTTTCTTGTAACCTGTCCTTAGAAGGAGATCTTGCTTTACAAGGAAGTATTGGGAGCTTGTCTTTAAGTGACCTGACTTCTCATGGAGAGTTCTACAGAGAGCGGTTCACTACAAGTGGAGAAGAGGCTCTGATCTTCCAGATATTCAAGTAAAATGATTGATTCTTTTCTCCATCAAATTGTTTGAGCTAAAAAAATTTTTTATCTTTTAAATGTTGTTTGGAATCTGGACCCTTTTTTACTTTCAAAACAACTAAATGCCATTTATGAGGAGGTCCATTTTACACTGGATTAAAAGGATTAAAATCAAACTCTTTTTAAGTGGGTCATGCTGGAATGTAATGTCTTAAATGATCTCTGCCTATGTGGTGACTGAAGCCAAATTTTCTCTGAAGAATGTTTCAGAGACCTTCTTTCTATTATTCCCCATTTTTATACATTTCTGAGAGCTTAATAGTGATAGTACTGAAGCATTTATGTTATGCTGTCAGATTTTAAAAGCACCTTGCTTTTATTAGCTCATTTATTCCTTACAACTACTCTGGGAGATCAGTGCTGTTATTATTCCCAGATGAGGTCCCAGAGGATATGGGAAGTTCGTGGATTTTTTCCAGGGTCACACACTCCAGTAAGTGTTTGAGGTAGGGCCTTTCCAACTCTTGAGACCAGTGCTGTCTAACATATAAGACATCTCTGGTTTTTCATTTATTATACTATAGTATCCTAGATTGGAGGAAAGAAGCAGAGGCACATGTGGAATTGTCTAATGTTTCAGTTAGAGTAAGGATTGAACTTTGCCTTCTAGTGCAGCGTTCAGACTACCTAACTGCAGAGATTCAGGATGGAAAAGTAACGTTGGCGTTTGCTTTCTAAAATGTGGTCCTTAAGTCCATTTGGATAGTAAGGCTGAGTGTGGCTCTGAATTGCCCTTGCGTGATTTATTGCCAACAGAACACTGGATTTTGTTTGATCGTGGTGATTCCCATTTTGTTCATTTTTCCCAGATATGGACGACCTGACCCATTGCTCCAAAGAGAGCATGACATTCGTGTAAACCTCCAGATGGCATCAGTGCAGTATGTCCACACTCAGCGCTTTCAGGCTGAGGTGGTGGCTTTCATTCAGCATTTTACTCAGTTGCAAGATGTTCTAGGGCGCCAGAGAGCTGCTATAGAGGGACAAACGGTAAGTAAGGCCTTCTAAGTAGATGGCTTTCTGAATAATAGAGCTTCTTTTAAATACCAAACTGAACATTTTCACTGGGATGGTAGCCATAATTTTATGTTTAATAACAAATTATTATTATTATTGCTAATGCTATTGTTACATATTATTAATAATTTATAATAAAATTATTATTTCTCTATAACATTTTAAAGAATTTTATTTTCCAAGTAGCCAAAATTTTCTGTTTTGTTCTACCTCCTACCCCTAGTTGAGAACTAAAGAAAAACACAATGTCTATATAATACTCTTTTCTTAAATGATTGGCAGACATCTTACTATAGCAGAATTATTTGCTTGTGCCGTCCCTCTTTTGCTTATCTCCAACTAATCATGCCTATAGCTTATTGGCACATAGTTTGCATGTTGTCTCCCCTATTAGACTGGGAGCTTCTCAAGAGCTGGGACTACCCTTGGCTTTTCTGTGAATCCCCAGAGATTATTTTGTAATAATTTGAATCAGATACTCAAAGGAAAAAAAATATTTTTCCACAAGGAATATATGAAAATACACATGTGTGTGAATATGAAAAACAGATGAAAAATAAAAAAATTCTTTCTGGAGGAAAGAATTGGAAGGAGAATAAGTAGAATAAGAGAAAGTGGCAAGCTTTATCCAATATAACTGACTTCCTCAAAACTAGATTAGAACAAATACTAATAACTCCATGAAGACATCTAGAAATATTAGAAGAAAATTAAAATATTAAAACAATAGAAGAATATAAAATAAAAAGTAACTGACTTAATAAATAGGTAAAGAGAGAGAAATAATTTGATAATCATTAGCCTTCCTAAGGACAGTTATGAGTAAAAACAAAGTTGGCAGTAGGTTTCAGGAAGTTGTAAATGAAAATTGCCCAGATTTTTTAGAATGAGAGGACAAAGTGAAGATAAAATCCACCATTCACCTCTTAAAAGAAACTTCAAGAGAAAAAGTCCTGGGATTATTATAGCCAAAATCTAGAACTCCAAATCAAAGGAAAAAATAGGGCAAATATTACAGAAAAAAGTTTAGTTACTGAGGAACCACAGTCTAGATTAAACAAGACTTGGTAGCTTCTAAAAATGAGAGATCTTGGAAATTCAGTTTTTCCAAAAAGCAAAGGGTAGAGGCATACAGCCAAGAAAGATTTACCCTGCAAATCAAAATATAATCCTACAAGGGACAATGGATGATGGAGTGCTAACTTTCTAATTGTTTTCCAAAATTTTTATGCTGGTTTGTAGCTTTACCAACAATGCACAGTGTGTACCTTTCTTCTGCAACTCTTACATCATTTTGTTATCTTTGATGTTCATTCTCCACCTGGCTGCTTTCCTGAGGAAACTCATATTCCTGCAAGATAACAGCTGAAACTCATACCTCCTCAAAACCCAGGGGGTCTCCCTCCTTCTTATTGGAGAGGGTGGACATTAGAAAGCACCTCCCAGACCCTCCACTTGCAGGACAAGGATAGCCAGCTCATTGTTTCCCACCTGGCTGGATTTCCAGTCAGTTGTTTTCAAAAGCTTGCCAGATCTTCTTGCAAGATTACATCAGTTCTGAAACTCACACCTCCTCAGTACCCCACCCATGGCCCCTAGATAATTTATGCTTTCTACTTTATCAAACATTGAGTTGCTGGATTCTTTTGTTTCTGTCTCTCCTTTGTCTGTTTTTTTCCATTGTTCTTTTTTTCTATTTTTAAACCAATCTCAGGTGGTTTTGGTAACTGCTGCTTTTTGAGGGTATGTTTGAGGTCTGTACTGCCTTTGTCCTTGCCTATTTTCATCCTTTCCCTTAGTATTCTAGATCTTCTGATTTATCAAATGAATTTTGTTATTTTTTATCAAGTTTTATAAAGTATTCCTTTGGTGATTCGATTACTATAGCATTAAAAGTGTAAATTAATTTTGGTGATGTGTTATTATTAGCCCAGTCCAGCCATGAACACTGAATATTTCTCCAGCTATTATTTTAAGTTCCTCTTTATTTTTTAAAAGAACACTTTGTAACTGAATCTATACAAGTCTTTTGTCTAGGGGCCATTTTACTAAGGAACTTATAGAACATGGCTAAGAACATAGAGCTAATACTGCCTCTCTAGTCTATCAAAGGAGAAAGGAAAGAGATCCCCTTAACAACTATGTCTAGGAGACAAACGTAATAAGAGTACATAGGCAATTTCAATTATACAAAAATTGAAAAAATTTGGCAGGCAAAAGAAAATAAGCAAAGTTAGAGTTAGAAACAACTGAAAAAATCTTCATAGCTAATTTTTCTAATAAAGATCTAATATCCAAGAGACAGGTATACATTGTTCTGGGACCTATGATCTTTTTTTGTGGCTGCTCAATGTTCTTAGCCATGTTCTATAAGTTCCTTAGTTTTGCTGTAGTTTACTATTTGTTACAAAGGAACAAATTTGATGGGGAGGTCAGTGGGTATTCATAGATATGCCCCAAAATGTCAGTAAAACATTGTTTTTGTGCACCAGACACCAAGAAGTGTAGAAGTGGATGTAAATGAAGTAGCTTTGTAGACCTTTCCATCAAGCTGTCGTCTTTTTTCCTCTATTTTCTCACCCTGCCAAACTCCTGGAAAAAGCTAACTCCATTTTTTGTCTTGTCTTCCTCTCCTCTCATTCACTTCTATGCCTTTGCTATCTTGATTCTTGTTCTTGACACTCCTGCAGCATTGACAATGCTGATCATAGTGCCTCTCCTCCTGAAGGAAATCTAGCTGAGTTTTCACACTAGTCCCAGGTTCTCTTCTGTTTTGTTTTCTGACTCAGTCCTCCATAGCCATGGGTATCCCCTGAGACTCTCTCCTGGTCCTCCATTCATTCCCTTCACTGTCTTGATATCCTTGTCCATCCCCATGACTGTAGTGATCATCTCTGTCCTCATGTATCTAGCCCTAGTCTCTTCAGCCCTTTACACCCGCATCCCTCCTGGACCTTCACAACTGTGTTATCTTTCGCATCATCTTCGACTTCCTCTTGGGGGGAAAATAACTTGTGCAGAGTCCACTTGAGCACCTCATCTTCCAGAAATTGATGAGAGAGAAAAGCATTCTCCCTTAGAGCAGGGATTCTTCACCCTTGGAACATTTGGGGAAGGTGATGGGCCTTTTCTCAGAATGAGTGCTTAAATAAAATACTCAGGATTATAAGAAAAGCAATTATGATTACCCATATACTATAAAAATATTTTTAAAAAAAGAATTCATGGGCCTCACTTTGAGAACTTCAAAATTTGGTGAACTACAGTTTGACAAAGTAGACCCTAAATAGTCAAGCACTAACTGTATTGTTTAAGAATCAATAGATCACTGACTCCTGGCTTGAAGCCCCTAAACACTCAAGTGATTTAGTTATAAAGTTGTCATGTCTTGGAGCTTGAGTATTTGAACAGCCATCTTTCTTTCTGTTTATAGGTGAGAGATCAAGCCCAACGTTGCTCTCGAGTTCTTCTAGATATTGAAGCTGGTGCTCCTGTTCTCCTCATCCCAGAAAGTTCTAGATCAAATAATTTAATTGTAGCAAATCTGGGGAAACTGAAAATCAAGAACAAGTTTCTCTTTGCAGGATCTCCTGGGACCTTCTCCTTGCAAGGCAAGGTAAGCCTTCAGTATTTCTCTTTTTTGTTTAACCCACCTAAGAAAAAGTCCTCGTCTCAGCTCCAAATGCTTTCTTATGCTTCTTAATTCATTACAGTAGAATCTGAAGGCATTTTAAGTTATAAGTTATTTACCTCAAGGACAGATTTTTTTTTGTTAACCTTTTTTTTTTTTGCTGAGGCAATTGGAATTAAGTTAATTGCCCAGGGTCACACAGCTAGGAAGTGTTAAGTCCCTGAGGTCAGATTTGAACTCAGGTCCTCCTGACTTCAGGGCTGTGCTCTATCCACTGCGCCACCTAAGGACAGTTATTTTTGGTCCATCTCTGAACAACCCAATTGTGAGTCCCCTAAAGGACCTGAAAAAATAGGCTGTAGCATAAGAGCTCTAAAGAATAGAGGCTTTGGTCTTGGTGTGGGGGATTGTGCAGCAGAAGAAAGTGAGTGAGGAGATAAGAAAGGAGCTGGAGCAGTCACCTCCCATTGGCTATGCATAGGGCCGAGCTGTGCTTGGAGGCCAGCTGGACCCTTTGGGTGGTGCCGCAGGGTTTCCAGCAGGAGGGGCCCATGCCCAGGGAGCCCATGACTGCCCTGTGTGCAAGGCTTAGTGCCTCTGTGTGTGTCTGAGCAGCCAGGCCCGGGGTCGGCTGCACTTCATGACTTCAGCAGCGTGATTCAGGTGTTGGGGTGCTGTTCGCGCTCCCCCCTTCCCAGTAACAAAGTGAGGGCAGGATACAGGAAGTTTCCCACGCCATGTGAAGCTGAGGGCATAAGGGACAGACTTGAGAGCCTGGCACTGCCCTCTGGGAAGAGCAGAGGAAGCTCCTCAGGTTGAGATGACGTGAAAAATGTGGAGGAAAGACGAGGAACAGGCTCCAGGTCAGGGCAGATGAAGCAGGAGGTGGCATCTCCCTGAGCTTTGCTCTGCCAGGGAGGGGTCGGAGAGGGCGTGGGTCTGGTCAGGGAGCCGTGCTCAGTGCTCCTCCTGCTATTGGCTCTCACGGGTCATTTCTTGGGCTGCTGAAAGAAGCAGGCAACAGTGCGGTTGAACCACCTCCCCTGAGCTTTGAAAGGTGCCCCAAGATTAAAAGACTGATTTTGTCCCGAGTTTCAAAAATAAAAGGTGAGGGATTCTTCCAAAAGAGTTCTTTGAGTCTCCCTTCAATTCCTGGCAAAATTTTAGGACCCAAGGGGCAGCTAGGTGGCGCAATGGAGAGCACCAGCCCTGAAGTCAGGAGGACCTGAGTTCAAATCTAGTCTCAGACACTTAACACTTCCTAGCTGTGTGACCCTGGGCAAGTCACTTAACCCCAATTGCCAAAGCAAAAAAAAAATAAAAAAAAAATTCTAGGACATATCTTTAAAGGGATAGCTAGTGCTAGTGAATATGTGAAGTATGAGTTGCAGGAGGCCCAAAGAACTAGCACAGCTTCATCAAAGATAGATTAGGCCAGACTGAATTTGTGATGACACTTCTATTCCACTGGGAGCCTCTTTCTTCTCAACTGGCAAATTGAAAACCCTTTATCTTCTCGTCATCCTTGGCTTTATTCAACAGCATCAGCTTATTTTGATCTGACACTGTTCTTGTCGCACTGTGTCATACTTCCTGTGTTTATCCTCTAGAGCCAAATAGATCTAGGGCAAAAAGGAAGGAAATGATATTGTAGAGTTGCAATTCCCAGAATGAGGAGAATACTAATCCAGTCCACTATTACCCCTGTCCTTGAGAGACTGGACAAGGAAATAGGGAAAAAAAATTGGGTCTCCTCAATTTTAGCAATTGGTTATTAATACGGGAGAGAAGTAATCATGTTTCTCAAGATGAAGAAAAAGTTCTATTTTTGAGTTATCCAGAACTTTACAGGAGGGCAGAATTAGCAGAATAAGATAGGGATTCTAACCTTAAAGCTTTGCAGAGCAATTTAATATGGAGAAACTTTTTGATAATGTTTTCTTTCTATAAATGGTGGCACTGTTATAGTAAGTTTATGTAGTTATGTTTTCGAAAATATAGTTTGTTCCGTATCTTCCAGAATATTTTTAAAATAAATTTTTAACAACTTCATTTGAATAATTTCTTCATTATTCATTGCCTGAAATAATGGACAATATTAAAGAAAAGTTTTGCCTGCAATAATGGACAATACTAAAGAAAAATGCTGAGAAGCTGCTTTCGCAGATTAGTGACTGACTGCTCCTCAAGATTTTCTAACTTGGGTTTCTCTTGAATGAGATGTGATTTTAATTTTTTAACAAATAGACCATAATGGATAAATGTAGATGAGAGCTCTCTATTTTAGGGTAGACACTGTGGATGGATGTGGATGCATATTTTGCAGCCTGACATTTGTAGCAATCTCTTTTGACTCTTGGAGCACCTTTGGAAGGTAGCTACTGTAAGTGTTCATTCTTCCCATTTTACAGATAGGCATGCCAAAGTGAAGTGATTTGTCTAGCCCATTTAGTGAGAAGGTAATTGAGGCAAGATTTGAACCCAAGGCTTCATGATTCCAAGTATAGAACTCTATCTGTTATTTTACCCAGGATTGGAATTCTTTGGAAAACATCGTTAGTTTTTGCAATACAATTTTTAGAAGATCCTCAGTGTTTTAGGATAGATCCACTTTTTTGAAAATAGATAAAAGTCTTCTGAGCTGTTGAATAAGGTGATTGGTTAATCAGGGTAAGAATATTTGGGGTCCAAAATATATGACTATAAAGTTGAGGTTTTCTTTGGCAGAGGTGGAGCAGAGCAGGTGCAGACCTGTGACTTGGTCAGTGTGGGAATCTTGTAGCATGAAAAATCCTTCCATAAAATTCAGTTAACCTCTCATCTGTCACTTGTGATCTGAGAGAGTTCCAAGAAACACTGAGAGGGTAAGTGATTGTCCAGAATCACAACGTCAATAGCCGTCAGAAATGGTACTCGATCCTTGTCTCCTGAAATGCAGCCTAGTGCTTTCTGCTCCCTGAGTCATCCTGTGTTTTGACTTTATAGTAAAGAGAAAGTTTCCATTCATTGCAATCTTTACCACTCTGTAGCTTCTGACTGTAAGAGAAGATGAGGAAACATTTCAAGTCACTGGGCATTGTTGAAGTGAATATCCTGTCTCCTTGGGGGACTGCTTCTGAACCTCAGCAGAGCGGGGGGGATCCAGGAGCTCAGAAAGACACTGCCAGTTTCGCCCAGTACAGGGGGCTGGCTCTCCATGCAGGTTTGGCTGGTTCGTAACTTTGTCATAGAGGATCCATGTGGGCACCAGAATTTTCCCTTTGTTATTTTCATGGCTGTGTCATGGATTCCAGTACCATGCTTAAGTAGCCGGCTATCACTCTGTGACCTTTCTGGTCCACATGCCCTTGATGATCTGTATTTCTCATTCCAGTTTTCCCATACTAATCATTGTTGTTGGGACTTCAGCCACAACCTCTCTATTTCCCTATGGCTCTCCTACAGGTGTGAATCTTCTAAATGTGACATTATTTCCAGTTATATGGCATTCTTGTGAGAAAATATGAAAAAGATGGGCATAAGGGGCAGATCAGGAAGCAGTTTGGGAAATGCTATGTATCTGTATCTATAAATATGAGTTCATTCCACATACACACAGACATGCACACACACACACACAACAAGTCTATATAATAGATGATTTCTGACTTATTATAAAGGAGAATGAAGGGAATCTGTCTAATACCTCGTACACAGAAAACTCATTTTCCCCTGTATAGAATGTAAACTCCTTGAGGGCAGGAACAATTTTGTTATTTTGTTTTTGTATCTACAATGCTTAGCACTTATCTTAGCATTGTGCAGTAGGCATTCATTGTAAGATTGTCCACTGGATAACAGAATTCATTATGAGGCCCTTGGGACTCCATTCAGGTGTTTAAGTACCATAAAATGGGCTGCTTTATAGTAATCGTCCCTTCTTTTAAAAAAATTCTTTCTTTTTGGTCAGAAGGTCTTGGACCCTTGCTAGTTGTTTCACCCAAAGTTATTTTATATTATGGAGTTTCTCTTTGAAACCTTCCCGTTTATTGAGCTGTTCTCACATTTCCAAATTTACTTGGGACTTCAACTATGACCACATTTAAGCAATTCCCTTGGTGTGTATAATGGATATGTTCCAGAAAATCAGAAGCTCATACAATTTAGGTCTGGAAGGGACTTTAGAGTTATTCAATTCAACCTAATTGTTTTATAAAGAATGATGATGAGACATACCCAAATTTCCACAGCAGAACCCACTGGTATGTGCTTTTAGAAACTGAAAAATCTTTTGGTTAGTTGAAATACCCTTTAGTTTGTTTAGTTAATTTGAATTTTCATATACATTGACTTAAAATAAGGTATAGTGGTATGTTTTTAATTGGAGTAGATCATATGAACTTAATATGTTTATGAGAGGGATTCTGTTTTCTCTAAATAAACTAAATAAGAGCAAGTATTTCATGGTATTTTAATTAAAATTATTTCCCTGTATTTCTTTTTGAGGATTTGATTTTAAGTGGCAGTACATACAAGGATCGTTTGTGCTTCAAGGTATAATAGCATAATATTCTTCTTTGACATCCTCCCAAATTATGATAAACCTTATGGAATTCAGCAGTCAGTGTTTTAATATTTCATCATCTAGTCTTTCTAGTATTGTCTATAAATAATTTTCTATATTTAAGAGTTTCCCTAGTGATTTCAAAGAACTTTTTTGACCCTAAATAGATTTTTCTTGATAGTTTTATTTCTTAGACTACTATTAAAAAGCATTCATCTTATCCCATTTTGCTGATTATTCTGTGGAATTCCATAAGGGAAGTTTGGAGTGTTTTCTCTTGTTATGGACTTTGTATTTCAGATAACTGTATCTAGGAAGTACACCAAATTCTTTGCAGTCAAACCTGATTGTTGTAAATTAAGTATTTAATAAATGAATAAAAAATCGAGTGTTAACTTCACTCAGATGCCACCTCAGATGCCACCAAAGATGCCTTTGCATTTTTATTTGCCCTCTGATAGCTTGCATGTGTATTGTTCTTCTAATAGTAATTCCAGGGATTTGAGAGTAGGAAATCATCCTGAAGTCACATCTGAAAGAGTTAGAGTTATTTGCCATTGAATTTCCTTATTCCTCTGTGTTTGAAATTGTTTTACATAAATCTGTGTTTTAATGGAAGCAAATCTGACTGTTTAACATCTTCCTCCTTTTCCCTTTTTCTTAGTCATCTCCTATCCTTGGTTCATAATCTCTTTATCCTTTTCCACAAGAACTACAGATCAGTATCTCCTCAAGCCATTTATTTATGTAAAGCAACATCATAGAAAATGTAAAGATGAGATACTTGAGTTTCCTGAAAGATCAACAAATGCATCCAGAGTTTAAATGAAAAGAAATAAAAAAGGAGGGTTTCAGGATATAAATTAAAATTTAGCAAATATTAATTATGTTAATTAAATTATATAACATATTAATTATGTTATTATATATAATATATGACTATATATTATAATATATATTAAATAACGTAAATTAATTCAGTGCCTTCTGTGTACAAAAACACATTAGTATTTATTTAGTGATTAGTGATTTTTTTTTTTTTTTTTATGGATGGATTTGCAAATATAAAAAAAAGTTCTTTTATATTTATTGCCCAAGATCTTTTCAAAGGTGACCAATATTGTTCTCTTTTGAAACGGAGAGAAAAAGACATAGTGACATTAAAGACATTTTCAGGTTGTAACAGATACAGGGAAAAAAAGGCACAGAAGCAATCTGGCTGTTTCCTAGTAGAGAGACACTATTAGCGATTTAAAAGGCCCAAATCAGTTTTTGAATTGAATTCCAGGTGTCAAGATGTAGTTTTTTCACTGTGTTCCCTTGTTTGACTCTACTAACAAATGACTTGCTGAAGTTTTTCAGGCCTTTTAAGGAAAAATAAATTATACATAATACTGAGTAAATTTTTATTGTCTTAACTATTTTCTAGCTTTTATATTTGCCCTTTCTGTTCTTGATCCTGATGAACAGAATTTTAATAACAGCTCATATTTTTACAGTGGTTACAGGTTACAAAGAGCTTTTCTCATTGTAGTCCAGAGAGGTGGTTTGCACTATTGACTATTACTATACCTATTTATTGGTGAGAAAATTGAGGCTCAGAGACACTGAGAAACTTGTATAAGGCCCACATCTAATTTGCAGAAGTAGGTTTAGAATTTAAGCCTTTTGTGACTTGTAAAAATCAGGGATTTTTCCCCCTTGCTATAACTTTGTGCTTTGCAAAACAAGTAATTCCTTGACTTGTAAAGAAAACATGTGTGTGTGTGTGTGTGTTGTTTACCTTGATTTTCTATATTTTAAAAGAGAGATTGGAAATTTAAATGTATGAGTGTCCCCTTTTGAGAAATTTCCTGAGGTAATCCATTAAAAACAGAACCCCCCACTTGGACTGAAAGTGTTTAAAATTGGGTCTAATTTCATTAGAAGTACATGGGATAATTTTTTTTTTTTAAAGAGCAAATATACGTACACATGCATATACCACATACATAGACAAGCATGTATGCAGTTTTTATAGGTGTCAAAAATATTATAGATGTGAGAACTGTGCTTGTGCTCTATTTAACCTGTGTTAAATCCACCGAAGCAATGAGCATTTTGTCATTTGCTCTTGGGCAAAACGACATCTCCCATTAGAGACTGTTTAGTTTTTACTAGTTGTTGTGTTATATTCCAGTAGAAAAATTATACTTTAAAAAATGTTATTTAGGTAATAATGTTTTGCATGTGGGACCTGGAGGGTGAAAGAAGTGCTGAATATTTTATCATAGACATGATAATTCTCATTCCTGACTCCCTTCCTACACCCAACACCTAATTTCTCTATTTTGGTTTTATTTTGTTTCATTCCTAGGAATCTGCCCCTTTGTCTTCCCCAATGGGCACTCCCAAACACAGCATGAAGAAAACAGTGAGTGTTGAAGATTCCAGGGGTATCCAGTCAGAGGGGCTTTTCATGACACCCCCTGCTGGGATCAGCACAGCACGCCTGAAGAACGAAGCCCCGACCAGTGCTCTGACCAGCCCACCAGGGCAGCAGGCCCATTCCCCTGTCAGCCGTGTTCCCAGTAGTCCAGGTGAGAGAGCAGGGAAAACAAGCTTTTCTAACAGAATGCATTGATTTGACAGATGAATACAATCACTCAGGTAGGTAGCATTTTGTTTGGCATTTTCCATTGTTAGGATGAAAGGATTAAGCTTTCCTCTGTTTGGCTGCTGTTCTGGAGGATACAAGAGGACAATAGTACAAATGTGACATAGGATATCATGGTTGACGTAGCTCGTATTTGTTTATTTGAACCTCAGCCTATAATGTCCCAGGCAAGAGGGCATCCAGCCTTTGTCTGGAGACTGGAGAGGGAGTTAGGAGTAGAGGGTTTTTTAAAGCACATATGCAGTCACTACTCAGGCAAAAAACAGTTGTTTAGGGCCTGCTTTATGCTCATGCTCAATATGCATTGTGCTCAAGAGTCCAGGAAGTACAGTGAGCAGCCATGGATTCCAGGCACAGAGCATAGCCTTTACAAAGGCAGGGAGCTAGGAGATGGAGCCCTGTGGGGGGAGATGCACTCAGGCTAGTTATCCTTGGGGAAGAGGCATCAGGCGACCCTTCCTGCTTTGGGGTAGCTCTGATCATTCTCTCCATGCCGACTTCTCTGTTTCTTCGTGAACTTGTGATCTACTGAAACCTCCTTTGCTTTTTCAGATATATTTCTAGTAGTGCCTTCCAGTGAGGGTCTTATGAAGCAGATTTCCTTTTTTTTTTTTTTTTTCCCCCTTTTTCTGAGGCTGGGGTTAAGTGACTTGCCCAGGGTCACACAGCTAGGCAGTGTTAAGTGTCTGAGACCAGATTTGAACTCGGGTCCTCCTGAATTCAGGGCTGGTGCTCTATCCACTGCGCCCCCTAGCTGCCCCCACAGCAGATTTCTTGAATCTTTTTTCTACTTCCATGTTATTTGCTTTCACAGTTTTTTAACTTGCCAAAGTACTTTTGGATCTTGACTTACCATGAAGTATTTTTTTCCTCTTTCCACCATCTTTATCTTATTCTCATGAGGTTATGGTTATTGCTACCATTTAAACAGAATTGAGTTGATAAGAAATAGACTTTAGAGGTTTATTTATTTTTTTTTTTTTCAGGAACTTTGTGTCTACATTTCAAATGACTGACACTGGGTAACAGAAATGCTTTTTGGCTAGTAGAATTTAGGTTGGTGATTTAGCTCTCAGTAGCCATGTGTGACAGACAACTTAAAATGTAAGCTTATAATCTTGTCAACATTGTTTAGTTTTTTTTTTTAATTGAACTATTAATTAAAACATGAAGTTAAGTCTACAGGATGAATTAAATATTGAAAATATATTGAAAATATCATTAGAAACACTAGTTAAGAGAAATAAAAATGGCAGCCACAAATGGATGTCCTTTGTGTAATTAAATATTAATTACTAATTAACTAAATCTATGGCACTAGACTTAGTTTTTGTTCATTTCTTGCATTTTGAGCCGATTTTGATAGCTATATTTCCTGGCTTAGCTCCTCAACTCTTGTGCTCTTCAAAGTGGCGGCTGTTCCTAAATTCTTAATTAGGCTAATCGTTCTGATTTGACTAGTCATTATGTAAATACTACTATCAGTAATCAGCTCCTACTTGCTTGCAAACCCTGAAAAATATATCCAGGAAGCCAGTGTTCCCCAGGAAGATTCTGTCACTCCTATGGAAATCCCTATATCCCTGAATTTCATGACATTTCTGATCACCTCCCCTCAGGTCTGCAAGTTTTTTGCTGACGAAATGTTCTTTTTGAATAGTTTTAAGGATCACAGAACTTACCCACTTTATAAATATTTCTCCTGTCATTTCCCCCCAGTGAGTTTGTAGTTGCCATGATTTTGTTTCCTGTCTATAACACCCTTTGTTTTAAGGCAAGTTTTGACTAGTATTTGATATTTTTCCCTTCTGTAATAGAATTTGTCTTCATAGTATAGTAGTCTTCAGTATAATGTGTCTTCAATATCTTTGGGGAATGGATTTTTCCATGAAAAAAACTATTATCTTCTCACAAAAGGTACATATTTTTATTTTAACCATTTTAGATAGAAGTCTTTTAAAAAGTATTACTTTGCTATCTATTTAAATAGAGAATACTGAGCATGATTTGGTTTTTTTCTTGTTGCCTAGGGACCCTTATTATGAACATGAAGTTATATTCTGGGCTGTAATTTGGTGAAGCTTTCTTCTGGCTAATGAAGGGTTTTAAGTTTTTGCCTAGACTGCTTTGCTTTTTGGGGGGCTATTATTTTTGAAATCATTTATTCACTTATTTAATTTTTCAATTGAAGCCAAGTTTTTTTATTTATTCATTTCTAACATTTAAAAAATTATTTGATAACAACTTTGGTCTATGATTTTTTGGTCATATTCTTTAATGAGGCACTAGCAGCCAATCAACTCATGAGGCTTTTCCTCTCTTTCATTTCTGTAGAAACCATTCCATTTGCCCATTTTCTTATTGGGTGATTTGGTGCTAAACATGCAAGGCTTCAACCAAGTTGACATCCATGAGTTCTTAACAATTAGAAGCAGACACCCTTGGCATTGGAAGCGTTCAAGGCTTGGGAAGTGTCACTGGTTGAATGAAGTAGGCTAGTGTGGAGTAATGTTCAACTTGGTTCCACCTGTCCCAGAAGTGCCTCCCTGGCAGGGACTTGAGGAAGGAGTGGAGTCTGGGAGCACTCCATCAGCTCTTCTGTGGCAGGCAGAGAGCTTCCCTCCTGCATCGTCTGTCAGGGTACTGCCTGGTGATGTGTCCTTGCCCCTAGACAGGATGGCCCTCTGCTTGTGGACTCGGTCAGATAGAGGGGGGCTGAGTGCTCTTCAGCATTGAAGTGGCTGAGCCCTTGAGACCTTCTTATCCCAAGCTGTCCTTGGCTGAAAGTGGAGATCATCAGTGAAGTAGTTTGAGGGCAGTGGCCACAGTGTCATAGAGGAAGAATGCTTACCCTTAACCTGTGGTACTAGGCTTAGTTGTCAAGGGTAGGGCAGGCCAGTGGGCAGTAGTTGAGGAGATTAGTGCAGTTTAAGGAAGGAACTTGGAGTTTTAGGGCTGTGGGGCTTTAGACCAGGGACTAAGTGAGGCTCCAGAATAACTTATTGAAACTGTTTAAGGAAAAGGTAAGAACTTGTTGATTTGTATTAAATGTAGTCTTTTCTAGTAGATCAATAGACAGACTACTTCTGAAGCATGCCTTCTGGCCTTCAGATTGGGTGAAAGTGTCTTGTGAGCATTCTGACCTTTGTTAAGGAGAGATTGATTCCAAGTGAGGTGGATCAATGGATAGAAACCCGGGTCCAGAGTCTGGACTAGCTGTGTGACCCTTGGGCAAGTCACCTGACTTCTGCTGGCCCTGCTTTCCTCAACTGTAAAAATGGGGATAATAGTAGCATCTCCCTCCCAGGATGAAGATCAAATGAGATGACATTTGCACAGTGTTTAGCACATAGTAGCCATTGTGCTCATTTCCTCCCTCTTATACTCTTTCTGCCTTTCTTTCCTCCTTTATGAAGTTTCAGCTTCTTGTCTTTACATCTGTTCTTTGAGATTAGAACACATCCAATCTCTTTTCACCTCATACTCCTTAAACTAGTTGAAAACAATTACTGTGTCCTCTGTGGAATCTGCTCTTCTCTGGGACAAGTGTCCCAAACCCTTCATGGCCTAATATCTCCTCGCCGTCACAGCTCCCCTCCTCTGTACTGTTCCTATATCAGATATCTAAGTAAGTTGTCATTACTAATTTCATTAAAACAAATGACAGTGTCTATATTTTAGATAATTAGAACATAACTGAACACTGTTGTTCAGCATTGTCTTGACCAAAGTTGGGTAGAATGAGACTCTCACCTTCCTTCTGGACATTCTGCTGTGACAAGTCATGGTCCCTATACCCTGGAAGGCTTCAAGGGGTGGGTGGATAGCAACTTAGTGGGGATGTGGAAGAGAGATGTTGGGTCTTGGTTTGGGGTAAAACTGAACCACATCTCAGGTCTCTTATTCTGACCTTCTCTGATTCTGTATAAAGAGCACTCTGCCTAGTAGGCTACCAGGGTCTGCATGGGGGGGGGGGGGGGTCATAGTATAGAACTATGAGTATCTGAGTGAGTAGAGAGGGGAGTTTAATAGGCAAGCAAGAGATGAAAGGGCACCAAAGGAAAACCAGACTTCTCTTGGACAGTCTTTCCCAGGCAATGGCTGGGCCTTTCTTGCAAGTCTAGAGTTTTTAATCCTCTCTCTCTCTCTCTCTTTGGCCTTTTGCAGAAGATTATATTTGCCTGCTGGACTGTATTGTTGTGGACCTGCAGGACATGGACATCTTTGCTGCTGAAAGAAGGCCCCGGGAATATTCTAAGTCACTGGAGAATACTAGCGGTGATCTGACCTTCCCATCCTATTCTGTCAGACAGACAGGTGGAAGCCTCCTGACTGAGCCCTGTAGGCTGAAATTACAAGTGGAAAGGAATTTGGACAAGTGAGTTTTTAACCTCTAAGTAACTGTCTTTTGTGAGCAGAGATTGAATTCAGTGAAATAAAACCTGCAAAAGGCCAGGAGCACTCAGAGGCCCTCAGTAGCAGTTCCTAGTATCACAGCCCTCAGCAAAAACAGATATGGAATCAGGAGAGACCCAAGGGGCTGAGTGTGCTGTGGAAACTTACTACTGGATAAGTGGGAATAGGTCACTTCACATTTTCTGAACCTTAGTGTTTTTTCATCTCTTGGATGGGGATAATAATTAATGCCCACTGTAATTTCCTCCTAAGGTTGTGTGAGGATCAGATGGGAAAATAGCTATAAACTGCTTCTTCTAGTTTTATGTCCTCAAGTGTTCGTCCAGTTACCTCACTAATTGAGGAACCCAAGGAGGCAGATCCCAGCCCTACAGATGTGGTAGCTACTATTTTCATTATTATTATACTTCGTAATTATTCATTCCAAACTCTTTTTACCTGGAGTCTCTTGGACCAGTAGGATTATTTCATGGTCATTTTGCTTCATGATCATTTGGCAGTCTGAAAGCTTTCTAAGGCCACATACTTTTCTTTGATTTTCAAATGATTAAGCAGTTTTTCAAACTCTCAAGAACTGGCTCATTTGTGTTCCATGTGTCTTGAGTTCCTGCTTGATGTCACAGTCTTGATAAAGAACATAGAGCTACATTTGTACCATGGACTTAGGTGAGGGAGTGGGGGTGGTTTTGAAACAGTGAGGTTGATTTTTGTGTGTGACTTAATGGCAACTAATCTCGATACTTTATTTTTGTACTATTTCCAACTTAATGTAGTTAACAAATTCCTGATACTACTTTTTTTCCTATCTGATCATTTTCCTATGAAATGGCTGACTTTTGGTAAATCACTTACTAACATTTTCTCAGTTTCTCTGGGTTACTAACACAATTTCACCTCTCTCCTTAGGAAGTTATGTGATTCATTCTTTTCTGTTATTCAAACGATCTTTGGGTGATTTTCAGTTATAGTTGGCACTGTTCGTATTTTGTTTTACTGACTTAACTGTCATGCAAGAGCTTCATTATTTAGAAATTAAGCCTTTTGTTTTCATTTCTATCATACTTTCTTCAAATACATGGCCAGCTGTTCTAATTATCTAAAATATAGACACTCTCTCATTTGTTTTAATGAAATTAGTAATGACAACTTACTTAGATATCTGATACTAGATTTAATTATTATTAGTAATATTTACATAATACTTTGAAGGTTGCAGAGTGATTTTTAGCTTTTGAGCAATCCTGTTAGATTTAGCTATTATCATTTTTCTCTATAGGAGAAAATGAGATTAAATGACTTGGCCAAAGTCCTGCAGCTGGGGAATGGCAGACCTGGGACTTGCTTGAGGGTCCTCTGACTGTGTGTGTGTGTGCGCTCACGTGTGCGCGTGCACATGTGCACACACGCACGTGGGTGTTTTCCATTGTTCCATGCTGCCTCAGTATTGTAATCTTCGGTGACCAACATTGGTCAGAATGTCAGGGATTGATGATTCGTTGGTGTCTGGAACTCAGGGAACTGACATGGCTTGCCTGCAGTCATGTGACTACTGATGGAGGTGACATTTTATAGGCTCTTCATCTAGCACTGTATCTGTGATGGTAAACTACTTGTGCTCTACTGACTTCTTACAACAGAGAAACAAAAAAATTGCCCCCAAAACAACAACAACAACAACAAAAAGTTAAAAAAAAAAAAAAAGCTTCAATCCACACTTGCAGTTCTCTTTCTGGAATGATAATATTTTTGGAATTGAATATAGATCAGAGTAGCTAAGTCTATTAGAATTGATCATTGTTATAATATTGCTATTACTGTATACATTATTTTCCTGGTTCTGCTCTCTTTACTTTGTGTCAGTTCATATAACTCTTCTCAAGTTTTTCTGAGATCTTCCTCCTTGCTATTTCTTTCAGCACAATAGCATTCCATCACAGTCATTTACTACAAGTTGTTCAGCATTTCCTCAGTTAAGGATAATCCCTTCAGTTTCCAATTCTTTGCTGTCACAAAAAGTGCTGATATAAATGTTTTTATATATATAAATCCTTTTCCCTCTTCTTTCATGTCTTTGGAATGCAGCCTAGTAGTAGTAGTAGTATTGTTGATAAAAGCCTGATTTCTCAGATACATATGGAACTATGTGTGTATGAGGAGATGGGTAACATCCTTTCTTCTATGGGGAGATGGGTAATGTCCTTTCTTCAGAGATGCCGACACCAAAGAATGGAAAAGACTCGAGACTTCACCATGTCAGAATTAGTTTTGTGTGTGTGTGTGCTCTTTCATTCCCAGGCTTCTGCTTGCTCTTCCACTTTTTTTTTTTTTTTTTTTGCTGAGCACCCAGAATGTTATGATTTATTAATATCTGAAGAAATTTCATAATTCAAACACAACCAACCTGTACATTTTACAATCACATTCTATTTGTAAACAGTTAAAAGCCACTGACTTCTTTTGCATCTTGGGACACAGACATTTAGAATCAAGGCAATGACATGATGGTGAATTCTGCACTGTTAAAATTTTTTTATCCTTGTTTAGTCTCTTTGCGCTGACTAAGCAAGCATTCGTTATAACACCGTTTGTGGCAAAAAAAAAAAAATTTAGATGTAACTCGTAACTTTTGCAACAACGCTTTGAACATTTAAAATTTTTCCTTTATA
Source organism: Sminthopsis crassicaudata (assembly GCF_048593235.1). Lineage (NCBI taxonomy): Eukaryota > Metazoa > Chordata > Mammalia > Dasyuromorphia > Dasyuridae > Sminthopsis > Sminthopsis crassicaudata. The sequence goes on along the minus strand of NC_133619.1, from coordinate 618,864,035 downwards.
CAACAAACGATTCTGTAAGCCCAAAAGCTTGGTTACAGGTGCATAGTTACTGAACTTGGCTTTAAGGTACATACAACAGTCAAATGTTAACACAGTCACAGGAGAGCAGAAACAGAGTCACTTGATGGGGTTACAAAAACTGTAATAACTACCGAATATTAGCAAACCATCCTCACTCACTAATAAAAAGACAGCATCGGAAAGCGTATGTCAAACTCCAGCTTGAAGCATTATTTTTTGGCAGAGAAAAGTCTTACAGTTGCTCTTCTACTTTTGCTCTCATTTTATAAAATTTATAAGAATACAAGTCATTCCCCAGTTGATAAATGAGCAAAGAATATGAACAGCCACTTTTCAAATAAAGGAATGAAAAGTTTCTATAGTCATATAAAAAATGCTCTAAATCACTCTTGATTAGAGAAATGCAAATTAAAACAACTTTGAGGTACCTCCTCACACCTATCAGATTGGCTAATATGACAAAAAGGGAAAATGATAAATGTTGGAGAAGCTGTAGGGAAATCTGAACACTAATGCACTATTGATGGAATTATGAATTGATCCAACCATTCTGAAAAGCAATTTGAGACTATGCCCAGAGGATAGTCAAGTTATGTAAACATTTTGTTTTTAGGACTGCTGCTCCTAGGTCTGTATTCTGAAGAAAACATGAAAAAGAGAAAAGGACCCACATGGGCAAGAATATTTATAGGAACTTTTTGTGGTAGCAAATAATTGAAAATTGAGAGGATGCCTATCAGTTAGGGAATGGCTGAACAAATAGTGACATATGAATGTATGTAAAATATTACTGTGCTATAAAAAATGATGAGCAGACAGATTTAAAAATAACTTGGAAAGACTTACATGAACTGATGCAAAGTGAAGCAAGCAGAACTAGGACATGACTGTAACAGTAACAGCAACATTGTGCAAAGAGCAGTTATGATTGACTTGACACTTCTCAGCAGTACAATGATCCAAGACCTTTCCAAAAGACTCATGGAAAATGTTGTCCACATCCAGGAAAGAATTATAGAGTCTGAATGCAAACTGAAGCATGCCTATTTTAACTTTTTTGTGTGTGACTTCCTTTTTTTCTGTTTCTTCTATTACAATTTGATTAATGTGAAATATGTATATCTTGTTCCTTGACATCTTAGATAGGAGGGATGGGAAGGATAGAAAATTTGGTACTCAAAATCTTATAAAAAATGAATATTGAAAACTATGGGGAGATGGGTAACATCCTTTCTTCAGAGATGCCGATGCCAAAGAATGGAAAAGACTCGAGACTTCACCATGTCAGACTTAGTTGTGTGTGTGCTCTTTCATTCCCAGGCTTTTGCTTGCTCTTCCTCTTTTGTTCTCATTCTGTAATTTAACATATATGTGTTTACACAGCATTTATCACCTAACACTTAAATTTGTCCCGCTCTCACTACCATTGCCCATCCCAGCTTTTCCCCTACAAATCAGGGTGTTTCTATACGAAGAGTCTGTGATTCTATGAGAAATGTCATTAGTCAGGTGAAACCCCAAAAATTCTACAGCTGGTGGGTCTGTGTTCTGCCATGCACAAATACCAGAACTTGCTAACAATAGCTGTCTTTTTTTTCTTTTTTAGGGAAATAAGTCATACAGTGCCAGACATATCCATTCATGGCAACCTGTCCTCAGTTCACTGTTCATTGGATTTATGTAAATATAAGCTGATTCGTGGTTTACTGGAAAACAATCTTGGAGAGCCCATTGAGGAATTTATGCGTCCTTATGACTTACAAGACCCCAGAATACTTGTGAGTGAAACCCTTTGTTGCTCTCCAAATGCTTCCTTCACATTACCCCAAGAACAGAAGGGGGAACAGTACATTGGTTTGTTATTTTTTCCCTGAAAATCTTTGAGATGTCATTGCTCTGGACTGATTAGCATTTTTTCTTTATAGACTGTGCTGAGTGGTGAAGTCTACACTTGCATGTGTTTCCTCATTGACATGGTGAATGTCAGTCTAGAACTTAAAGACAAAAAAGGAAAAGAAGGGGCTGGATCCTTGGCCAGGTAGGCTCAAATGGCCTTTTGCCACTGACTTGTGTTCATGTACAGTTTGACATGGCCTGTGCTTTTTAGCTTAAATGATTGGAAGATGGTACTAATGAGGTCAGAGTTGAACCCAAGTGGCTGACTCTGTGATTTTCCTGCTAGGGGACTTCTGGTCTGTAAATTTGCCCTTTCATGTCAAAAGCAGTATATATAAGTCAAGAAGATTAGGAGCCTGGAGGCAGCTCCCTGTACCTTGTCCCTTTTCCATCTCTCAGTGGATGTTGTATTAATGTTAAGTCAATGTCATTTTTGTTTACATTTTTCCATTTTTTGGTTTATTTTTCTTAATAAGTCATAATGGCCCTTTAGAAAAGATGCAGGAGTTCCAGAATTATAGATAGAGGACCAGAAACTGGGACAGAGGCAGAAAGAATTCCCTGCTCCTATATAGTCAGTCCCAGCCCCTGGTAAGGAGGTGGTCTCACTGTGTGGAATGTCACATGTGACTGATGATCTTCCTAAATATTTTTATGCACCATTTGGTACAATTACCAACCCAGGCTTATTTAAGGGATGTGGCAGCTGGAGAGGCTACATGGAGTTAATGGTGTGGATTAAACTTGGGATCAGGCCTCAGTTTCAATACTAGAGTCCCACATAGGGTGACTAGAGGGAAGCATTAGAGTTTCCTCTCCTGTAATCTTTTCCTCACAAAGGAAGCCCTTCTATAAATTTTAAAGCATTATATGCATGACAGCCTTTGAATCTTTGTTATTTTAGCATTTTAAAATTCCAGTAGGTAATTTGAATGCAAATACATTTGGAATATAATGAATTTGTGATTAAATTTTCATTATATTCCTGTGGAGAAAGACATTTTTGGCAAACAGACCAGAGCCTTGAGGGGTTTCTATTCAGTCTCAGATTGAAGTAGGCCCCTTCTGACATCTTTTTTTCTAACTTAGGAATCATTTGTTTGAGGCTACCAAAAAATCAATGGTAGAAGCAAGCAAGTCTGAGGCTATTGGGCTTGCTATCTGCCTAACCTGCTTATCCTTATTCTATATTGATGTTACAGTTAACTTTTTGTGTGTAGGAACTAGAAAAATGATACCTAATAGTTTATTTGATTTATGTGTGTTTCCTCAGATTTGACTTTAAGAAATGCAAGCTGCTTTTTGAGAGTTTTTCCAACCAAACTAAATCCATAAACCTGGTTTCCCACTCCATGATGGCTTTTGACACCCGCTATGCTGGGCAGAAGACAAGTCCTGGTATGCCAAATGTGTTCAACTGCATCTTTCAGCCCTCGAAGAATAGCACAACTCAAGGATCGATTCAGATTGAGTTGCATTTCAGGTAAACTTTTTAACTCTGGTTACCTTTTGTGATGGCAAGGGATTAGATGCAGGATCTCTGTTGTAATCTCCCTGAATGGTGTCCTATGGAATTGGGAAACAGAGAAATGGACAATTAACTTACTGATAGAAACTTGAATGGTAGGAGGAAGAAAGGTCAGCATTTGAACCCAAGGCCTCCAACTCTGATTCTTTTATTCATATATCAAGTTGCTGTTCAAACTCAATGTGATTAAAATTTGGCACATTATTATTATAATACCAGTGTATTCATTTGATCCTAGCAACCCATGTAAGTAGAGACCATTATTATTTCCATTTTATAGATGAAGAAATTGAGGCAAGAAGAGATTACCTGACTTGCTAATAGTCTCATTAAGAGGCCACATTTAAATCCAGGTTTTCCTGACTTCTAGGCCTAGCCTTCTATTAACTAGACCACTTAGCTTCTTTTTTCTCCCTAAACTTGCTGCTTCTTACTTAACTATTTCATTTTGTGGCAGCTCTGTTTACATGGTCTCTTATGTAGGACACATTTAGTTTATGTTTGACTTTTCCTTCCAATTCACATCTCCTAGCTTATCAGTTTCTAAGACCTAGTAATCTAGAATTCACTGTGTTGTGATTTTATTTTACTATCTGTATTCATACTTGCAATTAGAATTATTTACCAGTAGATGTCGCTCTTGATTTTTTTTCTTTTGCTTTAATAGAGGTTTTAGAAAATGAGAATTGAGCCATCGTCATAAACCTACCTACTCCTTTTTCAAACCATCTCTATACATGTAGAATCATTTAAAGCAAATCATTCAGATTCAAGAAGAAAATCATATACAAATAATTGAAATAAAAGTAAAGAGTAAAATGCCTCAGTTCTTCACATATAAACAAACCTATCATTTTCCCCATCTCCTGCCAGAGTTCTGTACCATCAATATGTTTTATATATAGACTGAAAGAATTTAGGTGTGACTGAAAAGAAATCAGGCTGCAAGTATGTATGCATTTTGGAGGAAATTATGATGTGGCATGTCCCTAAGAGTATTGATACTCCTGAGACTCATTGCTAGCAAACGTATTAGTGCTTTGAAATTTTTAAGTGTGGTCAGCCAACAGATATATTCCTTCCTATGAGAGAAATAGTGTCTAAGTAGCATAGGATCCCTAAGAGTTTTGATGGTTGTGGTAGTGGTGATGGTGACAGTGATGAATTGTTTTTATATGAATTTGCTCTAGCTATATAGATGAATTCCTTTGCCTACAGGTAATTTCAGGCCAGAGGTTGTAGCCATTCTATGTCCTGAATGAAAGAATGAATGAAGAACTATTAAACACTCATTCTAGGCCAGCCATTGTCAAGCGTGGTAACAAGTATGGCGTTTGGCATGCATAGTGCTTAATTTATAAATGCAAGTAAAGCTCTAAAACATTTTTTTGTGGGCGTTTGTGGTTCAGTTCATTTACCAGACCCCACTTTAATTTTGTTCGTTGAATTGATGAAATCAGATAAGGTGATTCTGATGTGTAGTTGATATTTGTTTCAAACAAAACAAGCAAGATTGGGCTAGAAAGTGGTTTGAGCATGTTGTGTCCATATGTAGACTATAGCTACCTTTGGACTTTTTCTTTAAGGTCATTGGATCTGGTACTTTAACATTTATCCTACCAGCCAGCCCCCCCCCCCCCCCTCCCATTTTATACACACACACACACACACACACACACACACACACACACACACACACACACACTAATAGGGAGTTTCGAAGCATTATTTTTCTGGACTGAATATTATCTCCTTTGGGATCACAAATTCCTAGAACTGAATGGTTAAGTCTTACCTTGGCTTTTGCTGAAAACAAATACCCCTGGTGGTGAGGGGGTTAAATGCCATCTTGATTGTAACTTCAGAGTGCAGAAGCTTCGCACAGAAGAATTATCCCTCTGTTGAGATTTCCTAGCTGTGATGTGTGTGTCAAATATAAATTGGTTCACAGTATTTAAATGCTTGAAATATTTTCCAGCAAAGAGGATCAGACACACTTTGACATTCTAGATCATCAAATTAAGTGCCTAGCCCTCTCAATTTGCATTCAAAATGGGGTGGAAAAAGTTCACTAAGGGTAGCATTTTTTCTCTCTGACAAAAGGGAAAATGTTTGTGATAAATGCTGGGTCTGTGTGAAGGGAGACATTCATTGTTCTGTCCTTTTTTGAAAACAGCAAGCCAGATTTCCCCAGAGAGGCTAGAGAAACCAATTATGGCCACCTCCTCAAGTCAGATTCTTTTGAATTAATAGCAGTAGCCGTGGGTGGAGACACTGAGCATTACCTTTTCTAGGAGCAGCTTGCAGAGGGTAATGTTTCACTCAAAGGAAACTCCTGTTTTTAGAGGGGTGGGGCCACTGTTACCTGGCATGTCTCTGTAAGGATTTCCTAAGCATGCATTCACTTCTTTTCCTGCACACCCTAACACACCCACCCTCCTTCAGCACATGTTGGTCTGAGGCCAGTACTAGGGTCCTCTTAGACATCCAACGTAGGTCTGGAATTGTGGGGCTGTGGTGCTTTTTTTCCTCATCCCCACTCCTTCCCTCGTATCTCAGCCTTCTCTGACTTCATCCTGTTGCTTGTACTTTCTTCTTTAGGCCAAGAAATCTAGAGACATTTGTTTTATTCCAGTTTATATTTCATCTAGCCATGTCTTCCATTTTAACGTGGGGTCAGTGAAGGAAAATGTTTCAGTCACTAAGGAGACCAAATACTTTGTTAGCAATCCTGGACTAGACAATTGCATTATTGTACTTTTATAGTATAAAAATGATTAGCTAGAGACTGATTCTGTTGTTACAGTTCTTTTGCTCTGTTTATTAATACTTGATCTTCTTGGTTTAGAAAACATTGGAATACTAGACTAGACAAAGCTAATGAGGAAAATATCAAATGGAAATGACATAGTTCTTTGTTTCTTTTTTGTCCTTTTTTTCTCTTCCTTTTCCTCTAGATCCACCAAGGACTCTTCCTGTTTTACGGTAGTTCTCAATAACCTCCGAGTGTTCCTCATATTTGACTGGCTACTGCTGGTCCACGATTTTCTCCATACTCCCAGTGATGTCAAGAAACAAGACAGTGTAACTCCTTCACGCCAACGTAACTATAACAGTGAAACAACAGTGTTTCCCAAAACAGTGAAAAGTGGGGTAGTTACAAAGCGGTCTTCTCTGCCTGTATCTACAGAGAGGCACCTGGAAGTCAAGGTCAATGTAACAGGTGAGCATATGTGGCAGGTCTCCATATTGAACTGAATCAGATGCAGTTTATTGATTCTTAATGTGATCTCTAGGACCCCAATCCATTTTTTATAGACTATTTTCTCTGTAACTTTGTCACAGTAACCTATGGAATTTGGTTATGTGTACCCTTGGATATATGCAGTCCTTGTAGAAATATAGTTTGCTTATATGGTCTTTGATTTCAGCTGAACATGGGGCTAAAAAGTTAATATTACTGCTTAGCAACCAAAGGATGGCACCTCATTCTCATGAGATCACTTGATATCAAGGCCCTGCTTAAGCACTGGGGTCAAAGTGTTCCATGCTAATTGGGTCTAGTTTGCTCATTCTAAAGCTTTATTTAAGTGTACTGAGCTTTAAGTAAATCAGAATGTGCAAATCTAGATTTACAAAGCAGATCAATCTGAGGAAGATGTTTTGCTTTACAAAAGGTTTTGTCATTTATAAAAGGTTTTGTTTTTGTTGTTTTTCAGCTTTGTACCTTTAACTCTGTCCTTTCTGAAGCACAATCATTGTATGAAGCTCAATTATACTTGTTATTTGCAGATGAGCTGGAAATTGTCTTCCTCACATCTCTTCATTTGAGAAATGTCTTTCAAAATAGGTCTACAGTTTTATAATGATCATGAGCAACTAACTACATAGGCAGTGCAGGATTTATTAGCAAAGTGGAGAGTCTTTGTATGCTTTCTCTACCTTCTTTAATAGACTCTTTTTCTCCCCATCTTGTGTATTTCTACAATACCTCAAGTCCTTCAAATATCTGACTTTAATAGTTTTTGTGAAGGAATGACTGTTTTCAGCTGTGCTCAACCTATAAAATATTCTTGTGGGGTCAGCTACTATTAGTTGCAGTCAAAGGATTGGCTTATAATTAGGATGAAATATAATGCCTGCCTTCTGGAGAGCAAATCTTGATGCTTAATGTTTTTTTTTTTTTTTGTTTTGTTTTTCTGGTGAATTGTTTAGTTAGAAGGACTGGCTCCTTTCCTGACTAAACTGGGTAGCTCTTCAGCTTTTGGATTTTAACTGATGCTGTCTTTTTTAGGCACTGAATTTGTGGTAGTTGAAGATATGTCCTGCTTTGATACTAATGCCATCATTTTAAAAGGAACTACAGTGCTCACCTATAAGCCCAGATTTGTGGATCGCCCTTTTTCTGGAAGTCTGTTTGGAATTGAGGTGAGAAAACATGATGTGCCCTGAATGATACATGCTCAACTCAGTACAGGAGCCTCTGGACGAGAATGTTTTCATTTAAAACAATTTGAATCAATTCAATTACTGAGCATTTATTTAGGGCCTGATACATGCTGCACTGGGCTAAGTGCTGGGGATGCAAGTAAGAAAAAAGGAAGACAGAGCTTACAATCTAATGGGCAAAAATAATGAATACAAAAAAGTAAACTCAAAAATGGAGGTACACTTAGGGGAGGACTAGGAAGCATGTTGTTTTGTGAAATCAAAACAAAGCAAAGGTTTTTAAATGGAGGATTATCTGCAAGTTCAAAGTCTTGTCTAAAAGAAGGCTTTGGGGGGAGTTTATAGCTCCACTTTCCTGCCTTTCAGTCAGAAGGAAAAGGCAAGGGAAGGAGGGGAGAAATTGCTGAATATCAAAAACTGCCATTCAGCAGTGAGGAGATTTCAAGGGATTGGCTTCTGGATTGGCAGCTGATAGAAAATGGGTTGTCATTGGAAGGCCCAATGCCTATGTGCTGCTAGATCTTCTGGGCAGGTATTAGGAATTGCATTTTTTAAAAGAGCAGCTTTTAGAAAGATATCCTGAACCTCAAGAAAAGACTTTCTAAAAGTAGTGTTTTAGACTCTGGGGATGGGCAAATAGGGGAGACATTTGGTTGTACCATTTCTAGATCACTGCTCTTTAGGATTTCTTTCTTCCCAATATCAGGAGATTTGATTAGAGCTGGGCAGCACAGTGGACTGGGCCTGGAGTCAGGAAGATCTGAATTCAAATCCAGATATTATTGGCTGTGTGACACCAAGCAAGTCACTTTGCTTCTGATTGTTTCAGCTTCCTCAACAGTAGAATGGGGATAATAATAACACCTACCTCAGGAGATTGTTGTGAAGATTAAATGGTATAATAATTATAAAGGACTCAGCAGAGAGCTTGGCACATAGTGCTAGAGAAGTGTTAGGCCTTGTTGTTATTATTATTTATTTATTTTTCATGTCATCAGTTAAAGTGTCAGAATAACCTTTTAATTTTTTTATGGCTTTTTATTTTTCAAAATACATGTTAAGATAGTTTTCAACATTAACACTTACAAAACCTTGTATTTCATATTTTCTCCCTCCTTTTTCCTCTCCCCTCTCCCCTAGAGAGCATGTAATTCTATATAAGTTAAACGTGTGCAGTTCTTGTAAATGCATTTCCACATTTATCATGCTGCACAAGAAAAATCAGATCAAAAAGAAAAAAATGAGAGGAAAAAAAACCAAGCACACAACAACAAAAGGTGAAAATACTAAATTGTGATCCACACTCAGTTCCCAAATCCTCTCTCTGGGGTCAGATGCATTCTCTTCATCCAAATCTATTGGAATTGATCTGAATCACTTCATTGTTGAAAAGAGCCATGTCCATCACATAATTTTGTTGCTGTATATAATGATCTCCTGGCTCTACTCATGTAAAGTTCAAGTGTCTCCAGGCCTCTCTGTATTCATCCTGCTGGTCATTTCTTATAGAACAATAGTATTCCATAACATTGATATACCATAATTTATTCAGCCATTCCCCAACTGATGGGCATCCACTCAGTTTCTAGTTCCTTACCACTACAAAAAGGGCTGCCACAAACATTTTTGCACATATGTATCCCTTTCTCTCCTTTAAGATCTCTTTGGGATATAGGCCTACTAAAGACACTGCTGGATCAAAGGGTATGCAAAGTTCTATAGCCCTTTGGACATAAGAACAACCTTTAAAAATGCATGAAATTAAATATAAAGGATTGTAAAGGAAACTAGTTCTAGGTAAATAAAGATGTACCTTTTTCCCTTTCAAGTTCATGAACCCCAGGTTGAAAAACCCTGGCTAAGAGTTTAATCAATGGCTAAGTCCCCTTCTTTCTTTTCCTTTCTAGGCTCTTTTTTCTTAGAGTATTGCTTAGCAGTTATTCAATAATAATAGCAGATATTTATTTTACTTGTTAAAATTTGCAAAGTACTTTTCAAACATTATATCATTTGAGCCTCCTTACAGCCTCATGAGGTAGGTGGTGTTGATATTCATCCCACTTTTCAGTTAAAGAAAATGAGACTCAGAAATCCTAATGAATTTGCTCATGATCATGTTATTAATAAGTAAGTGTAAGAAGATCCTTTCTAACCTCAGGTTTAATATCTTTTTATAGTACTAGTTGTGAAAAGAAGATAGAATCTATTTCCACTGGCAGCATTAATTTTTTTTGGGCGGGGGGGGGGGGAGAAGAGGGAGGGTAGGAGAGACAGTGCTTTGCTGCCAGATACAAATGAATAGGATCTTTGGGGAGGTTTTACTTGTTCTCATCCCTTCCTTACTTCCCTCCTCCCCTTCCCCCCTTCCCTAAGTTTCAGACCTAGTTTGAGAATGGGAACTGGGGATTTGCATATTTGTGTGGTTTTATGTGAGTTGATAATGAAATTGCATAAATTCATCTGCTTTCCAAGCCACTACAATGCCAGCTTTGAATGAGGTATCTTGGTGATTGATGAATGAACTGTCAGGTACAATTGGGCTTTGTGTAGCAGCAGCTCTTGGAGAAAAAAAGGAAAAGGGAAGCTTTCCTGTCCCAAAGTCTTAGGAACACTGCGTGGCAGAATATTTGAGATTCCTTTCAACCCTGGAAGCCCCTTTCAGCTTGATTCTTCGGACAGCGTACTTGGATCTGAATTCTAAGATCCCCTTGGCCCGTCATTCAGGGAGAATTTACAAAGAGAATGTAATGAGCTGTTTCTGAATCTAACAAAGGCCCTTGCTAACACATTTTTCAGCAACTCTGGAGAATGCTAAAAGGAGAGCAAAGGGGAGACTAAAGTTAGTGAGGCTCTTCTTTCCCCTCTCTCATCCATAAGCAAGATAAAGATATTGGTTTAGTTTTACAGCAGGGAAAGACTCTAGGAAATGCAAAACCCCAACCTGTCTCCAGTGGCTGCTCTCCTATAATCTCAGTCTATAATGCTTCCCACCCTACATTTTCATTCCTAGGTGTTTTCGTGCCGTCTGGGGAATGAGCAGGACACAGCTCTCTCCATTGTTGATCCAGTACAAATTCAAATTGAGCTGGTGGGAAATTCATCTTATCAAAACAGCTCTGGGTTGATGGATGCCTTCAATAGTGAAGATTTTCCCCCTATCCTGGAGGTAATGCTGGAAAAAGTGGTAGATGCTGAATACTCCATGTGTTGTCAAATCCATTCAACAGTTATTTACTGAATGCTTTCTGCATACAGCTAGGGTTCTGCTAACTGCTGAGGCAGATTGTCCAAAAGAAGGATTAGCCTCTGACATAGTGAACATTAAATAATGGTGACTGAATTCAAGCCTTTACAGTCTTGTTGAAGATATCAAATGTAAGATCACAAACAACTTAGGGAATGGTAATAGGCAATAGAAAAAGAAGTATCCTCTTATGTGGAACAGACAAATGAGTACGTTAAGAGTTTTAAGGAAGAAAGAGATCACTGTGGACTAGATAAGAGTATTGGGTTTCATGAAATAGCTGGGACTTGAGGTGGACCTGGAATGATAGCTAGGATTTGGCTAGGCAAGGAGGAGGAGAGGGCATTCCCATTCAGAAGAGCATTATATTCAAAGTTACGGAGGCAGGAATGGCATTGTGTATGTGGAGACTGATAAAGAGACCAGCCTGATGGGAGCAGATTGCTTGTTGGGGAATAAAGAGAGAAAGTGGAGCAGATTAATTAAGGGTCTTAAATGTCAGATCTGATAGTAAGGAACCACTCTTAAGTGTTTTGTTTCTCTAGACTTTAAAAAATAATTGCCCACATAGTATTTGGGTGCATACCACAATTGAATGAGGAGGGAGGGGACAGGAGTAGTTCGTTCGTTTAAGCCATAAGCTGTTGGGAAAAAAGAAAAGAGTCTTGTATTACTGGATAAATTCGTCTGTTTCTTAGTCTGAAAGGATCTCAGAGAGGAAAAATAAACCATATCTAAGCATCTTAGCAGTTGTCACTAAGTGTGTTTTTAAAATACACATGGCAGTCACAAATTTTATCTGTACAAAGTTTTTGAAAAAAATAGATGTTAGTGTATTTAGGCCTGTTTCATTTGTGGCACATTGGGGTTTGCCTTCTAGGTGGGTTGTTTTAGTAAAAATCACTTTGAAGATTCTGAGTAAAATGAGATCACTTAGTGTTGCCAGGTTACAGCATCTCTCTTGCTTCAGTGAGAAGGATTGTTCAAGGAGATGAGGCAGCTCTTCCATTTATGCTGTTCATTTTCTTGATTATTTTTTTCAAAAAGATTCTTTTTTAGTCTCATACTAAGTTACTGGAATTTTACTGTAATTCCCTTCTTTGGAAATACACATTAGTATTTTTCACTTGACATGATGTATCCCACATCAGCATTTGTCCAGGCTCTTGACAACCAGGACAGTGGAGGATAAGTTTTGGTAGTTCTTACCTGACTAATAAGGCTAGTATGTGATAGGTAAAGAGAAACTTAACAAGGTCATTAGAATTAGATGATGAATGGTTTCATCAATTCACAAAGATTCTCCATGCATTAACATTTAGTGGAAGGATGATCTGTGCTGATACAGTGAGAACACACACTGATGAAATTATAGGTGTTACTTGTAGTAAATGATAGCTGTATGACCCTTGGATTTCAGATCTGGGGTTTCCTATCTCAGAAATAATTTCTGATTCAAAGTTCTTGGCAGCCTGCCACTCATAGACTGAAAAATGTCATCTTTTGCTTTGGCCATGTTAACTTTTGGTGTGGCAAGATTTCATAAAAGTTATGCCTGTGTGAGAGGAAGAAACCCAGCCAAATGTATCCTTTAAAAAAAAAAAAAATATATATATATATATATATATATATATATATATTTGACTTAAGGCTTAAATATAGAATAAATGAGGAAAAAACCATGGCCACTTGTATAGCAAAACATGAGAGGATTTGAAATGTAAAGCAATAAATTTCCACTTGAAGTAAGATACTCAAATGCGTCCTTTAGAAAAATAAATAACCTTATTTTCTTTTTGCTAGATTCATTTACAAAGCCTGGACATCAGACTCTCCTACAATGATGTTCAGCTGTTTTTGGCCATTGCAAAATCCATCCCGGAGCAGGCTAGTGTTGCAGTGCCAGATTCGGCAGTACTGGAGGCAGCCTCCGCCAGTAGTCACCTTCCAGGGCCTTCTCGAAGCAGTGAGACCTCAGTGATCCCTGAAACCAGGGACAGCCCCAGGCATACTCTAGACCCTCTCCTAGGTAGGTGGTTAATGAAGAGCTAGCCCTTTGTACCCCATCCACTCCATCATTTGGTAACCTTTAGTATTCCTTTTGTACAAGTATAGAGAACTTTAATTTGAAATTTTATGCTCTGTTACTGTTACTTTTATAAATGTCCCCAAGCTTTACAAGCAGGTCCTATATTTTCTTCCAAAGAATGTGTGTGTATGCTATTAAATGTATGTATGTGTGTGTCTCTGTGATATACAGTATATATGTATATATAATGTATCAATCAAGAATGAGAAATTTAGAATTTCTTCTCACACTGAGGGTTTATATTGAATATGACCTTTTCTTCTTTTATCATGCTTTCTTTGTGTTAAGGAGATTCAAAATTTTATTTACATATATATGTATATACACACTTATCTACACATATGCAAATGGAACAAAATTTGAAATCTCCTTACGTATATTTACACATAACATAAGTTACAGAATCTTGAATTTTCTTTAACATTACAGTAAGAAAAAAAAAGTCATATTTAACATAAACTTAGTTTAGAGATTGTTTTTTGTTAAAAGTAATGAGTTAGTGAGAATTTTTGGAATTTTTCTTGTTATGATTGATTGGTCTTAGAAAAAGTTGCATTTATAATATCTATACTTTTCTAGAGTTACAACTGGCCCGACTGCAAGAACTGGGCTTTAGTATGGAAGATTGTCGCCGAGCTCTTTTGATGTGTCAAGGTAATTTAAATGAGAAATTTGTTTCATTTTTCATTTGGATAGTAGGCTCCCTCCTAGAACTCTATGAATTTCATTTAAGATCACAGAGTTGTAAAAATCTGTAGATTTTTAGTTCAGTCTTGTTTTGTGAGCATAGTCCTTGATCTTTTTGTTTCCGTTTGTTTAAATGTTTCCCAGTTCAGTTATGTTCAACAAATGTTTCTTATATTTACTATGTGTATAGAACTCTGTTAGGTGCTGAGAGAGATACCAAGATAAATTAGTGATCTCTCCCCTCATGGTGTTTCTAATCCTCTAGAGGTGATTAAACAGGTATAGAAATGAGTATGCTTATAAGGGAAAGAGAAACAGAAAGGCCCCTTGTCCCCCCAGGGAAGGGGAATTGGAACAAATCAGGTTCCTATCTATCACGTGATTTCTTTTCTTCCTTTTGGCATAAAGGTAGATATCTTATCCAAGATGGTTGGAGACAAACTCTTTTTGGCATTCTCTTTATATATTGTTGGAGTTCTGAGAATTGATTGTTTTTGTTTTTGTTTTTGAAGGACAACTGAAAAAGGCAGCTACTTGGTTGTTTAAAAATGCTGAGCCCCTAAAGTCCATCTCTCAAGTTTCTAACAGTAAAGATAACCAGGGGACTCTGCCAACACAATTGATATCGGGAGTAGAGATTAAAGCTGAAAGTGTGTGCATCTGTTTTATTGATGACTGCATGGATTGCGATGTTCCCTTAGCAGAGCTCACCTTTTCCCGTGAGTATGGATCAGATTAATCCCAAATGTTCCTAGTTATCTTGGAATCTTTTGGGCCTGTTTTTTTTTTTTTTTTTTTTTAATATTACTCATATTTATTTTCTAAGTTGGTAGACTGGGTGGAATTTGAATAACCAAATTTAGCATTTTTTGGTGTGTTTTTCCAGGAGAAAATTTGGGTTTCCTTATGTTGTTTAGTCTTTGTTCAACAGTAATAGACAGTTTCATTGAATGAAATATCTCCTACATCAACAGGTCTTCTATGCAGCTAATGCCTGATCTTTCAACTTCTCATATGTCTTTTATGATTGTAGTATTCTGAATTCTCAGTGACCTTTTTTTTAAATATCTAATTAAATTTTTTTCTCAGTTATATGTAAATAAAACTTTTTAATATTTGTTTCTAAAAACAATTGATTTTCAAATTCTCTTACTTTCCCTTGAAAAATTAAGCAATTTGATATTGATTATGCATGGTCAGCCATTCAAAACTTTTCCATATTAGCAAAAGAAAAACTCAGACAAAAAATAAAAAACAACAATAAAGTTTAAAAAGTATGCTTTGATCTGCATTCAGACTCCATCAGTTCTTTCTCTGGAGATGGACAGCATTTTTCATTATAAGTTTTTTGGAATTACCTTGGATCATTGTCTTGATCAGAATAACTAAGTTGTATTTCATAGTTGATCATTATGTAGTATTGCTGTTAGTGTGTATAATGATCATCTGTTTCTACTTGGTTCACTTTGAATCAGTTCATATAAATCTTCCCAAGCTTTTCTGAAACCATCCTATTTTTCATTTCTTAGCATCATTATATTGTCACAACCATATACCACCACTTGTTCAGCCATTCTTCAATTAATGAGCTTCCTCTCTAATTTCAACTCTTTATCATCTCTAAAAAGAGCTGCTATTAACATTTTTATGCAAATAGGTCCTTTTGTTTGTTCTCTCTGGGATACAGACCTAGTACTAGAATTGCTGGAGCAAAGAGAATGCACAGTTTTATAGAGATTGGAACGTAGTTCCAAATTGTTCACCAGAATAGTTGGATCAGTTCACAACTGCACTATCAATGCATTAGTGTTATTAGCTTCTTTCAGAAGACAGGAAGTTCAGAAGATAGTCCCATGAACCAGATTTTTTTCTTTCTTGCCTTTTCTCCAAGTTCCACAAAGAATAAAGTCAGCATTCATGATCTTATGTTTTTTAAGCACCTGTGGATGAAACACTGTCCTAGATTTGGACAAGCTTATTTCTTTATATTGTAATCTATGGCTTAATTAAAAAAATATTTTCTTTACTGTTTATGTGGCATCAATTTTATTTGCTCTAGATCAGTAGCCTCCAGTAGCCTCTAGTGCATCATTTTTAGTTTTTACTACTGCAGATAGTTGTTGCCTTTCCCTTCTTCTCTTAGTTTGACCTTTTGGGGATTATTTTTGGGGGAGAAGAAGTATAAAATAGTTAATAGAAATAAGATAGAGAAAATGATTAATTCTATATAAGATAAGGTTATTTCCTGGAAGATTATGGAACTATATTATGGCCCCATTTTCCAATCTAGATTCAGATATATAGTAGCAGTTTTATAATCTATCTGACTTAATTTCCTCATCTGTAAAATGGAAATAAAAATAACACCTACCATCCAGGACTGTTATGTTGATTAAATGAGATAATATATAAACATGCTTTGCAAAGGTGAAGGAGCTATATAAATGCTGCCCATAAGCTACTATTATATTTTTGACTTAGAGTTTCAGTTATTCTTTCTGATTTCTGCTAATCTATCAAATCATTACTTATACTGGTAAAATAAAAATAGAGCCAGATTCTCTCTTTTGTCTTGATACTTGATTCTTAACATGAATATAAACAATAAATCATGTGGATAAACTTAAAAGAAATCATTTTTCTTATGTTATCCAAGGGACCCATTTGCTTTGGATCATAGTATGGAAATGATCGTTTGAGGATAGGTTTTTTTTTTTTTTTTTTGGTAGCTGAACCTCTGTTGTGCCCTCGGCTCTGAAATTTAAGATAGTAAAATGTGTGTGTGTGTGTGTGTGTGTGTGTGTGTGTTGAAAAGTAGCCTATATTCCTTATCTTTGCTTAGGTTTGATATTAGGCCATGTATATTTCTTCTTATAGGAACATATACATATACATAATGAAATTGATTCCTTTGAGAATGGAATTTAGTGGTGTTTAGTCAGATTTTATTGTATTTTTCCTTCAAACTTGATAGCAATTTTTCTTTTGACATTGCATTAAGGTCATGTTACTTTTATTATAGGTTTGAATTTTCTGCAGCATCTGAGAACCAGCCCTGAGGGTCATGCCCATTTTACTCTCTCAGGGGATTATTACAACCGTGCATTGTCAGGTAAGTGAGAATTCTGGGATTTGCAGAATATATATATATAGTAGGATTAGTTGCATTCAGTATACATTTTTTTTTTTTTTGAATGAAGGCAAAAGGGAAAAAAAAGCAGAGCTATAGAAAGATATTGGATGAAAATCTTTAAAAATGTATTTGATTGATTATAGCTGAAAGAAACTTGAATGATTTTTTTTGGGGGGGGTAATTTAACCATTTTAATTCTAAAGTTTGGCTTATCTTGAAATATGAAACTGAACTGTATTGGTTAGTCTTTCTGCCTGTTTTTTCCTCCATAACTATGGCTTTGTTAATTACTAGTTGGGTCTTTATTAATAATTTTTTGTTACTTTTTGTACATCTACATTGTCCAGCATATACTTTCTTTGTCCTCCTAGAGAAGTACCTTTCATCACAAAGAATTTAAAAAGAAGAAAAAAAATTCAATAAAACTAAGCAACATGTTAAAAAAAAAAACTATTATATTTCACATCCCTAATCTTCTATCTTTGAGGCTATTTAGTCAACAAGCATTTGTAAAAATTCTTCCTATAAACCAGGGATGGTGCTTTCTCATATCTCTTCTTTGGAGCAAAACTTGACCATCGTAATTTCACAGTATTCAGTTTCTATTTTTTTGTGTTGCTGTCCTCTCCATTGGTACTATTGTCATTGTTTATATTGTTTTCTTGATTCTACATTTGACAGAGTTCAAATCAGTCTTCCTATGCTTTCCTGTATTCTTTACATTATTTTTTATTTGCACAATAATATTCTACTATAGATAAATACCACAGTTTGTTGAACCGCCCAATTTATGGACACTTAATTTTAAATGGGGCTCTTGTTTTTGTTATTGACCTGCTTGAAATATGTTGCTGGCCATGGGATCTCTGGATGAGAGAATATGGACATTTAAGTGACTTTCTTTACATAATTTGCACATTGCTTTCTAGAATAATTAAGCCAATTTGCAGTCCCACTATCAGTTTATCAGTGAGCCATAGCTCCCCCACCACTGACCATTTTAATCTATTATCATATTTGTCAGTTTATTGGATGTGAGGTAAAAATTGTTTCAATGTGCATGTCTTTTATTATTAGTGATTTGGAACATTTTCCCATATGGTGGTTAATAATTTGCAATTCTTCTTTTAAGAACTTTTTCTCCCTATCCTTTGATCACTGCTCTATTCGGGAATAGCTTTTGGTTTTTTATGTTTATCCTAGTTGAATAATAGTCCGTAAAAACAAATATTTTCATTGTTTCCCAAATGACAGAATTCCTAAGATAGAGAGCCACTGAAACCATATACATATCTATTTTGCCCTTTCTGCTTGAATAGAGTTCACTTTTGTTGATTCAAACATGTATGTGTATCTATATGCATGTGTTGTGTATATGTGTTTATATATATATAAATATGTATTATATGTACATACACATATATTTAAATGTATAAATATATTTAAATACTAATGTGCTGTATTTAGTTTACATACATATTTGTTATTCCAAAGAAATATATTCTGCATGGATGAAAGACTAGAGTGGTTTGACAGAAAGGGAAAACATCTCTTTGAACTGACACATAAAAGCATTCTTTCTCTTCTCAAGCAGTTATTTCTAAGGTATTAAATACTCTTGTTGGAGAGTTTGGAAAGGTTTTTGTTTTTTTTTTTTGAAAGCCACTAGAAATCCCTAAAAGTAGGGAGTGATTTCATTAGATTGTATTATGTTGACTCAGTCATAAGATTTTCTAAAGGAACTTGTGTTTTTAATGATTATTTTGGAGTGTTAGAATTAGTTCAACTTTCCCTCCTTTTACTGGATGACACATGTATTTTCTTATCAGAGGTGGCTGGTACATGCTAATAATTTTTCTGAGAAAAATATAGCTCCACATTAACTATTTTAGACCATTAAAGTCAATTATTTGAAAAGGGTGGAAACTGCTACTTTTAGGTTGAATAGAACTAGATTCAAGCCTTATTCATATCATTTTCTTTTATGCAATCTCTATTCAACCAAACTGGGTTTTTTTCCTGAAACTGATATTCTTACTTCCTGTTTTGTTGTGTTTTCACAACTCATCCCTAATGTCTAAAATCCTTTCCCTCTATATCTGTCATTGTCAGAATCCTTATCTTCCTTTTAAACTTAGCATAGCTTTTGTCAAGCCTTTCTTACTGTCTCCTCTCACTTACTAGTTCTTTCTCTCTTCCCATATTTCTTTCTTTTACTTTCTTTGCATATTTGTTGTATTTCTCCAAGAGAAGCTTCATACAACATGCTCCTTTGTTTCTTTCTATACTTGGCACATAACATATAGCATCTTTTTTTTTCCTTTTCTGAGGCTGGGGTTAAGTGACTTGCCCAGGGTCACACAGCTAGGAAGTGTTAAGTGTCTGAGACCAGATTTGAACTCGGGTCCTCCTGAATTCAGGGCTGGTGCTCTATCCACTACGCCACCTAGCGGCCCCCAACATATAGCATATTGTGTGTAACAAGGTCTTAGAAAATGTCCGCTAGATTGAATTCTGCTAGAGAACATAGTTTTTCCCTCCACATTTGTAAATTGGTTATTTTTTATTTTGTATTAAAAATAATTTTCGTGGAAGGATATAAATATTTTCTAAATATATCCAGTTTACATACTCAGAAAGTAGCTAATATAAGATTTTTTTTCATTTAATAATGCTTTGACAATAGCTCAGTTGCTTTATTTATCTAACTTGAATCTGGGATATTTTACTAAATTCAGAGTAGATAGATCCTTAGTGGTTCTGTAACTAGTAGATACACACAGTAGATATTTTTGCCATCTGGCAGATGTTCTGTGATCAGAGATGGTGCATTGAAATAAATTGGAACTATACAACTCAACTTTATTTTACTAAACCCTGGCTTAGACAATTGTTAGGACTCATGAGCAGCTTTCCTCCATAATTTCTTCGTTTCTGTTGAACAGATGTCATATCTCCTGTGTTCTTTTAGGCTGGGAGCCATTTATTGAGCCATGGCCATGCTCTGTATCCTGGCAACAACAGGCAGCCAGCCGCCTCCATCCTCCACGACTGAAATTGCAAGCCAAGGCCCAACCTCGTTTGGATATCAACATCACCTCGGTACTGATAGGTAAGAATCTAGAAGATTGACATTGTTCTGTAAATTGCTTTCATCTTTGTCTCAAAGACCCAGTAAAGTGAATCAAATCTCAACATTAGTCTAGGTCATCCAGAATGACTCCCTCCCCTCTCCCCCTCAAAGAAATAGTTAATGCTCAGGGTGATGCTAATCTACTATTGTCATTGTTTTGTTTTGTTTCATTGTTCTCATATCATAGCTGACTACATAGAAGGGAGCCAGCTTGCTTTTTTTTTTTTTTTTTTTTTGATTAAATTTTATTCTTTTCAGTCAGCAAAAATTTACCTTCTGTCCTTCTAACTCACCTCCTTCCCCCCAAGCCTCTTTCTAAACATACATAGTCAGTGGAAAAAACAGATTTCTTCCTTGATTGTGTCTAAAAGGAAATCAGTCTACATTTGTGTCTCATTCTGTATTCCTAATCTTTTACCTCTTTCAGAAAGTGAATAGCATTTTCTGTTTTTGTTCCTCTGGAATCATAGTTGGTCATTAATTTGATCAGAGTTCCTAAACCTTTCAAAGTTGTCTGTCTTTACTTTTTTTTTTTTTTTTTTTTTTATGTAAATTGTTTTCCTGGTTCTGCTTGCTATGCTCTGCATCAGTTCATATATTTGTTGAAATCATTCCTTTCATCATTTCTTTATCACAATCATAACACATTCAGCCATTCCCCACTTGATGGGCAGTGTCTCAGATGTCCATTTATTGCTACTCCAAAAGAGCTATATTTTCTTATATCCTTAGAGCTTATTTTGCTTAGGCCTAATTCTTCCCTTAATGTATTCTCTCTCTTATTCCCCATTCTTTCATCTTATCTTTCTCTTTTTCTTCCTATTTGTCTATGACTGAAATCTACTTCTGTACCCAATTCCATATGTGTCTTTATGTATTTTTTTTCCCTTCCTTGACCATTGCAGATGATGCTGTAATTCAGGTGTTAGTTGCTTCATCCTTCCTCTTTGTTTGTGCAAATTTCTACTTGTGCATCCCAATTATGTGAGATAATTTTCCATAACTTTCCTTCCCCTATATATGTATTCCGCTTTCTTTTTTAAAGATTATCATCAGAAAATAGAAGAACTACTTCTAGGCCTTCTGTCTTACAAGTGACCCCCTCTATGACCCCTGATGATGATTGCAGGACACATGTTAGAGTGTAGGCAGTTTATGCTTGTTTAGGACCTTATGATTATTCATTCATGTTTATCTTTTTATGATTTGGGTTGTTTTTGTTGTTGTTGTTGTTGTTTGGTAACTCCTATATTTGAACTTCAAAGTTTCTACTTAACTCCAATCTTTTCAGTCAGTTAATAATCTACTAAGTACTGGGAATACAAAGAAAAGCAAGAGGCAATCTTTACCCTCAAAGAGCTCTTCTAATAAGAAAGATTTCATGCAAGCAACTATGTTCAAACAAGCTGTAGGTAGCATAAATAGGAAGTAATTAGCAGAGGAAAGGCACTAGAATTAAGGGTGTTGGCAAAAGGCTTCTTGTAGAAGCCGAAACTTAAAGAAAGCCAGTAAAGCTAGAGAAGGAGGTGAGAAGAGTGTTCCATACTTGGAAGATAGCCAGAGAAAATGTCTGGTTGATAAATGGAATATCTTGTTCCAAATGCAAAGAGACCAATATCACTTGAAGACAGAATTTGTGGAAGAATGTGAGTTGTAAGAATACTGGAAAGGTAGGAGGTGGGGGAGATTGTGAAGAGTTTTTGAAGCTAGAGGATTTTATATTTGATCCTGGAAATGAAAGGAAACAATTACAGTTTATTGAGTGGCAGAGGGGTGTGTGTGTGTGTGTGTGTGTATAGAGATTTGTGACAGAAAGATCCACTAGAACACTGTTGCAATAGTCCAGATGTGAGGTGGTAAGATCCTGTACTAGGATGATGGCAAAGAGAAGGAGGGAATATGGCAGGAACTATTATAGAAATAAAAGTGACAGATCTTGGCAGCACATTGAATGTGGGGGAAAGATGAAAGATAGTGAAGAGTTAAGGATGATACTAAGTAATTAGCCTGGAGGAGTGGGCAGATGATAGTGGTGTTATTAATATGTTTTTAGTCATATCTGACTCTTTGCGACCCCATTGGAGATTTTGTTTGGCAGAAACTAGAGTGGTCTACCATTTCCTTCTCCAACTTATTTACAGATGAGGAAACTGAGGCAAACAGGGTGAAGTCACTTGCCCATGGTCACACAGCTGGGAAGTGCCTGAAGCATATTTGAACTTGGATCTTTCTGACTTCAAGCCTAGCACTCTATCCATTGTACCACCTCACTGTCCCATTATTAATTATATTAATATTATCAACATCAATAGAGATGTTAGAAAGAGAGGAGTATTTAGGAGCAAAGATGATTTTGCTTTGGACATGTGAAGTTTAAGTTATCATAGGCACATCCAGTTTGAGATGTCCAATAGGTATATGGAGATAGAGACAGGAGACCAGTTCCAAATTGGAACTGTATAAGTAGATTTAAGAATGATCTTCATAGAAATCATTATTGGATTCATGGGCTTTGATGAGATTACCAAGTGAAGTTGTATAGAGGGAAAAGAGCAGAACATCCAAGATAGAGAAAAAGTTTGGAAGAGCCAGTTGTTAATTGGCTAGCAAATTAATTAGGGATGTACAGAAGGATCAATTAGCAGCAATGAGGTTATGTAACATAAATGTGTAGTGGACCCAGTTAGTAGTTTCATGATTTTCTCCACCTTTATTTAGTAGTGTATGCAAAGGCAGCAGATAGTTGGAGTGATCTAAGACACAGATATGGCTAGATACATTTGGTGGTAGCATAAAAGTCCAAGGGCCTGAGAGGAGAGTCAAGCTGATTCATCCAAGGGGTCAAGATGGAAAAGGGAGGAGAATTTAAATAATACTGAAGTGATTGTTTGGGAAAGAACTGAAGGGCCAAGGGCTTAAATGTATGGCGACCACGTTAGCACCCTGGGTACCTTAGAGTCAGCCGGAGTCAGGATAAGCAAAAGTCTTTATTCTTGAACTTTAGCAGCAGAAGTGAAGAGAGTGGACACGTAGGATCTCTGCGACCTCACCGCCTCGGCTTTCTCACAGAAGTGACCCTGGCTAGTCCCCCTGCACCTTCTAGTCCCTCCCACAATGTGTACACCAAACAATTGGGCCAGCACAGAATAGTGGGAAGGGCCATTTTCCAAGTAAATTCTTATAGAGTATTGTCCAATCAGTAATTAGCCTCAAGTGCTCAATAGTCCGACCCCAGTGCATTGACTCAAGAATTTCAGCCCTTTACATAGAGGTCACAGTATGAATGAAGAACAGTGTTTGGCATTACAAGGCAGAAGAAGAAAAGACAAAAAATGTGATCAGACTAGGGAATTTCAGAGTATGTGAATGAGTGGTACATTTTTCAATAATGTCAAGATCAAAGATAGGTTGTTATTGTTGTTTCTCCTTCATTCTTGAAGAGGACCATGATGTCAGAGAGGTGATATCATCACATGCAAGTGTGGGCTGTGCAGTTACCAGCCTTATTCTCTTCCAGAGCCAGTTGCATCCAATGGCAAGATATAGATCGAATAGCTTAGAGATGGCACTGGATCTAATGGGAGACCTTGGCCTTTTTAAGCTAACATCTTTAACATGTCTCAGTTTGACAGTCAAACTGAGACAGTGTTCCATCAGTAATTAAGGCTAGGTAAGAAATGAGGCAGAGAATGGCCTTTTTTACCTATTCAAAAAAAAAAAAATTAGGAGGTAAAAGGTCCTCAGGGTTTCTGGCTAAAACATAAAAAAGTTACTGTTTATATTTACTCTGCAGGGCTTGAACATGACCGAGTGGAACTTGGCCAATCAGTGAGAGCCATTAATTTGGGTTTAGGCACGGTCCTTTAGAAAGAAATGTAACCCATTCATCTTGAGAGATTTCAGTCATCAAAATTTACATTCCTTTGAGTAGTGTATACTCAGGTAAAGTATGATACCCTGTGTGGACAGAGGAAAGGATTAAAAAAAAAAAAAAGACTATAGAGCAAATGCCCATATGGATTGAGGTATTTCCTCTTGATAACCACATTTTCAGCTTCTACAGTTCTATACTACCACTTCAGTATTCTGCACAGTTGCCCTATGCTCCTGCCAAACCTGATTATAGTAATAGCCTCCATAAAACTGCAAAACTCCATTATAACTGATCATATTAGCTGAGGCAGGGAGGAATTGTCATGTATAACATATATGCTGGGAACTCTTAGGTTAGAGTATTTGAGGTAATATAAATGTTTGTCGAAATCCCCTAATATGAGAATAGGGAAGAGATAAATATTGTGAACCAGTCACTAGACTCATTGAAGAATGAAGGATAGTGCCCTGAATTCGTTGACAATTATCAAGATTTTAATTGGGTGGTAAATATGGATTGAGTGAATCTTAAAGGAATCTCAACCTAAGTGATGGTTGTAGAGTGAGAACCCAGAAGTGGTAAAGGAAAAAAGGAATATTCCCACTTTCCACTTTGACTAGATGAGTTGGGAAAAATAAGTGAATATGCAAAGAAAAGGAAGCCAGGGAGAGGGCCATGTCTCAGTAGGAACCAACAGATAAAAGGAGCTGGAAAGGAAAAAATTTAAGATGAAAACAAGTTTCTTACCTCTGTACCAAGGAGGCTAGTAGAAGGGCTGAATAATTTTAAAGTATAATATTTGGGGAGCTAGAAGGTAGGATTTAAGGGTAGTGGAAAGAACAGATGAGGGATGGGGGTCAGGATTTGGATGATGTCAGAAGAACTTTAAGAATCCCTGGGATAGGGAGGATATGCCCAGGAAGGAGTTTGTTAATCACTGAGGAATGAGCTCAGGTAGGTTGTCCATAAGGATTTGATCTTAGTGTGATTCCCCCTGAGTGTGAAGAGATAATGGCTAGGAACTGAAGGAATAGGTATTACGCCCCTTTTTCTAAGGTAGTAGACCAAGTTGAAGACTTGTTGGAATAGCTATTTTTTTCTTCCCCAGAAGGAAGGAGTGTCTGGTGTTTGATAGAATAATGTTTCTTCTCGTCCTAAGAGAGACAGGAAACCAAGCAGGAGATCTGGCTCAGTGGTTTGACATTTTCTTCCCAAAAGCAACAAATTGGTTTGTAATGGAATGTCATTTCTACTTTTCTTTCAGAAACTAGGAACCAATTAGGAGACCTGGAACAACTAAATAGGGTTTCTTTTTGTCAGGAATGCTTGCTCTATTTCATTAAATGTCCATTTCCCCCCATATAATTACACTTCATTTTTGCTGGATAAATTGATTCTTAGCTTTAAGTTTCTATCTTTTGCCTTTGTGGAATATTATATTCCAAGCTCTTTGCTTCTTTATGTTTGTAGATGCTAAATCCTATGTAATCCAGATTGTGACTCTTTGATGCTTAAATTTTTTTTTCCTTGGTTGCTTGTAGTTTTGTTTTGGTTTTTTCCTTTGACCTGGAAACTCTGGAGTTTTACTGTGATGTTCTCATGAGTTTTAGTTTGGGATTTCTTTTAGAAGGTGACCTGTGGATTCTTCCTGTTCTGAAAAGCCTGGACAACTTTGTTTTAAGATTTCTTGAACTAGGCCTTGTTTTTATTCATTCATTTATTTATTTATTTTTGCGAGGCTTTCAGGCAGTCTAATGAATTTAAACTTTCTCCTGAACTTATTTTCCAGGTTAGTTGCATTGGCCTTGCTCCTCCTCTTCCTCTCACTCCTCTTCCTCCTCTTCTTTTTTTAAACTTTGTTTTAATATATCTTCTTGTCTTATGGAATCATTAGTTTTTATTTGGTCCATTCTAATTTTTAGCTAGTTTGTTGCTCAGGCAAGGTTATATCTCTTGGGTCAAGCTTTTAATTTCCTTTCTAATTCCTTCTTCCATAGTTCTTATTTAATTTCCATTTTTTTTCCTCTAGTGCTTTCATTTCATTGATTAATGACATTTTTAAAAACTCTCTTTTAAAAACAAACAAATAAACCCAACTCTTACTTCATCTCTTCCAAGAATTCAAGTTGTGCTTTTTTGGGAAGCTTTGCTTGTAGATATTTTAGAATAATTCTTTCATCTGGGTTAAATGTCCTTGTGTCCCTGTCATCATTATAGCCTTTTATGGTTGGATTATTTTTTTGTTTGTCCAATTTTCCAGCTTTTTTTCTGACTTTGGATTTAATGTTAGGACTAGATTCTGTGCTTTTCTGGAAGGAAGGTCTCTTCTGGTTCTGCTGTTGTTTTCTTAGGGCTATTGAGTGTTGCATTGTTCTAGTTCTCAGGAAAAGCTCAGGCTGAGGACCTGCAAGCTTCCAGTTCTCCCAAGTGGTTTGATCCAAGACAAAATCTGATCTATTCTGAGCTCTAGAAGTTCCTGATCTGGGTTTGCACTGAGTAGCAGTAAACTGCTCTTGGGCTCAGCCCCTAATAGCCAGCTGGGAAACTCTGCTGGTTTCAGAAGGACAGGTTTCCCTTTGGCCTGAGATTCCTGCCCTGGTTATTCCTTGGTGGGCTTTATTCAAGGTTAGAAGCTGGAACTGAGACCCTTCTTTGCTCTGAGGCTGGAGCTGCACTGTTGCTGTTTTTGGTTCCTGGGCTGATGCCTCTGACCACCTTCTACACTGGAGTGCCACCACTGGGTATTGGTCCTTTGAGTCTATGCTGGAAGGGAAAGTGGAACCAGACGCTGGGCAGTGAGCATAATTGTTCATACCCCCTATATAAGTTTGCCCCAGTCTGGGCCTGGGAAGTCCTTCTTCCCTGACACAGTCTCAGTCAGACCCCATCCTCTGTGACTACAGAACTTTCAGTGTACCCAGCTATGCTAACTTGGGCTGGAAAAATGACACAATGACTTTTTCTTGCATTTTCCAATCAGGATTCAGTAATTTTCTAGATCTGTTTGGGAGAATGTTTGTTTTTTTTTGGGGGGGGGTGTTTGCCACCTTGGCACTACTTCCTCCTTGGTTCTTGGCGATCATCATTCTCTGCTTCCCCTCCAAATAATACAGAAGCAAATTTGGATTTATTTCATAGAGACTACTTATTCAGCACTTTGTGTATGATATTTGTTTGGTTTTGTTCTCTGTGTAGCAAGGCAAACTGCCTGTATTGTTCCCTTTCATATATTGTTTTGTATTAATCCTTAGAGTCACCTTGTTTTTGGGAACTCTGACTCAAAAGTTCTGTGTTTACAAGGCTTCTTGGCCTATTTTGAAACTTAGTTGTAGATTAAGATGATGGTAAATTAGAAGCACATATTCTCTGTTTCTAGCTTCATGGTCATAATGTTGGTAACCTTTATTCTCTGTGAAGAAAGCAGAATCCAGGAATGTCTTTGTTTTATGCTTAAGCCAACCTTAAATACTGGTTATGTTTAAGGGCATATATTATTTTTCAGGTTTGTAAAATCTTTTAGGAGTTGTGGTTATGGGTTAAATATGCTATTAAGCATTGCCATACCCTACACCATATCAAGAAAAAAGAGAATATATATGGATGTTTGAAATTAGACCAGGGGTCTTTTGATCCAAATGTTTGAATAAACTGCAGAGATTTTTCTTTACTAAGAATAATTTTTCTGGAAGGATAGTGAATTTTCAAGCCACTTAGAAATAACTGACACTGTTGGATGTCATGTGGAAAAAGTGAGACACAAATACATTGTTGGTGGAGTCCTGAACTCATCCAACTATTCTGGGGAGCAGTATGGAACTATATCCAAAGGGCTATCAAACTGTGCATACCTTTTGATCTAGCAGTGTCTCTACTGGATCTGTATCCCAAAGAGATCATGAATGAGAGAAAAGAGCCCAAATGTCCAAAAATGTTTGTGGCAGCCCTTTTTGTAATGGCCCAACTGAAAACTGAGTGGATGCTCATCAGTTGGAAAATGGCTGAATTAGATATGATAAATGAATGTTATGGAATACTATTGTTCTGTAAGAAATGACTAGCAGGATGATTTCAGAGAGGCCTGGAGAGACTTAAATGGAACTGATGTCAAGTGAAATGAGCCGAACCAGGAGATCATTGTACACAGCAATGATCAATTCTGATGGCCGTGGTTCTCTTCAATAATGAGATGATTCAGGCCAGTTCCAATGGTCTTGTGATGATGAGAGCCATCTACACCCAGAGAGAGGACTGTGGGGACTGAGTGTGGTTCACAACATGTTGTTTTCGCTTTTTGAAAATAAAAAGCAAAAAAACCCCTGACACTGTGACAAGACTTAGTCATGCCCTCTTTACCACTTAGCACATGCTTTTCTTTCTTTGAGCTACTAAAATGTCACTGGATTACAAGATATTTTTAAAATTAACACACAATAGGAATTGTGAATACATCTAGCCATTCTGGAGAGTGATTTGGAAATATGCTCAAAAAATTATCAAACTGTGCATACCCATTGATCCAGCAGTGTTGCTACTGGGATTATATCCCAAAGAAATCTTAAAGGAAGGAAAGGGACCCATATGTGCGTAAATGTTTGTGGCAGCCCTCTTTGTAGTGGCCAGAAACTGGACACTGAGTGGATGCCCATCAGTTAGAGAATGGCTGAATAAATTATGGCATATGAATGTTATGGAATGTTATTGTTCTGTAAGAAATGACTAGCAGGACGAATACAGAGAGGCTTGGAGAGACTTATCAACTGATGCTGAGTGAAAAGAGCAGGACAGGAGATCCTTATATACTTCACAACAATACTATATCATGATTAATTCTGATGGACGTGGCCCTCTTCAACAATGAGATGAACCAAATCAGTTCCATTTGTTCAATAATGAATAGAATCAGCTATACCCAGCAAAAGAACTCTGGGAAATCAGTGTGAACCACTACATAGCATTTCAAATTCCTCTATTTTTATCCACTTGCATTTTTTATTTCCTTCTCAGGTTAATTTTACCTTATTTCAAAGTCCGATTCTTCCTGTGCAACAAAATAACAGTATGGCTATGTATACATATAATGTATATGACATATACTTTAACATATTTAACATGTATTGGTCTACCTGCCATCTGGGGGAGGGGGTGGAGGGAAAGAGGGGGAAAATTGGAACAAAAGGTTTTGCAATTGTCAATGCCGAAAAATTACCCATGCATATATCTTGTAAATAAAAAGCTATAATAAAAAAAATCAACACACAATAAATTGTAATGGAAAATGGCATTTTATTTTAAAACTGATTTTTCAGTCAGGAGTGAATCTTCATTTATCCTAAAGCTATTGTTTACTAGAACATTATCTGTGTTGATATGTATCTCTGCATAAAGATTATGTTGATATTTTGAAGAATTTCATAATTGCTAAAGTCTTTAAAAATCAAGAGGCAGCTATCTATAAAATGGATAAAGTGCTAGACTTGGTGTCAGAAAGATTGCCTTAGATACTTATTAGTTGTATGATTTAGGACAAGTCATTTAACCTTCTCTTTCAATTTCCTTATATGTAAAATGGGGATGATGACAACATTTACCTTCCAGCTTGTTATGAGGAATCAATGAGATAATTGTGAAGGGTTTGCAGATTTTTGCAATTATTATTGATTTATTTTGTCTTTATATATTTTAATTTCTATATATAATATCTGTCCCCTCTCTCCTAATTTATTAGCCATCCAGTATGAGAATCATAAAAAAAAATATATGCCAAAAAAAGTTAGTTGGGAATAACCAGCCAACATATCATCTGTTTCTGACAGTGTATGGGATATTTTGAAGTCCTAGTCCCCTGACAATACAGAGGAGTGCTTTTAAAAAATCTTTTCCTGTGAGCCACTAATTCTTTATTATTATCTGTTCACCTTAATTTTTTTTCTTTCCATTTACATTGTTGCAGTCATTATGTACAGTTTTCCTAGTTCTGTTTAACTTCGCTCTGTATCTCTTCATATAAATCTTCCCCTGCTTTTCTGAATTCTTCATAATCAGTATTTCTCTTAGCTGAGCATTCTTCTTTTAATTTGTATACCATAATTTGTTTAGCCATTACCTCATCAATGGGCATCTACTTTGTTTCCAGGTCTTTGATGCTACAAAAATTGTTTTTATGAATATTTTGATTGATGTGTGAATTTTCTTTCCTTGACCTTCTTGAAGAATATACATAGAAATGGGAGCTCTGAATCAGTGTACATTTTAGTCATTTTCTTAGCATAATTCCAAATTGCTTTCCAGAATAGTTAAAACAGTTCATACCAACATGTTTTTTGGGATGTCTGCCCTTTCACGGTTATTCTGAGATTAACTACTACTGCTTTTCCCATATTTACCTATTTGCTGGATGTGAAATGAAATCTTGCAATTGTTTTGATTTTCATTTCCCTTATCAGTAGTAATTTTTAGCAATCTTTGACGTGATTTGCTAAAAGTTATTCTTTTGAGAAATGTTTTTGTTACCTCTGATCACTTACATATTGAGGACTGACTTTTGGTCATATATATTTGTAACTAAGGTCTTAATAAATATGAAATTATTCCCATATAAATAAGGTTTTTATTGGCATTACTGGTGATAATCCTTTTATCCCTCTGATTGCATTTGAAATATTGTGAAATGTACTGTGTTAGTTGTGAAGTGTGAATTCAACACCCATGTTTTTTAATTCCAACTACTATATTTGTCGACTATGCTAAACTAATCTAAAACTTACATATTTCTCTAGTAATACCGTAATCTCTAGGCCTTTATTTCCATGGCTAAATATTTGGACTGAAAATCTGAAACAGAGAAGATGGAAGGAAGGGAAACTCTGGCAGTTTTGAGGAGGGAGAAAAAGTGATTATTCTCATTTTGACTTTTTTCAGTAAATTATTGTAGTTTAGTAGGTATCAGGAGCTCTTTATCCAAGTTCTAGCTCTAGATTAATCTATTAGAAGTTATACTGTTTTGCTCTGAGGCAGAATAGTAAAATAGTTCTCATAAAAAGCTTTTTGGTCATTTAGCTGACTTTATTTATATTTTAGTGTTTTATTCCTGATTTTAATTTTTAACCTTCACAATCTCACCTATCTCTGTTTTTATCTTTTGGGGATTCTTTCTAGATCAATATGTAAGTACCAAAGAATCATGGATGGCAGATTATTGTAAACAAGACAAGGAAATGGATATAGCCAAATCAGAAAGTTGGATGGGCTCTTCTGTGGATCCTCCATGCTTCGGACAAAGTAAGATGTTAATTTTACATATGAATGTTTTAAGTCACACTTGATTTAGTAGTCCATTGTTTCATTGAGGAATTCAACCAGAATTGTCAACCTTTATGCAAGAATCTACAGGAAATATTACCCATACTCTGTAATTAATCTCTGCAACTGAGATTTCTAGCACAAAATATTCTCATTGAAGTGAAGGCACACAAATCTTTAATACATTCTGATGCATATAATGTTTTAAATTGATAGTTCTAAAATTTTAGCGCAGTCAACATTTAGAAGATTGTTTCATGCTTTGAAACAATGCTTTTCCTGTGGAGTAAATGCATGATTATTTTCAAACTCCATTGGAAACTCTACTTAATTTTCCCTGATGAAGAAAGTGATGGCTTGGATGTAAGTCCTAAAGTTCATGGCATATTAAGGGTGAAGTACATAAATGGCCACAATGTGTCCACAAAGAATCTCAAGAATTATGTGTGTATCCTTCTGAATATATATGTAGTAATCTCATTATATTCTTTGATAATTGTATTTTCTTCCTCATTATTGCCTCACTTTGAGCTTTGTTTTTCTAAGAGTTGAAGACTAGAATGATGAACAACAGTTTCATAACTAATTGCCATCCAAATTCAGCTCTGTCCCAGCCCTTTAAGTCTCAGTTTTTTTTGGGAAGTCTCTGTGATTACATTTCTTGGCTGGACTTCACATAGCCTATGAATACTTCAGAAATAATCCATCTGGTCTGAAAACATGTTATAGGCAGATGGGCTTTCTTAAGTGTCTAAAGGGTTTGAACTGGCTCCTCTTTCCTCAGGATGTGCATGTGGCCTTTTTCTGTCTTCCTTATATTTCTAAAAAAGGAGAGACAAAGAAATATAGCTGTCATTGTTCTTGGCTTTCCAATGAGCTGCTTCTGAGAGTCACAAGGTTTCAGGAGCCAGGCCCTTCTAAAATGTCGGCTTCATTTCTCTGTCTTTTCCTCTAGATTTTCAATTTATTATGTGCCTAGAAAAGTAGCAATCTATCCAGAAGACTTCAAGCAACCTCTAGAATTTGTAGTATAGGCAAGGGAACATTTTCCTAATGACACTTGTTCATTGGAGAAATCTTTATTCCTGAGCCACTAGTAAGTACAGCCACAAGCCTGCTGGGTCTTCACAATCTTGAAGAGGCAACAATTCATGTCCTTTTTAATAGTTAACCAAAGAGGACATATATGTGTTAAGTGGCCTTGAAGAAGCATTGTACAGCGTTACTTAGTTCTAGGTCATAGTTTCTTAGATTTATAGAGATACAGCCCATCTTTTCTTTATAAAAAGATCTTTAAAAGCATAAAAATGTTTACACCTTTTTTATTCCTCCTTGTCCCCTAATTGAATAGAAAGCTTTTAATAAATCTACTAAAATTCTTAATATTAGACTGATCAGAATCTACAGAACTATGATGTTATGTTTCTAATAAGTTGAAACAGACATAAATGACTAAAATCAGATTAGAAATTGGAGCCCTTGAAATTCAAATTCTTGACATGAAACATGATCTGGTAGACATGCTAATTTCTTGGATGAATTTGAGTAGTCATAGGAAGACTTTGGTATGACTGAGCATAATTGTTGACTTTATTTAGTAAAGTCATGGATTTTAAGGGATGAATCATTGGGCTTTGTAGAATTGATGGATTTTGGAGCTAATGACAATATTGATAAAGATCTTCAATTTAAATATTTAAAAATGCATAAAAATTAAGATTTTTCAAAGCCATCAGAGTGAGGCAACTCATTAGCAGAGACTGTATATAAGAAATATCTTGGCTTTTTTGACTCACTTTTGGAGATACTGTCTTCTTTTGCTGAATTTAAATGAAGCTATCTTCAATACCATCTCTTTTTTTTTTTAAATAGATTTTTAAAGTAACTTTGCTGTGCTATCTAAGTATATTCACACTTTCAAATTCAGAACCTTTAAAAGGCTTCAGTTTAAGGATGTATTAAATAATTTTTTTCCCCTGATTCTGAGGGAAAGTATGCTGCTTAACATGATAGAACTTCTGTACTAATGGGAAGTATCTTACCCTTGAAAAAAGAAACATCATGATCTCGTTGCTTAGTGTGTTTTTAGTCAATGCTCACCCGCATGGTGCCTGCCTTGTTTGTGCAAAGTTCTCTATTCATACATGTATAAGTGATGGAGGTGAATCTATTCTGCCTGTTTTCTGTCTCTTTCCTTATCTGCTAACTTTGTCTTTCCTGTCTACCAGGCCTACCCCTTGTCTACCTTAGGACTAGGAGTACAGCCAGTCTGACTAACCTAGAGCACCAGATCTATGCTAGAGGTACAGTACAGCTGAGGGAGGGAATGCATGGCTGCTATGGTCTATGGAATGTCTTGCTCAATGACCCTAAATAAATAATTAATTATGTGTGATTATTTAATTTTAGCAAGAACAGTAAGAACATTTGACAACATTAAAAATAAACCTAATATTGGTTGTCATTGTGTCTTTTCCATTCTCTTTTCCCTACTGATGAAAGGTAAGAAAGCAAAACTCCCTTCTGCCAGTGTTTGGCAGTTGTGACATTACACAAAGGGAATATTGTGTTAGTTGGTGGCCATTTTTCATGGTGAAAATCTCACAAATGATGGGAAAATTCTTCCACAAACCAACATTATAGATCTCTTTATTTATGAAAAACTTGGTAAATGTTTATTCTTGGGGAAATGCAAAGGAATTTCTGGAACATGAGATATTTTTAAATCCTCATACTATTACTAAGATAAAAATTTCTTATGGTTTTGAAATAGGTGCACATGGTACTTAAAAAATAGAGAAGAAAATATTCATCATTCCTGCCTATGACTCTGTTATTTCCTGAGACAGAGAAAATGGGGAGGAAGTGTTGGTTGGCTAGGTAGAGTATTGAAAAAAAAAAAAAGAACATAAAAATTAGGATATCAGAATCTCAGTGTGTCATTTCTTCATTGGTTGAAATGAGTGTACTTAATTGCAGCTTCCTCTGTGATACGGCTGATTTTGTAAACAAGGAAGAATCTACTCAGGTGTGTGAAAACAGAGGCATCAGTGAAATGGTGGCAGAGCTATGGGTTATTTTGTGAGCATTTTTATCAAGAAAGGGAAAAAGAATTTTAATGAAATAAATACTTTGATGTTTGTACAGCATTGCATCCTTTTCAAGATATTTTCTAGTTTATTTCATTTTATTCTTGCAAAAAACTTTAGAAGTAGATAGTTTGGACAGAGATTATTATAGATGAGGAAGTTCATATTCAAAGAGTTTATTATATAGTTAGTAGAATGAAAGCAATTTATTGTTTGTTTGGTTTTTTTTTTTTTTTTTTTGAGAGGCAGTTGCAGTTAAGTGACTTGGCCAGGGTCCCACAGCTAGTAAGTATTAAGTGTCCAAAGCTGGATTTGAGCTTAAATTCTCCTGACTCCAGAGCTGGTTCTCTACCTACTGCTGCACCAAATGAGAGCAATGTAGCAGCTGCTATAAAAATAGATCAGAGATCTTGGAATATGATATTCTGGAGAACCACAGGTTACAGCCAAGAATCACCTACCCAGCAAAACTGAGTATAATACTTCAGGGGGGATATTGGACATTTAATGAAACAAAGGATTTTCAAGCATTCTCAATGAGAGGACCACAAGTGAATAGAAAATTTGCTATTCAAATAGAAGACATAAGAAAAACATAAAAAGGGAAACAGGAAATGGAAAACAAAGGAACTTAATAAGATTAAGTTGTTTATATTCCTATATGGGAAGATACTTGTAATTCATAAGAACTTTCTCATTATTAGGGCAATTAGAGTATACATAGAGTATATTATATATATATATATATGTGTATATATATATATATATATATATATATATATATATATGTAAAGAGTATATGTAGACAGAACATGGGAGTGAGTTGAATATGAAAGGATAATATCTTACAAAATAAAATTAAGTAGTGAGAAAGAAATGCACTAGGAGAAAAGGAAAGGGAAAGGTAACATAATCTGCCATTATCTGTTATTGCCATTAAAGAGGCAAGAAAATTTTTTTATAATAGAGGGGAAGTAGGGGGGAATGAGTGAACCTTGCTCTAAACATACTCAAATGGCTCTAGAAATTTATTTTACTCTACAGGAAAGTAGGAGGGGAAGGGAATAAGAGAAATGTGGGAAATTGAGAGAAAGGAGGGCAGATTTGGAGTGGGGAGTTTTCAGAAGCAAAAACACTTTTGAGGAGGGACAGGGTGAAAGGAGAGAGAATAGAATAAGCGGGGGGAAATAGGATGAATGGGAAATACAATTAATAATAGTAACTGTGAAAAAAAAATTTGAAGCAAGTTCCTCTTGATAAAGGCCTCATTTCTCAAATACATAAGAGAACTGAGTCAAATTTGTAAAAATAAGAGCCATTCCCCTAGTGATAAATGATCAAAAGTTAGAAACAGTTTTCAGACGAAGTAATCCAAGCTATCTATAGCCATATGAAAAAATGTTCTTAAATCATATTGCTTGGAAAAATGCAAATTAAACAATTCTGAAATCGTATCCTCATACCTACAAAATTGGCTAATAGGACAGAAAAGGAAAATGACATGGTGGAAGGCATATGGAAAAAATGAGACATTAATGAACTCTTGGTGGAATTGTAAACTGATTCAACTTTGGAACTATGCTCAAAGAGCTGTAAAACCCTGTGTACACTCTAACCACTACTAGGTCTGTATCCCAAAAGAGCTTAAAAAGAAGAACAAAAGGGGAAAAGACCTGTATGTTCAACAATATTTATAGAAGAAGGAGAACTTAGACTCTGGGTCTTTTAATTTCTACTCCAGTATTCTTTTTGTTACAAACTGTCTACAGAGTAGAAACCTTGGGCTTTGTTTATAACAGCTTGAATTAATTATTTGAAATAAGTCCAAAGGGGAAGTCATTTTTCAAGTTGTAGCCAAGTGAAGGCAAACTAAAATGTGACTAACTTGAAGCTTTCTCTCTTTTCTGAAGAGATTGTGGTCCCTGGAGGCAAATTTTCTAAAACCATCAAGGGAAGCCATTCTCTTTGGTGGCCTTCAAAATTTCTTTCTTCTGTTGCGCGGCTAGAGTCCAGACTCTGTTTATTTTGGGACATAATGTGAGAGCTATTTGGTCAGTTTGGCTTCTCCCTGGTGTAGGTTTTAGGCTTTTGTAGCGTGTGCAATCAGTGGTTTTCTCATTGGGTAAGTGAATGTCTGAAGTTTGCTTTGGTATGTCTGACAAATATGGGAAGTTTTGTGACTTAGGCAGTGTGCCTTTTTTTAATTTGAAAAACCAAGTATTCTTTTAAAAATTACTTTAAAAAAACCCCTTTTCTCCACTTTTCCTCCCCTCCCCGTTGAGAAAGTAAGAAAACCTCTTACAAACATACATACAGTCAAGCAAAAAACAAATTCCTTTCATTGATCATGTCCAAAAATAAAAAAAAAATCTCAATTTGAACTCTTGAATTTGTTCCCTCTCCATCAGGAGATAGGTAGCCTGTTTCATCATGATTCCTCTGAAGTCATTGTAGGTCATTCATTGTACTGATCAGAGTTGCTAAGTCTTTTGAAGTTGATTGATTTAATATGGTTTTTATTGTTTAAATTGTTCTGGTTCTGCTCTCTTCACTTTGCATCAGTTTTTAAAAGGCTTGTCAGGTTCCTCTGAAGCCATACCCTTCACCATTTCTTATTGCATAATAGTATTCCATCACATTGCTATAACTTGTTCAGCTATTCCCCAATTTATGGGCATCCCTCAGTTTCCAATCCTTTGCTACTGCAATATGGGTTGCTAGAAATATTTTTTGCGTCCTTTTCCTCCTTTGCTTTCTTTGGGGAATAGATCTAGTAGTTATATTCCTGGGGTAAAAGGTATGCACATTTTAATAGCTTTTGAGGCATAGTTCCAAATTGCTTTCCAGAATGACTGGACCATTTCACAGCTCCACCAGCAGTGCATTAGTGTGTCTTTTCCCACAACTCCTCCAGTATTTGTCATTTTCATTTTTTTGCCAAATTAGCCAATCTGATGCATGTGAAGTGGAACCTCAGAGTTAAAACCAAATATTCTTGAATGTAAAGGTTCCTAATATTTTATTCATTATAACATAGTGATCAAAGTCATTTGCCACATTTTTTTTTAATTAAATATAATTTGCAAATGGAAACTTATAGTGTGGCTCACAGTGGGATATGAAAGCACATCTGGGTGCTTTTCCTGCTGGATCCCTTACTATATAAATGCTGGTTTCTTACTCCAATCATGGCGTGGAAAGGACCTTTCAAATTTCCACAATCTGTTCTATTTGCCCTTCAAATAGCTGTTAAAATTTTCACTCCCCATCTGCTCTTGTAAGGCTTAGCTTTATGCTTTATGTCTCATCAACTGTTAAACATACATACACACACACACACACACACACACACACACACACACACACACACACACCCCCCTTTATCTGTCTTTGAAAATAGCCGAAGTTCTCAGAAATGATCGACTGAATAAATGATGGAGAGATTGTATAAGAGAGACAGGAGGTTAAGTCTTATCCACTGGAGATTTTAAGTTTTTAGCATTTTACTGCACATTGGAACCTGATGAGCTCTGGTGGTTGTCAAAACAGAGGCTTGCTCTAACCTGAAAGTGCTTGTCTAGAAACACTTACTGTATTAACTTCTGAAAATATTTGATGATAAAAAAGGATAAGTTATTGCTTTTCAAATCGCAGTAATATCTTCTTCCCATTAGCCCTTTATGAAAGCACCCCCATGCCTCACTTGGAAGGCAGTAAAAACCTGTATGGGCTGGAGATTGTTCTTTAGCTTTCATCACTTATAAAAACATGGTTCTATAAGGTGGATTATATTTGCTTTAGTCCTCCTCAGTTTGCTGCTACTTCCCAATACCATTTTGTCCACTGTAGCTATAAATTGTAGGTTTAGGGTGTGTGTGTGTTTATTCTTTTCAGAGAGTGCTGAAGAAGAGGGGGGATTCAACTAAATTTGTTTTTGCTGTTCACCTTTTTGTCATCATCTCTGCCAAAAAAGTTTTTTAGAAGGAGTTGGGGCCCTCTATACTGCTATTAATTAATATTTATACCAGTCTGGGAAGCAGAGAAAATAAATGATGATAGGGACAAGACCAGCAATAGTTCTTATATACCTCTCCTGTCCCCCCAGAGTTTTCTATAACAGTTCTGAAAGATACTTAACCCTGCTGGTTAAGTATCCTTAATAGGGAGGA
The DNA here is from genome assembly GCF_048593235.1 of Sminthopsis crassicaudata. Classification (NCBI taxonomy): domain Eukaryota; kingdom Metazoa; phylum Chordata; class Mammalia; order Dasyuromorphia; family Dasyuridae; genus Sminthopsis; species Sminthopsis crassicaudata. The sequence goes on along the minus strand of NC_133619.1, from coordinate 618,825,424 downwards.
TAGGTTTCTTACTGGTAGCATCCCCATCTTCCTTTCCTCGTCCTGTGACCCCGAACCTGGACTCTCACCACCAACCATCAATATTCATCATATACCAGGCCAAGACATAGCTACCCTCTATCATTACCTAAAGGTTGGAGAGATGGGAAATAGTGAAGTCCCTGTCCTTATGGTAGAGCTGGGAAATATGTCCCCTGAATTTAGTCCTCTGAAGATTATGTTCTTCTCTTAGAAACATTATCATTTCTTGTGTTTAGGGTCAATTTGCTGTTAGTACTATAATTCACATGGGGTTTTTGTGATTGCCCAGGGAACCAAATTAGCTTTTATAAGATTTTCTGTGAGAAAAAATATCTTCTAAGGTCCAAACAGCCAACTTACAAAGGAACTATTGTAATCCCATTCATTTGTAAATTAGTGACTGTACAAATTGTAATTTATAATTATCTAATCATTTTTTGTGTGTGAATATGGTCTTCCTAACTGGGTCATAGGGTCTTTGAGGACAGAAATAGTATCTTATATTATTTTTGTATTCTCCTTAGCATCTAGAACAGTACTGTATGTATATGTAGAAATTGATAGTAATGTCCATGACATAGGGCAACTGAAAATATCCCTTTAAAGTGGTTTTGTGTTTGAGGAGAAGGAAATAGCAGAGCACATTCATTACTATTCCTGTTTTGTTTAATTTTCCTGACACACAAAGATATCTGTCATTTCATTGGGCACATGTTGGGAATGCGTTGTCACAGCAATGAGGAGGAATATTTCTCTATTAATGGCCTGTTTGAATCATGGCTTTTGAACCAGGTTTTAAATGGATCATTGTCTGATATAGGCTTTTCCCAATTCATTTGGTTATTTACACATCTTTTTGGGATTTAATTTTCTTGCTTCCAAAGGACTAAGCACCTGAAGGTTGTTCCTCAGAGGTATAAGTTACATTTGGCTCAATAGTATGATTAAGACAGAGTGAGATAGGAAGTAGTGGATACTGATGCATGCTGTGTTCCATGTTGATTTTTTAGGTGAATTTGCAAGTGTAGGTGATTTGGAATTAGAAAAGATATTAGAGATCTAGTCTAGCACCTCCACTTCATAAGGGAGGAAGCTCAGTAGTTAAGGTGATCTGCCCAAGGCCACTGGGACAAATAAGAAGGACCAGGATTTCAACTCAAGTCCTTGGCAATCTTTTTTTCTATACCATGCTGCAAAGAATTCTCATTTGCCTTCTGGCCATATGCTGCATAGTAAATAGAAAATCATGTTTTGAATGAATCAGTGTCTGATACCACCTTTTTCCAGTTCATTTTGGGTATGCACACCTTTTCTTGGGGTTTATTTTTCTGTTTTCTCTGCCTTCATTTGGAATGTGCAGGGTTTATTTTTGGGTACCACACTATTTAGTTTGGGGACATTCTTTGATATCCTTGAGTATGGCTTTGCTAATGACCTTCCTTGATTTTCCCATCACAGAGATGAAAACCCCCAAACGCCGACAACCATTTGTCCCCTTTGCTCTGAGGAATCACACGGGGTGCACCTTGTGGTTTGCTACGCTAACAACTACTCCAACCCGGTAAGGAGTCTGACAAGATTTCTCCATAAGTGACATCTGCTCTCACTTTTTAACTTTGGGTTTTTTGAGGGTAAGAATGGTGACATTGCACACAGGGAAGTTTGTTTATTTTGGTAAAGAGAGAAAGTTATCTCTTATTTGGTACCTTGTAGGCTTAACCCTACTTGATATGTCAAAACTCTCCTGATATCTAAGATCATTTCACAGTAGCTTGATCCTCTCCCCAGCTTTTAAAGTCTAAACATAAATGCTTCTTTTTCATAGTCAATTGACATTTTTCATTATGATTAATGATCATTAATTTTCCTTAACAATGTTATTAATTGTAAATTAATAACAATTATTAATTAACAATCATTAACAACTTAAGCACTTTGTTTTGCATTTCTATGTTAGGTTTTTCAAGTAATATTGCATATTATTACTACTTCTGTTGAGGTTTTATCTTCCTGATTCCATTATTAGACACTGTGTTTCCCAAGTGCTTTTTAAATGTTTGTTGATTGATAGAGTAAAATGCCAAGTCTGGATTATTCAAATGGTGATTGGGGACCCAATATTTAGCAGAGGCCTGACACATTATATTGAAAGTGAGGATCAAATAAAACAGACATGACTTAGGGGAAAAGGTAGGGCCCATGAGGGTTTTTCCTTTTTTTTTTTTAAAGAAACATGTGGTTGCTTGATCTAATCCCAAACCAATCTTTTTTCATTCTTTCTCCAAGACTCTTCTGAAAACTTCACTGACAAAGAAAAATAAAATTGATCTCTGAACTTAGAATGCACTCCCTAGCCCAGATGGGATTGGGTGGGGTTGGGAAAACTAATGAGATTTCACCTAAGCCAAGCAAGAGACCTTCTGTAATAGTTTTTTGTCATTGAAAACTTGGCTCCTTGCTGCATGGAAATGCTGATCCTTTCAGTAAAGGAATTGAAATAGATAAATCTCTGCAGTCAGCTATTTTGGAAGTGAATTTCTTTTTGTTTTTCTTAGTTTAAGAGTTTAGTTAACCAAATGTTCAGTTTCCTTAGTAATAATAATTATTATTATCATTATCATGGATAATTATTATTATTTACATACTGCCTTAAGGTTTACAGAGCTCTTTACATGTATTTCCTTATTTAAGTCTCACAGGAAACCCTATAAAGAAGGGGTTATATGAGTATTATTATCCCAGTTTTGTAGATGAGGACTTGACCTCTCCCCCACATCATATGACCATGAATTGTCAGAAGCACAATGCAAACCTAAATATTTCCCAAGTCCAAGACCTTTCCACTATAACATATTACTCTTAATTTTTCCCTTGGTGATTGTACCTGGTGCAGCATTTATTGAGCATGTTCTATGTACTTAATAAAATGTTAATTTATGGTAATTATACTTGAGATTTACATAGCACTCTTTTCTAGATGACAGTAATTACTTTTTTAGTGAAATTCTCCTTTTAAGTTGACAGGAGTAGGAAATATCTACAAAATTCAAGTTGAATGTTATTGATCCTTATGATTGCTTTTAAATTCTTTCTAGGCTGGTTATCATAAGGCAAAGATCAAAAATATTCTGCCTATCTTGGATGTGGTTGGCATTTTCTTTGGTGGATGTTTTTAGTTCATGGGCATGAGAGAGACCTAGTTATATGTGATTTGGTTCTAGGGCAGCCTTGTCTCACAGTGGAAGCCCAGGCCTGGTTCCAGAGGGAAACAGAACTTTCCTTGATGATGCCCACAAGGTCAGTGAGTGGCGGGAAGTCCTCACCGGGGAAGAAATTCCTTTTGAATTTGAAGCAAGAGGAAAACTAAGGCACAGGTAAAGAATATTGTAATTTCTTCAGTGTTTAAAAAAAGGAGGGAAGTAAGGGAAAACGAATTTCTGTGTTTTGCCTGCTTTTTTCATGTAATGATTTTTGTAGAGCTTTTTTTTGTTTATATGAAAACTCCCATAGAGATACGTTTATTCCATCAATTTTCTTTTAGCCTATATATTTTCTCATTAATTGTTTGTAATATAAAGTTATCACATAATTTTCAAAATATTCTCCAAATGAATTTTGTTTTTATTTTATCAAGTCTTATAAAGTAGAACTACATAAAGTAAAACTTGATCAAATTTTACAAAATGTCTTTTTGTTCATTTTATTAATATAGCATTAAAACTATAAATTCACTTTGGTAGTATTGTTATTTTTATATTATTAGCACAACTCAGGGACATTGAATAATTCTCTAACTATTTAAATTTGAAGTGAGTAAGAGACTTGAGACAGAGGAGACTGATTAAGAGTAGTTTAGGTTAGAGGTGTTGAAGACCTGATTTAGGGTGGTATCTGGGTGAATAGAGAGAAGTGGTTGATGTGAGAAATGCTGTGAAGGTTTAAAATGTCAAGGTTTGGTCATGGAGTGGACATGTTCTGTGGGCGAGGAAGGAGTTGAAGATGGCATAAAAATTTTGGTGTTTAGCTCAGTTAAAACAAGAACTTAATGAAGACTTGTCCCAGAGGTTCCCTGTTGCTGCTGGATGACAACTATCATTTAGATAGCACTTGGTATTTGGAATTTTTTCTCACCTGGTTCCCCTCTCACTCTCTTTACTATTGCTGCTCTTGCTGAATTCCATTCCTGTTTCACTTGCCTTCTTCTGGGCCTTCAGCTGAGGGTCGCTCATGTCTAGAGTACAAAGCTTCTTCTTGTCCTCTTGGAATTTCTAGCTTTCTTCAAAGCACAACTCAGGATCCCTGACATCAGGGATGCTTTCTCTAGGGATTAGTACTCACATCCTTTTAAAATGACTTTTATATCACTTTGTGTATGTTTTGTCTTCTGTACAGGCCATAAACTCCCTTAGAAAACTCCTAGAAGGCAAGAGCTACTCTTTTTTTTTTCCTTTTTTTTTTTTTTTTTTTTGGTCATTGTGGGTGCCCAGACTTTACACAGTGCTTTGCCTTTCATTACTATTTGTTGAATTAAATTGATATAATAGCTGTTTTATTTTTTAATAGCTTTTTATTTACAAGACATATGCATGAGTAATTTTTCAGCACTGAGCCTTGCAAAATCTTCTGTTCCAACTTTTCCCCTCCTTCCCCCCCCTCACCTTCTCCCTTAGATGGCAGGTAGACCAATACATATTAAATATGTTAAAGTATATGTTAAGTGCAATATGTGTATACATATTTGTATAGTTATCTTGTTGTACAAGAAAAATCAGATTTAGAAATAAGGTAAAAATAACCTGAGAAGGAAATAAAAAATGCAAGTGGATGAAAACAGAAGGATTGGAAATGCTATGTCGTGGTCCACACTCATTTCCCAGAGTTCTTTCTCTGTGTGTAACTGGTTCTTTTCATTACTGAACACTTGGAACTGATTTGGTTCATCTTATTGTTGTAGAGGGTCACATCCATCAGAGCTGATCATCATATAAACTTGTTGTTGCCATGTATAATATCCTACTTCTATTCACTTCACTTGGCATTAGTTCATGTAAGTCTCTCCAGGCCTCTCTGAAATCATCCTGCTGGATGATGGTTTCTTACAGAACAATAATATTCCATAGCATCCATATACCATAATTTATTCAGCCATTTTCCAATTGGTGGGCATTCATTCAATGTCCAATTTCTAGCCACTACAAAAAGGGCTGCCACAAACGTTTTTGCACAAAAAGGTTCCTTTCCCTTCTTTAAGATCTCTTTGGGATATAAGCCCAGTAGTAGCACTGCTGGATCAAAGGGTATGCACAGTTTGATAACTTTTTGAGCATAGTTCCAAATCACTGTCCAGAATGGTTGGATTTATTCACAATTACACCAAGATTGCATCAGTGTCCCAGTTTTCCCACATCCCCTTCAACATTCATCATATAATAGCTGTTTTTAACTATTTAAAGAACTACCACATAGAAAATGGTATAGAGTATAGTCTTGGCCATAGATGGCAGAACAATGAGCTTATAGACCAGAGCAAGGCCACAATGGTCAAGTCTGATCTTGAAGTTAAGTGGCCTGTCTTTTAAGCCCTACCTCACATCCTAGAAGGGTGGCTTTGGACAAGTGTCCTTGAGCTTTCTCCTATGGAAAGTCAGAGTTTTAATACTTGTATCTCATAGGGCTGTGAGCAGGAAAGCACTTTGTAAACTGTAAGGGGCTGTTGTACTGAGTGGAAAGTTAGAGATGGGCTATAATCTGGGAAGCTTCTCTCCCCCAGTGTCATGGGCTGCTTTGGGAGCTCATGGACTTCTTCAACTTTTTCCACTCATGACCCCTTTGTGCCCTAGACACCAGATCTATAGGAATATAAAACAGGTATACAAATCAAACATTTACTGATTAAAAAAAAAAATCATAATTTCAACCCCCCACATTCAGTTACAAAACCCACGTAGGGTCACAAAGCACAGTTTAAGAAGCGGGTCTCTAAAGGACTATATTTTGGGGTCCCTTTAAGATATTTCTGACATTTGGAATTTCTGGCCATACAGATACTAGGAATTTTCTAGCCCAGTTCTTTAGTGGTAGATCTGTAGCACATTAACCTCTGAAGAAAGAAAACCTTCTTTTGATTATTTTTATATGTCATGACTTGAATTTTCATATTCATGTATTCTGAAAAGTTTCTTTGTGATGAATTACAGAATTTGAATTTTCAATTTGATTCACAAAATAGAGTAGTTATAATTATGTTTCTCATCACAGTTCTGTTATTAATAGGAACTTCACAGCTTATCTTTTTTCTTCTTCAGAAAGGCAAAACAAAAAGCCAAATAAAGATGTCTCTACTCTATATCCTCCTTGCCCATATAGAATGTAAGAGGGCAAGTTTAATCTAAACTTTAGTCATCAATGAATATGGTGACTTGCCCTACAATAGCTTAGGAAATATTTCAGTTGAATTGAATTGTAGGATTTACAAAGTAAGAAGTGTCAGGAAATAGAATCAATAAACAACTCCAAAAAATATCAGGGAACAGTAATCTAAGCAATGATAGTGAGAGAACCAGCAGAGGGACCCGAGTGCAAATGTCTTCATATTTGGGGCGTTCAAGATCTAGTGAGAAGAAAGTTTTCTGTCATTAGGTGGCATATAAAATAAATTCCCAGTATATATGAATTGTGTTAAAATGGAATTTGGTTTTTAAAACATTTTCATATGGAACTGAAGTTAGGTACTTGGACCCAGCCTTCCAGGTCAATGGACTGCTGAGTGTCTTTAGTCTGCACATGCAAAAACCTTGATCCCATGATGAATATTGTGTTTTCCATTATTTTCCATGGTTATTTTAAAGTGCGTTTCTACCCATTGACATGGGTTCTGGATATTTAGCCTTTAAAGGACCCTTTAAAAAAAGATTGTGAAAATGGGTAATACATTAATACATGCCTGGAAGCCACTTAAATTTTAATTGCAAAATGACATCTTCAAGGTTTTCCCAGAAATTTTACAGAGAAAATTGTCAGTGCATCCCAACTACTAAACTGTTTTTGTTATCGTAAAGAGGGTATTATCTCTCTCTTTTTTAAAAACTTCATCTTCAATTTCCATGTTTTGTAACTATTTCTACTTCTGCATTTCTTCTTGAATTCCTCAATGTAATTGTACTCTCTTACTTTCTCCCTTCCACACCCTACCTCTCTGGCCTCAAATCCAATTCCTTATTTGGAACTTCTGGCTTGAATTAGGCAAAGTCTAAAATAGAATTAAATGTGTAATTTCCTCTCATTCCTCCTGTGCTTCCTGTTGCCTTCTGCTCTGATTTCTACCAAGCACGTCAGTACTTAGATTTGGAAGGTCTCTCTCATGTAACTCTTTAGTCGCATGAGACATGAAGCCAGAATGCTTGACAGAAGAACTAAGGGCAAAAAATGTTGTTTTCATTTTGTTTTAAGGGTGTGGTTCTTTTATTGAAGTTCTAATTTAGCACTTTTACTTTTCTTTTGAAATTTATTTAATTCATTTTAAAGGCTGTCTTAGGAGATCTGTAGATCTTGGGTGATTAAGAGAGGGCAGATGGTCAAAATTAGCAGAGTTTAGAGGTTGTTTTATGAATATTCAGGCAGATCATCTCTTTTACCTTTGGGCAAGTCCACTGACCTCTCCAAGCCTTGGTTTCCTCTTCTATAATGTGTGGAGATAGGACTACATGCTCTCTGAGTTAGTAACTTAGTATTCTTTTCATTGGCCATTATAGAGGTAAATTCTTTATTCTTAGAATCTATTCCTAGAGCAGTTTCTCCCATAGGTCTTTGTGAAATTGCTAAACTAAAATGGAAATATCTTCTTTTTCCTATTTCTTTTCAAGATAGGATTTAATGTTCCCTCCCTTTTTTTGCATCCCAACTGACAGGCATACGCATGACCTCCGAATCCACCAGTTGCAAGTGAGAGTGAATGGCTGGGAACAAGTGAGCCCTGTGTCTGTGGACAAAGTGGGAACCTTTTTCCGATATGCTGCCCCTGACAAAAATTCATCATCTTCCACGGTGTGTGCTTATTGGGAATTGCTGATAAAATGGTTCTGGCTTGGGTGACATTTCTCCCATGCAATTATAAAAGTCCAGATAGCAAAAATGCAATGTTAGGCTCTCTTCTGTTAAGATTTGGTCATTACATTATATATTCTGTTAATTCTAAGAGGAAAGTATAGCATAAGGTCAGTTATCGGGAGTAATTCATTTTGTAAAACTTAAGTTATATATGGAAATAAACATTTTGTTCAGTACCTACTAAGGTAACAGACATTTTACAAATATGATTTCATTTGTATAGAAATATTCTTAGTGCCTAGCAATTCCAGAAACACTTAGGTACCATTGCAGGAGATAAAGTTCAGTTGTGGTAGCCCCACCCCCTCCTCCCCCCCTTTTTTTTTTTTTGCCATAGACATAAAGACCTTTTAAGTTCCATCAGAAGAAATCTTGTGTTTAACACTGAGAAGTTGGAGGATCATAGTTATGCCAATTGAAGGATGTTCTCATTGGAAAATTGAGATCAAAAATTGTCATCTAGTATAGGGCTTCTTAAAACTTTTTCATCTGCAACCCTTTTTTGCCTGAATAATTTTTACATGATTTCAAGTATATAAAAATATAAAACAAGTATAAAAACCAAACATTTACTGATAAAAAAATCATAATTTTGATCCCCACATTTAGTAGTGAGATTCTGTATAAGGTCACAAATCATAGTTTAAGAAGCTGAGATCTAGTAGATGGTCTTTCTCCCTTGGTGAGAGTTTTTAGATTCTATTGGCTGACTAGACATTTCCTGATTTGCCTTACATTTGATTTGCCTTACTTGTTTCTGTCATATTTTCTATTCTTCTGTTTCTTCTCTATATTACTTCTAGGCCTCCCTTCCCTATATTACTTTTAATTAGTGTGATTGCCTACTAATCTAGTTACCCATGATCTCTTAATTCTTATTAGAGATAGATGTAGGCATTTCCTTGCCTTCCTTCTCCTCTCCCTTACCCTCCTCAGCCATTTTAGATTCTCATTAGTCATCTTCATTCTTACCTTCATCCTCTTCCTTGTGCTGATCTGTGCTTTATAAGATTATTTATAGTATTGAAAGTTATAGGAAAATGCTGTTAGTAGCATCAATAATAAACATGCAGCAAAAGAGGAATCTTGAGAGATTTAGTAATTAAGACTACTACTGTCTCACTTGCCGTTCAGCTAGTTCTTAATTACTTTAAACTAATTTTTCACCAGTTTTCCACTGATGAATATGTAAGTGCTAACCAGCTGTAGTTGAGGCTACTTTGCTTAAGTTTCTATTCCTCATGTTATATGATGTAAATTTCCATCATTCTTTCCCCAGAACCTTAAAAATTCCTTGAAATTGAGTGCCTTTCAATTCATCTTTGGCAATGAAAGGAATATTTAAATTGAGCTTTGTTATTCCATTCCAACATACCTTGTATAATAAATGCCTTGCTTTTTGCATTAGTATAAATTGGAAATCAAGAGGTATGCCATATTCAATATTTTTAAGTGGACTGTCTTAATTTTTTTTTTAGATTTAATTAGTACTGTCAGCAGATAGTCTAATTTGTAATATTTTTTCCTTCTCCCTTTTTCCTCTCCTTTAATACTTTCTTTTAGATAGTAGATGTGTTATAAAAATAGGAACACTTTATTAAAATGAATGAAAGGAGCTTCAATTTAATGGGATATAGCAGTGAATCCTGAGGGCAAGAATTATATCATTCATCTATGTAGCTCCCAAAGTATCTGGCAAATGATAGATATTTAGTAAATGATGGTTGAATGGATAAGTGGGCCTTAACTTACAGATAACTGCTCCCCTAGTTTAGATAGGCTGTTAATTCAGGTGTTTCTTTAATGTATTTTCACAAAATATGGTATTAGAATTTGATGTCTTTGCATCATATGTGTTTTGTGCTGATTGTTTAACTTCTGGATTTTTTTTTTAGATTGGCAGTCCTAGCAGCAGAACAAATATAATACATCCTCAAGTCTATGTAAGTATAGCTTTTATTATTATGATTTCATATTTATTACTTATGCCCTAGGAATAGGAGCAAGCTATTTCAGATGAATGTATTCCTAGAACACATTCTAATGAATGTGATCACTAGAACATGCAGATTATTGCAAGTGGAATTGCATTTCACCCTTTTCTCTTAATGACAATATATTAATTTTATAAAGCATATTCTTTCTGTGAAACCTCACTAAAATAATCTTTCACTGACACTATGTCTGAGACTGAGTAGAGCAGAATAGGCTAAATATGGGGTGATTTCAAGGTCTTCTCTTCCAGAATTAAGATACAAAGAAGAGTGACAGACAGCAATATACATTCCATAGCTTTATGCCTTCCACAAGAACAAGTAAAATTGAAAAGTTGTAATCTTTTTTCCCAACTGGCTTTTTGAAGGATCATCACAGGTCAACTTTCAGATTTCTGCTTAAAATTGTCCTTGAAGGTATTAGGTTTTGAAATATGAACCAAAATCTGAGGCTTGTGGACATGAAGACAAAGTCAGAATTTAATTGATTGCTTTTAAGCAATGAATTTATCATAGCTTTACTGCATTGAATCAGTGGATGTCTTAGTTCTGGTTCTGGTGGTCATTAGACTAGAAATCTTGGCTCCCTGCAAACCCTCCAAAGGTATGTCACCCTTTATGTTAGTAGTTACTGAAAGCATGACTGGCATTTCAACCCCCTCTTCCCCCCAAAAAACCCAACAAGTATACAGGTCTTCATTTCATTGCTATATGAGGTTGGTTCAGATATTTTAGTAAAGAAGTTATCTGTCCCCAAACCCGAAATATAGTGTCATTTGTTCCTTTAATGAAAGAGCATTATCAGTGTGTTCTGGACAAATTTTAAGAATACTAAAGAAACTATTTCTCTTAAAAGCATTGTTGTTAGTCACTTATTCAGTTGTTTAGTCATATCTGATACTTTGTGACTTCTTGGACCATAGCATACTGTGCCCTTCTGTCCTACACTATCTCTCAAAAGGTGTTCAAGCTCATGTCCACTGCTTCCATTTCACTATCCATTTCCTCTTTTGTCATCTTCTTTTCCTTTTGCCTTCAGTCTTTCCCAATATCAGTTTCCAGTGAGTTCAATCTCATTATGTAGCCAATGTATTTATCATCCTTATTTGTCTTTCCAATGAAGAGTTTGAATTAATTTCTTCAGATATCCTTGCTGTCCAAGGAACTTGCAAAAATCTTTTCTAGCACCAGAGTTTGAAAGCATCAGTTCTGTAACTCTCAGTTTTCCTTATGGTACAGCTCTTAAAGCTACACATTACAGCTCTGACTTTGCTTTGACTATATGGACCTTTGTTAGCAAAATAATGATTCTACTTTTTGGTAGGCTACCCAGATTTGCCATACTTTTCCTTCCAAGAAGTTTTATATTGTGGCTACAGTTCAGGAATAGAAAATTTGACATTGCTTCCATTTACTTTCCCTATATTTGCCAGGAAGTGTTGGAACCAGTTATCATAATCTTGGTTTATTTGATGTTAAGCCTCAAGCTAGCTTTAACAATCTCCTTGTTTATCCTTATCAAGAAGCTTCTTAATTTTTCACTTTTTGCCATCACACTTTATCTGTATATCTGAGATTGTTGATATTCTTCTTGACAAACTTAATTCTGGCTTTAGATTCATCTAGTTTGACATATAGCATGTTGTACTCTGCGTATACATTTTAAAAAATTAGGAGACAATATACAACTTTGTTGTACTCCTTTTCCAATGTAAATTGTTCTGTGTTCAGTTCTGACTGTATGAAAGTTCTTCAGGAGACAAATAAAATAGTTCTGTTTCTCCTCTCTCTTTTAGGACTTGCCACATTTTGTTGTGATCTATGTAGTTAGAGGTATTAGTGTAGTCAATGAAGCAAAAGTAGATGTTTTTCAATTGTTTGGACATATATACATATATTGTATTTAATTTATACTTTAACATATTTAACATGTATTGGTCAACCTGCCATCTGGGGGAGGGGGGTGAAAGGAGGGGAAAAATTAGAACAAAAGGTTTGGCAATTGTGAATGTTGTAAAATTACCCATACATATATCTGGTAAATAAAAGCTATTAAAAAAAAAAAAGTAGATGATTTTCTGGAACCTCTCTTACTGTCACCATAATAATGCAAATGTTGGCAGTTTGTTTTTTGGTTCCTCTAACTTTTTACAAACTAGTGTCCTCTTCTGGTAATTCCCAGGTCACATATTGCTGAAGCCTAGCTTGCAGAATCTTAAGCATAAACTTATTTGCATATGAAATGAATGCAGTTGTTTGGTAATTTGAACATCCCTTCTTTAGGATTAAAAAGAAAACTAATCTTTTTCAATTTCATTGCAACTGTTGAGTTTTTCAAAATTGCTGACATATTGAGTGTAGTACTTTATTAGCATTATCTTTTAGGATTTTAAGTAGCTCAGCTGGAATTCTGTTATCCCACTAGCCTAATTATTAGCAGCACTTCTGCTAACTCTACATCTGACTCTAGATCACTAACCATATTTTCATGGTTATTGGTGATGTTAAAATCTTTCTTATATAGTTCTTCAGAAGATAAAATGACCATTTTTGCCAATGTGTGATTTTTTTTTAATTGACATATCATGTTTTTTATCCATTAGATACACCTTAACAATTTAAAATTATGCATCACCCCCCAACACTGTCCCTAAAAAAAGATTAAATAACATTATTCAAAAGAACAATTATGATTAATAGTATTTGCAACCTTATGCTATTATAATTTAGTATTTATTGTTAGTAGTCAACAATCTTATACTTTACTAGTTGGCTATTAGAGACAAGAAGGATATGTGCTTTAGCTTTAATAAGTTTTCTTTAAATTACTACAACTTTGTTGTATTTAATCTAGTGTGGTTGCCATTTAAAGGTATCTTCCTTTATGTAGATGAAAGTGTGAAATAAAGCACTGTGGCATAGCTAATAGCAAGACCTAGATGCAAATTACTTAACTTCTTGGTATTCGAGAAAATAAAATGGTGCAGTGAGAGGAAGTAGTGGAGCCCAATTCACCACTAAAATTCCTCACAAAAATCTGGGAAACGTTCCAGACAGAATTCTGATCAAGAAAAGTCACAGTGAGTCATTTTTCTATCCCAGTAGGGCATAGGGAGAAAAAGAAAAGTTCAAGGCTACTGCTGTATAGGGTGCATGTGGTACTAACTGTTGCTGAAGAGCTAAAAGGGGACTGAGATGTCATTAGGGCAGGAAGGACCAGAGTAGAAAGAGGTCCCTGAGAATCTCTGAATTAACATTAGGTGCAGAGACAGGTATTGTTTAGCAATTTTTTTGTTCACTAGCCAGTTCTAGATCAAAGATCCAGGGTAGAGAGAAATGGTCCTTGACAATCACGTATCCTAATGTTGATCAAAGAATATTTCTGGAAGTAAAATAAAGCTGTATGGCTCTGACCCCAGGAATAACACAAGGATCTATTTCTAGCCCTCTAGTCCAGTGTGAAAACCTGCAGTGGAATAACCAGGGCAGGAGTCTTAGACCAAATGAAGGGCAGCAGTTCAGGGACTTTGAACCTCCAAAGCTTCCCAGTGGGCTAATAGTAACTGAGTCTAAAAATGAAACCTTCATCCAGGGACAAGACTATAGACACAAACTTGATTCAGGAACTTGCAGAGCTCAGACCAGAAAGACAATAAACAGAGCTCACCCTGAATGAATCTACTTTAGGATCATTGAAGACTTTCAAGTCTCAAGCCTGAGCTGTGAAAGCAGTGAAAGGATTTAGTAGCACAGAAGTTCAGATCATTCCTCCTTTCCCCTCTACCCCTTCGCCCCTGAAGTGTCCAGAGCCCAATGTTAATATAAAGTCTAAAGTCAAGAAGTAAGCTGGAAGAATGAGCAAACTAAAAAAGAATTCCAGCATAAAGAGCTATTATGTGACAGGGAAGCTCAACTCCTTAAAACCAAAAAAAAAAAAAAAAAAAGACTCAAAAATATCTATAAGCAGAGCCTTGAAATATCCAGATCTCATAGAACCCAAAGGCAACAGAGAAATGGGAAAATCCACTAGTTATTTGCTAAAATAAACATCCAGATGAAAACTCTTAAGAATGTTATATCCCAAACCTAGAGTCACTTTCCTATGCCACAATCCCAAACCTTTGTGCCCCTTAGTCAAGGAAAAAGTACTGTAAGCAGCTAGAAAGAAAGAGAGGAAGGAGCATACAAAAGTGAGCAGTCAGCATTAAAAATGAGCAAAGAGCTTCAACATGATCTTCTAGAAGGCAAAGAATCTAGATTACAACCAATAATAACCTATGCAACAGAACAGTATAATTCTATGGGAGAGATATATGCTTTTTATAGAATAGAAGAAGACTTCCAGGTATTTCTGGTGAAATGATTAGAGCTGAGTAGAAAATTAGATATGCAAACACAGGAGTCAGAAAAACATAATAAAAAATAAACATGAGCTAACAATAAGGGTATGCACACACACACACACACACACACACACACACACACACACACACACACACTTCTTGCATGCATGCATTATAAGTGTGTGTATATAGCCTTCCAGGCTTTTTTTTTTTTTATACCATCAAAGGTCCCAAGATTCATTCTGTTATATTTTTATTTATTTCAGAAGAAGAATAGGGAAGAATAGCACACTGAGAGAGGAGGGAGAAAAAGGGAAATTATCTCACATAAATGTAATGTGTGAAGAGTAGTTTATTCCTTGGGATCAGTGTGGGTTGGAGAGGAAGAAGCAAGTGCCAGACACTTGAATCTATCTCATTCTCATCTGAACTGATCAAAGGAGAGGAAAATACACATATACATAATTGGGTGCAGAAATACATCTTAGCTAGCAAGGAAACAGGAGGGAAAGAGATTAAAAGAAATGGAAGAAATAAGAGAGAATAGATTAAGAGAAGCATTAGGCAGAAGCAAAATGAACCCATAAAGAGTAGTAGGGGATGTGGGAAAGGAAAAATTAAGTGAATAGATTGGAGAGAAATAGCAGACATAACTGTGAATGTGAATGGGATGAAGCAACTTATAAAACAGAAGTAGATCACATAAAGGATTAGAAATTAAGAATCTGGCAGCATGTCATTTATAAGAAACATGCTTGAAACCACAGTTAAAATAAGAGGAGGAGCAGAATCTATTATATTTCAGATGAAATAAGAAAGACAGGAGTAGCAATCATTTCAGACAAAGCACTGGCAAAGATAGATCTAATTAAAAGTGTTAAACAGAGAAACTACATTTTACAAAAAGGTACCAGAGTCAGTTCAGTACTGAACAGATATTTTCCAAATAGCATCTAAATTCTTACAAAGAAAAGTTGAGTGAGTTACAGGAAAAAATAGACAATAAAACAATAATAGAGGGGAAATTTAAGTTGTTTCTCTCAGATGTAGATAAATCTAACTAAAAAATAAACAAGAAAGAAGTTAAGGACATGAATGGAAATAGGAAAGTTAGATATGATTAACCTCTTGAGATTATTCATTGTAAACAGAAAAGAGTATACCTATTTCACAGCTATGCATAATATCTTCACAAAAACTGCCCATCTATCAGGGCATAAAAACTTTAGAAAGTGCCAAAAAGCAACAATATTAAATGTATCTTTTACTAGTTATAATGCAATAAAATTACACTAAATAGAAGAAATAAAGATTTGAAATAAAGATTAAAAATTATTTGGAAGTTAAATAACTTAATCCTAAAGAAAAAGTGGGTTAAAGAATAAATCATGTAAACAATCAATTTTATTGCAAATATTGACAACAATGATACCAAATACCATATTTTGAGGCATGCAACTAAAGCAGTATACAGAGGAAATTTTCTATTTCTTAAGGCTTTCATTAGTAAAAGACAAAGAACAGATCAATGAATTGTA
Organism: Sminthopsis crassicaudata; assembly: GCF_048593235.1. Lineage (NCBI taxonomy): Eukaryota > Metazoa > Chordata > Mammalia > Dasyuromorphia > Dasyuridae > Sminthopsis > Sminthopsis crassicaudata. Next base: position 618,809,422 of record NC_133619.1, on the reverse strand, counting down.
CATGCAACTTAAAAAAACAACAGCTAGAAAATCAACAAATAAAAAAATTAAAAATTAAAAAAGCCCAAACTCCAAAATAGATAGATTGAAAATCAAGGAGAGACAGATAGAATTGAAAGTTAAAACATTGAATACATTGATACATTGAATTAATAAATAAAAAAATAAAAAATAAATAAAAACATTTCATACTGCAAAGCCATAATTACCTAAATGATTTGTTGCTAATTACATAATAGAGAAGTTGATCAGAAAAAGAGTTTTAAGTACACAACATACAAAAGCAAATGAATACAATAATCTAGTGTTTGATAAACCCAAAGAAGCCTAGTCTTATGACGAGAGCTAACTGGAAAATAGACCAATATCTCACATTGTATATGAAGATAAACTCTAAATAGGTTCATTATTTAGCATAAGCAAATTAGAGGAACATGGACGTAATTAGCTGTTAAGTCTATAACCAAAAGGTAGAGAGATAAGATGTGTAATTTTGATTATAGGAAGTAAAGAAAGTTTTTTCATAAATAAAACCAATGAAGCTGAAATTTTAAGAGATGTAGTAAATTGGGGAGAAATGTTTGCAGCATATTTCTGCTAAAGATTTCATTTTTAAGATATATAATATAGGCAAATAGTTCAACCATATAAGAATAGGAGCCATTCTCCAACTGATAAATAGAGAATATGAATAATTTTCAGAGGAAGGAAGCCAAATTATCAGTAGTTTTATGAAAAAATATAGTTAGAGAAATACAAATTAAAAACAACTCTAACTATTGGCTAAGTTCTAGAAAACCAATCTAGAAAGCAACTGGAACTATACTCTGAGAGTTATTAAATTATGCATATCTTTTAGCCCAGTGATGCCAGTACTAAGTGGTCCCTCAAAGAGATTAAGCAAAGAGGAAAAAGGCCTGTATATGCAAAAAATGTTTACATCAGTTCTTTTTATGGTAGCAAAGAATTAAAAATTGAGGAGATGTCCATTGGTTGGGAAATAGTTGAACAAAATACAGTATATGAATGTAATGGAATATTGTTGTTCTGTAGGAAATAATGAGCAGGCTGATTTCAGAAAAGCCTGGAAAGACTTACATTAACTAATGTTAAGTGAAATGAGTAATACCAAGAGAACATTGCACACAGTAACAAAAAGATTATATGATTATCAACTGTGATGGATTTAATTCTTTTCAGCAATACAAATGATCCAAGACAATTCTAGTAGATTTGATATAGAAAATGCCACCCCCTTCCAGAAAGAGAATATGGAGACTGAATGCAGATTGAAACATACGCTTTTTTTTTTGTTTGTTTGTTTGCTTGCCTTTTTTTTTTTCTTGTGGTTTTTCCTTTTTGTCTTGATTTTTTTTTCACAACATGATTAATATGTAAATATATAAAATAATTGTATACGTATAACATATCAGATTGCTTGCTGTCCTGGAAGGGAAAGTAAAGGAGGGAGAAAGAAAAAAACTTTGGAACTTAAAAATCTTATAAAAATTAATGTCGAAAGCTATCTTTACATGTAATTTGAAAGTCCTATTGAAATTAAAAAGAAATGAAACTGGGAAACTATGAACTGGTGGGAACTGAAGTGAACAGAACTAGAACAATTTATGTTGTAACAATAATACTATAAAGATAATCACCTTTTAAAGACATAGAAATTCTGACACTACAGTGACCAAGCACAAGTCTAAAAGACTCATGATGAAGCATGCCATCCTCTTTCAGAAAGAAAGCTGATGGACAAAGAACACAGAACTGAAGCATACTTTTCATGTTTTTGAGATGATAGCATGACTAATGTGGGAGATTTTAAGTGAGAGATGATTACCGATTTTCATTGGTGCACAGTTTCTATCTCCTACATTGATGAAATCAGAGACCTGAATGAAAAACAAAGAAACTATCATGTATCTTGTTCTTTTCATTCAGCTATCTTCACTTTGTTTTTTTAATGGTAGTTGTTTCTATATATCTTCAACTTTTTTGTTTCTTATAGCATAGTGATATTCCATTCTGTACATTATAATTTGGTCATTTGATCTACAATTGTTGAACACAGTTTCTTTCTAATTTTTTTGTTTTTATGCTGTTGTTCTTTTTGTATTAGTAAAAATCTGGAAGCAAGTAGATGCTTATCAATTGTAGAATGGGTAAGCAAATTGTGGTACAGGCAAATTCCAACAGCTGGTGGTACAGTGGATGGAGTTTCAGGCCTGAAGTCAGATAGACTGAGCTCAAATTTGATCTCATTCATTTACTAGCTGTATGACTCTGTGCAAGTCATTTAACCTCTGTTTATCTGAGTTTCCTTGACTGTAAAATGAGATAATAACAGCACCTCACCTGGTTGTGAGGATCAAATGAGATAACTGAGAAAGTGCTGAACACAATTTCTGGCACATAGTAGGTGCTATATAAATGTTGATTTCCTTCCTCCTCCCTTTCTTTCTTATATGAAGTATATATCATCAGTAAAGTAGCATTTTGAAGTATAAATCCATTACTTATACATTTGTGTTCAAAAAGTAGCAACATTTTTGTATCATTATTTCTAGAATTCCGAATTGTTTTTCAAAATGGTTGGCCCTCATTCTGGAGAGCAATTTGGAACTATGTTCAAAGGGCTATAAAACTGCATATTCAGTGTCACTATTGGATCTGTATCTTAAAGAGATCATAAAAAAGGGGAAAGGACTCACATGTGCAAAAATTTGTAGCAGCCCTTTTTGTAGTGGCAAGAACTGGAAATTGAAATGTAGGAATATGGAACACAAGGTTTTGCAAGGGTGAATGTTGAGAATTATTTTTGCATTTATTTTGAAAACTAAAAAGCTATTATTATTTACAAAGTGATTGGACCAATCTAATTCAACAAGCATTTATTAAGTGCCAGGTTTTGTGCCAAGTCCTGGAGAAACAAAGTCAAAATAAAAAATCTCTGCCCTTAAGGTGCTTGTATTCTGCCAACTTTCAATTAGCCATGAATGTAGGTTCCCTCCTTTTTTAAAAAATAGTTTTTCCAATATTGATTTTTTCTGTTATTTTCCATCTTTGTGAATTTGAAAATATCACTGGTAACTTCAAAATTCCTTGTGATCTGATTATTAATAGCTACATTTTTCTGATAGTTTTTGTTTATTTTTTTGGAAACTCTTTGCCTACATATCTAATTGGGAGTGGCTCTTTTTTTAGTATGTTTTTATCAATTCCCTACAGATATTGACTGTTAATACAAAGATTATTTTCCTAGTTTTGATTCTTTTATCTGTGCTGATTGTCTTAATTCTCCTAATTAAATCTATTGAGTTTTAATCTTGTATAATTTTTTGCTATCTTGTTGCTAAATTCCAACACGTGTCTTCATTCTTTAGAAGTTAGACAGTAAAAGTAATCTATTGATTATAGCCCCATAAGAACTCTATAGTACACTCCATATTATTTATATGCCTGTTTGGAAATTGAAAGAAATAAATTTATTAGAAAGTATAGCTGATGTAAAAAAACAAATTATATCAAAAAGCATTTTTTAAAAAGTAGTACTGCTTTGAATAGTTTTGTACAGATAGTTTTACCCCCTTATTATTAAACTCTTGAGGTATAATCTGCTATTGCTATGTCTCTTACCCTTAAAGGTATGAATATTTTTGTATTGTTTCATGCCGAGTTCTATAATTTTTTCCAAAATTATTGGACCAATTCAACCCAATGAGCATTTTTAAGTATCTACTACATGGAAGCATTACATTAGGCACTAAGGATTCTAAAACAAAACAAAAAAACAGGCCTTGCCCTTTTGCAAAAAGAAAAATGATTTTTTAAAATCTCAAGAAAGAATTATTATATTGAAGACTGGCAGGAAAAAAAGCCTCTATGGATTTTCTACTACAATACTGACCCAATGTAGTAAAATTTTGCCACTCCTATTCTACATACTTTTCCCCTGCTGTCAAAGAAGTATAAACTCTATTGTAGTATTATTCTAATTAGTCCATAACAGTCCTATACAGAACTCTGTTTTATTGTAAAAGTGACCTTGGGTTCTTGAAAACTATATCCCCATTTGGAGGGCAAGCTCTGGCAGGTTCTATCATGTGGGAAAAGCTTTGAATATAATCCCAATAAGAGATAATTGTCTTTTTTTTTTTCATGAGAACTAGTGTGAACTAGACACTTTGAGACAATTTTTTTGGCCATAAGCAATTGTCAATAAAATAAAAAACTTAAAAAATATGACACTTAGTTTTGTGAGGTACCCTACCTCTTCTGTAGTGATGGAGGCAAAAAAAGTGAGAGAGGATGCTAAGAATTACATGATTTTCAGACTCTTTGGAGATATTAACTTATTGTTAGTATTCTAAATGTAAAATTTTTCTCCATTGGCTAGTGAGTAGACATATTATAGGAGAAACTAAATTGTATCAATTGTGACCTCCCAGTAAACAAAATCAGAAGACGGAAAATGGAAGGATAACTTATAGGTTCTCTTTAGAGAGACAAAACAAAAACAGTGGTGGAGCTGATTTTATCATAATCCAAAAATGGATATTATTTCATGGAAACTTGAATGTTTAATTTTGCAGTGCTCATGATTACTCCTTATAGACAGACTGATATGAAAAAAAGTTTTGGCTTGTACATCAATATCTGTTTGTAGAGGATAAAGAGAGAAATTTGATTGAAAAATTTGATAAGATTTCCAAATTTAAGCAGTGTACACTTTTATACTTGATATAAAGATGAGAATTGGTGAAAACAGCAAAAAATATATTGGAAAATATGATTTAAGAGCAAGGAGTAAGAAAGGCCAAAGAGTTGTAAACGTATAACTACATCATAATTCTTTGAGAAAAGAATTAAAGGATGCTGAAAATAGTGATCAATCAATAAACATTTAGTTATAGGTTCTTGCCTACTATGTGCCAGATAGTATGCTAAGTGCTGGGGATATCAAGAGGCAAAAGGCAATTCTAGCCCTCACAGAATTTACAATATAATGGGCTTAGATATAATCTCTATGTAGGAGATACTCAGATTAAGATAATGAGCCATAATCTTTCTTCTGACTTTCAGTCCAAAATCACCAAGGTTATATTAGACATTTTGATTTGAATTTGTTCCAAAGGAATTTCAAACTTACCATGTTCAAAATAGGACTCATCTTTCTCTCCAAATTTTATTTCTCTCTGATAGGCCACCATCCTTTTGGTCCCCTTGGTTCACAATCTAAGTACTATTGTTGACTCTTCATTTTTACTTAGTCCACATATCTAGTCATTTTCCAAATATTGTTATTTCTACCTCCACAGCATCTCTGAATCTGTTTCCCATTCTTGTGTCAGACAGCCACCATTCTAATTAGGATGAAATCCATGACTTCTTTTGTATAATTTCCTATGCCAGGAGTATCGCCTTCCTTTGGCTACTTATTGAAATCCTGCTTATTTTTCTAGAGCTATCTTAAGTACCACCACCTACTTGCTAACTGTAGCTTATATAGTCAGAAGAAATCTCTTTTTTTCCTTAAATTCTCAAAAAAATTTTTCTGGATGTCTTTGATGTCTTTATAATGCCAAACTTGGCATTATTTTTATGAACAAAGGATCAGAAATTTCAAGCTTGAAAGAGACCTTAGAGGTCTAGTCCAATGTCTTCCTTTTCCAAATGAAGTCAGCAAAATCCAGAGAAGTTAAGTGATAGGGCATTTATTAAGTGCTTTTTGTGTACCAGGCACTATCCAAAGTGCTGGGAATATACATAAAGCAAGCATGATGGTCCTTGCCCTGAAGGAGCTTACATTCTAATTAGGGAGAAGACTCATAAAAGGAGAACTGTGAAGAAAGAATGGTGTGACAATGAGATGTTAGGATAACTGGGAAGTGTTATGGATACCAAGTTCAGGACAAGATGATTTGAAAACTCACATCAGCATCCAGCTTTCCTGGGTCACTGTGTGGTGTTTCACTGAGGAGGAACATAAGGATGAGAGCACAGAAATAATAGCTGAATTAGCCTTTAGACCAGGTCCTCTGATAGCCTATCTTGTGTTTCCTTTAAGATTCTCTTTGAGAACTGGAACTTTGCCTTATTCATTTGATCACATTCTGTGTTTAACAGGAGGCTCTACAAGTAGGAAACATGCAACAAACATTTATTTATTTAATAATAATAGCTTTTTTAAATTTCAAACTACATGCAAAGATAGTTTTCAATATTCACTCTTACAAAACCTTGTGTTCCAAATTCCCCTCTCCCACTTAGACAGTAAGGGATCCAATATAGAGTAAACATGTGCAATTCTTCTAAAAATATTTCCACAACTATCATGCTACAGAAAAAAAATCAGGCCAAAAAGGGGGGAAAAAATGAGAAAGAAAACAAAATTAAAGCAAACAACTACAGAAGGTAAAAATACTATGTTGTGATCTACATTCAGTCCCCACAGTCCTCTCTCTGGATGCAGATGGCACTCTCCATCATAAGTCTATTGGAATTGATCTGAATTACCTCATTGTTGAAAAGAGCCATGTCCATCACAACAACATACATTTATTGAAGAAATAAATTGAATTTATTTAACAAATCCTTTTTGAAAACCATGTAAATTCTGGCTGTAGAAGATTAAAGGCATTTGAAATGAAGAAAACTTCTAGCTTATTCTCTGTTTCTAATAAGTAGAAGCCTAGAATTTTAGAAAATTGCTGCTTTAATTTCACAGCCTCGTGGTATGTCTTGGAAACAAGAGGCATGGGTCTAAAAATTGACTTTATTTTGTGTCATCTTTGTAGACTGTTTTAAGGAAAAACAGCATTGAGATGTATTTTTTTATTAATTGTCTTTATATCTAAAATTCCAATGGGCCCCAAATTCAAATGGCTTAAAGAGTAACTTATTATTTCATTAGTAAAAGGAAAAGGAATAATAAAACATCTTTCAAATTTTGCTGAACCTTTGATTTATCCATTTTAGATAATATCCTTGTATTCTGTGCATATCTTCATACTCATGTTACTATTCTTTCTCTGTTTATAACCAATCCTATAGTTCTCTTCACTCCCGCCAGTCCGAGTGGTTTTTGCTGTGACCATGGAAGGCAGTGCTCGAAAGGTTATCACCGTCCGCTCGGCTCTGATTGTAAAGAACAGACTGGAGACACCAATGGAGCTAAGGCTTGACAGCCCCTCTGCTCCTGACAGTAAGTTCTGGCTCTTCCCTCTCTCTCAGGAAGAAGGGTCTATCTTCTTAAGCAGCCTGAACTTTTGAATGTCTTTGAGTTAGAAATCCATGTCCTTGATTGCCAGTATTTCTTTTCTGTTGCAGAACCTGTCGTGCTCCCAGCTATCATGCCAGGGGATTCATTTGCAGTTCCTTTACACCTTACCTCTTGGCGGTTACAGGCTCGGCCCAAAGGGATGGGAGTATTTTTTTGTAAGACTCCAATCCACTGGACTACTGTGGTGAAGACCACAGAAGTTAGTAGCAGTAAAAGAGAGTGCCACTCAATGGATACAGAAAAAAGCAGATTTTTCAGGTATGGAAAGTCCTATGAAGGAGTTCATTTCTTCCTACTTCAGGATAAAAGCATGAGGAAGGCTGCATTGGCCACCTTCAAGCATTAAAGGAAAAAGAATACTTTCTCCTTATTTGAGAATCTTTAATGGAAGAAGTAATTCATCTATATGTAAGTATTGAGAATCTTATAGATGTAAGATAACTTGAAGTTTATTAGATCATCTTGTGTTGGTAAGCTTGAAATATAATAAAAGTTAGACAAGATATCCTATTTAATACGTGCAGGAAACGACCCTCCTTTACTAGTTATGTCAGAGTGGTTAACCAGGGACTAGAAAATGAATTCACATCATGTCATCTCCTCAGTTGGGAGCTTTTGATAGCATTGTCTAGACCTTTTGGGCCTCAATTATTCTTGTTTGAAAACCAGAGATTTTTTATTGGAGAGATTTTACTACATTTTATGATTATAAAGTACGTTAGTATATACTGTTTCATTTGTCATGAATAGTACCAGACTATTTCAGACTAAGACTATGCTTATTTTAAAGTCAGCTCTTATCAGTTTGGTCACTTTGATGCAAAGATAGACATTCAAGTCAAGTCAACAAGGATTTATGAAGTATTTTCTATGTGCCAGGCTGAGCCTCAGGGATGCAGATGCAAGCCAAAAGAGATAGTCCCTACCTCAGTGAGACTGGAATATTCCTTTCTAGGAGAGGAAGACAGCACATAAAAGGGACCTGCAAAGGGATGGAAGGAAGGGACCCACTGAAGACACAAGGATGCCTGGAGAGTGAAGGATAGCTGGGCTGGGCCCTTCCTCAAAATGAGGTTCTGGGAGAATCTCATCAATGAGAGATGTGAGGAGAGAGGAAATGAAGGGATAGAAGAAGGCACCTGAGCCATGGTGGTGTCATTAAGAGAAGGACAGACATCTTATCTGGGCCCTTCATCTTAATGCTGGAAGAAATTCTTCCAGTAGAAGAGGATTCTGAGATGGGGGAGAGGGAGGAGCGAAATTAACTGAGGTATTGTTGAGAAATGAATTCATTTTGATTAAAGAAAAACTTCAGATTTATAATTTCTAATTCAGTGCATCAAAAAACATTGTTATTACATTTTTAGTTTAATTATTCAATCTGAATTTTTTAGCCTGCAAATTAAATGGCAAGATTATAGAAACTTGTATATAGAAACCCTCAGACAGTTTATGCAGAGGTGGGAGAATTAAATATATTCTACAGTAGGAAAGTAGTAGACAGTTTTATTGCCCTTGTGATTTTAAGAGCGCTTATATGCTGCATCTTGGGAACTATAGAATGCCCTATATAGCTAGAGTAGGAGACTTTATCCAGTAACAAAAAATAGTAGGCACAGTACTTAATTGCTCTACTCATTTGAACATCAGTAATAATTATACCTTTTGGGTTAATATAATACAAAGCCATACATAAATCTTGAAGTCAGTAATGCTGAAGGATTATTGGAGCTTCTGTGAAGATATTAAAATATACTCCAACGTATTTATATGAAGGATTTGAAAGAAAATACTTAATGTCATTTTGGACAAGAGAAACCAGATAGTTTGGATATAAAGGAGGGGATAACAGGCAATTGGACTCAGAATTAGCCCTCTCCCCTAAATGGTTTCTTTTACATTAGGTTATTGGTTTTTCTGACTTAGTGTTGTCAGACTATCAATGACTAAAATATTTAGACACAAGAACTGCAAATGTTTTACTGGACTGTTGAACTAATTGTAATGTTATACCTCTTCATGAATGTAAGAGATCAAGTACTGCTTTTCTATTCAGTCTGTTGATTTTCACAACATTCTTTCTTTCTTCATAGGTTTTGTGTGGCTATAAAGAAAGAGAATTATCCAGATTACATACCCTCAAAAATATTTTCTGACAGTGCTAAACAGATTTTCAGACAGCCTGGGCACACCATTTATCTCTTGCCAACTGTGGTAATCTGTAACTTGCTACCTTGTGAACTCGACTTTTATGTTAAAGGGATGCCAATTAATGGGACGCTGAAACCTGGCAAAGAGGCTGCCCTGCATACAGCAGACACATCTCAGAACATTGAGTTGGGTAAGGTCTTAAAGTAATCCCATTCTCTATTCATGTCCAGAAGAAGCACAGAATGTTTTCTGGCAGCTATGAAAATATTTCTAAATAGATCTAGTACAAAAATATAGGACCCACACTAGAGCTCTTTTTAGGGGACATCATGTAGTACAGTGTTTAAACTTCACAAAAGTTAGCTTAGAACACTAGACAAAATTGATTTCTGGCATTGTCTAATCATTGTTATTTGACCTTGGCAGGATACATAATCCTTGTGAACTGCATTTTTTTTTTTTCCTGACCTATAAAATAGAGGATAGAGTAAGGTGAGTGGGTAGAGATAATATCTGCCCCTCCCTATCTCACAGGAAAGGATTATTTATGACATCATGTAGGTCAAGTGATCCTTGGAATAAAGGAATAATGAATATAAGATGAATTATCATCATTTCGAAAGTTTATTTCAGTAACGCTCAAAGCAGATAGATATTTCTGTGTTCTAGAGAAGATGTATATTTGTTACCTGAAAAACTTAATCAGTTTGTTATCAAATAATCTTTTAAATATGACCTTGATGTCTCAGTAACTATACAGACTACAGGATTTGATTTAAAATATAAAAATAGCATATTGCTCCATTCTCATCTTTTCATTTAAATAGATTTCTGCATAATAATGACTTACATTTGTATAGCACTTTATAAATTTCAGAGTTTTGACATGTATTTTCATTTGATCCTCAGTAGTAACCTTGTGAAATAAGTGGAACATGAATCACCTTCATCGTTTTTTAGTTTAGAAAACTTGGCCACAGTTATAGCTCTAAGTATGAGAAGTCTTTTGATTCTTATTCATTAAACAAAATAAAACAAAGCAAAACAATTGAATCCTTACAGATCTAGCAACTGTCATAAAAAAGTTCATTTAGTAATTTGGATGGGATGTAGATGGACCTGCCCTCAGATTCTATATATTTGATACTTTTAGGAAGTTTATAATAGTTCTTAATTAGGACTTAATAAAGTCATATTTATTTATATAGATTCATGTGTTCATAGATATGGGTATGAATGTGTCATGTGTGTACACATGTATATTTATGTTTATATATACACACATGGTTATATGTGTGTGATATATGAAAACTTGATTACATTGGAAAAAGAAGGTGCCTAGCAAAGAAAATAATGTCTGAAAGAAATAACTAATTGTATATTAATGTAGAACCTGACTCATAGTGTTTCATTTTTAAATGCAGAAAGTACGTGGTTGCTTTCTTGATCCCTTGACTCTTCATTAACATGCACTTTGCCCTTTTGAATATTAATTCCTAATTATTTTTCTGGTCTCTCTTGCTCACTCCAGTTAGAGTGTTGTTCTTGATCACTTTAAAGATATTTTGGCCATAATGTATTTTCTCTTGTATGTTTCTAATTATTATTAATCTGAAAAATAATTTTAGAGGAAACCAAATTAGTGTTTTCAAAATGTATTTTTGAAAGACTAAAGTGAACTCTTAGAAAATTAGTGCTTTGTATGTACATATTCTAGGGGTATCTTTGGAGAATTTCCCACTATGTAAAGAGCTCCTAATTCCTCCCGGGACCCAAAACTACATGGTACGAATGCGACTATATGATATCAACCGGCGGCAGTTAAATCTTACTATCCGGATTGTGTGTCGAGCTGAAGGGTCCTTGAAAATCTTTATTTCTGCTCCATATTGGCTGATCAACAAAACAGGTATGTTGAGAATCAGCCCACTAGCCCTTCATATCTACCTTAGGCCAGGGCCAATGCAAACTGATTTGTGAAATTCAGTTCCTCATGAGCCTCAGCTTCCTCTCTAATTAGGCTTCAATGCTACTTTGTCTAGTATAGACAAAACAATCTTTTTAGGGACCAGGTTCTAAATCTCTTAAATAATCTCAACTTCACTTTGAGTTTGTTTTGAACCATCTTTCTGGGTACTACTTTTTGTGCAATACGTTGATTAGCAAGCTTTGTCCAGAGGAAGATAGCCAGAAGGGGGAGGTATATGGAGACTATTTCATTCAAGGATTTATTGGGGAAACTAAGGATTTTTAGTTGGACAAGTAAAGATTCTACAAAGATTTGGTAGCTTAAATATTTGAACATCTGCCATCTATTAAATGTATACCACATGCCCCAGAGAACAGAGAAAGAAGAATAGATGGCACCTGCAGAAAGGCTGATTTAGAATCTGTGTAAAGGAAAACTTCCTGACAAGTAGAACTGTCCAAAACAGAATGACTTGCTTTAGGAAGTATTGAGTTCTTCAGTCAGCAGTTGAGTGTTTACTTACGGAGAATATTATAGAAGAAATTTTCCTATTGGACTAAATGTTTTGGGTAGTTTCTTCCAGTTCTATAATTTTATGGTTCTATGAATTCAATTTCCTTTGTTTTAATGCATTGGCTCTGACTGATTGCAATTCTTCTCTATCTTATCTCTTCCCTGAAAGGGTTACCACTGATTTTTAGACAAGACAATGCAAAGACAGATGCTGCAGGACAGTTTGAAGAACATGAGCTGGCTCGGAGCCTGAGCCCCCTTTTATTCTGTTATGCTGACAAAGAACAGCCAAATCTGTAAGTAAAATTAATTATGGGAAGGGCAAACAAGCTCCTAGAGAGTGGAAAAAGTTACCAAACGATTTAGGACTAGCATTTAAGTAGAAATATACTGCAGATAACAACCCTGGCTTGGCAAGGAGATAGATGGGATGACCTAATGGGATTTTTTCCATATCTAATTTCTGTGTTATTTGATATTGAAAACAAACTATTTAGTTGGTTTATAATAAAAGCAGTGGGGGTGGTTTTACTTTACATGTATTGAAGTCATACTTCTCATAGCTGTAATGGAGAAGAAACCACATTTTTTCCTTGCTTCACTTCCTTATGCTATTTTTTTTTTTCCTGTAAGTTTTCAGTGCAGGAAGGAAGGAATGGTATATGCTGGAGATAAATTAGTTTTCCATTAAAAGATATACAACTATTCAATTCAAGTACTTTTGTGAAATTTACCCTTTAGACCTTTAACTAAAATGTACCATTTCAGTTCAAAGCATTTCAAGGTTATTTTAAAAATGAGAAAGAAAATGAAATCTAACAAGAGTTATGTGAATTTATGAAAGAGGACAGAAGAATAACAGGGACCACTAATTTCATATTATATTTGTCTTTTCCCTACTGCTTTCTTTTCATTCTTTTACTATTGACCTAGTATTGTCTCCCTAAGTCATATTAGAACTTCAGTCTGAAGAGATGTCAGTTATTATAAAGTCACATCTGAAGGATGTGTCTGCTTTTCCAAAAACACCATCCCAACAGTCTGTAGCAGTGGTCCTCAAACTTTTTAACTAGGGGGCCAGTTCACTGTCCCTCAGACTGTGGGAGGGCTGGACTAGAGTAAAAACAAAAACTCACACTCTGTCTCCGCCCTCAGCCCATTTGCCATAACCCAGCGGGCCAAATAAACGTCCTCAGCGGGCCGCATCTGGCCCGCAGGCGGTAGTTTGAGTACCCGTGGTCTATAGTATCCTGTTGATAACCTCATAGTGTTCTGAAGCACACATAGTTTCTGTGCTTTTTTGAGTGTTCTGCTTTAATAAATGTGGATTTGTTCCACCAAGCAAAACTAGAGTTAAGTTTCAGTAATTTAGCATCCATGTTGAAAAGAGTATTGACTGGGGCTCTGGGCTTGGCAGGTGAAGAAAGCTGTCCGGGAAGCTCAGCCACCAACGTAAAACTTTATGTTAAACTTAAGTTTTTTTTAGTCACGTATACCCAGATGTTCTCAAGGAGTCTCCTTGCGGCTAAAGGCACACAAACACTCTTGAAGTTCTGATTGTGTTTACCATCTTAATGCTTTTGACCAAATGACAGTCTCTAGGGCTTTTTGTTTCCAGCTCCTAGCTCTCTAGGAAGTAACTTGTATCAAATGATGCTTCCAGGAAAGAAAGCACAGTGACTCACTTCACCCTATTTATTTTTCAGTACTTAATTCTAAGACTCTTAATTTAGCACTTAATTCTAAGACTCAAACCATTACAGAGTGAAAAGCTAAATGTTATGATATTGGCAATCTTAGCAGTATTCTGCAATGGGTGAGGAGTTAAGATTCTGGGGGAAGGGGAGAAGGTCATGTGAATAAAAATTATCATTGGACTTCTGAAAATTGATGTAGGATTCTGTAGTAGTCTAGCTCATGGCCTATGACTGGATAACTAGAATTTGAGCATTGCATTAATATTAGAAGCAAGTGATGCCCTTAACCACAGGATAGAAATTGGAGGGAAGGACTGGTGTTAGAAGAATGTTGTATTTGCTCATTTGCTTGTGTCCAATTCTTAGTGACTCTATGGACCATCACGTGCCACGCCTTTCTGTCTTTCACTGTCTCCCAAAATCTGACCATAGTCATTTCTTCCATGATGCTATCTATTCATCTCATGCTTTGCCATCCCCTTCTCCTTTTACTTTCAGTGTTTCCTAACATCATGATCTTCTGCAATGAGTCTGGATTTCTCATTATAGGAATAAAGTATTTAAACTTCAGCTTTAGTAATTAGCTTTCCAATGAATAATCTGATATAATTTCTTTAAGTATTGACTGTCTTAAAAAAAAAAAAATTGACTGTCTTGACCTCCTTGCTGTCCAAGGGGTCTAAAACCTCTTCTCCATCACCACAGTTCGAAAGTATCTATTCTGTATCACTTTGGAAAAATAGACTTCTTTTCCACTTACTTGCTTTTCTGCCCAACAGCTGTACCATGAGGATCGGTAGGGGGATTCACCCTGAAGGTGTGCCTGGCTGGTGCCAGGGCTTTTCACTGGATGGTGGAAGTGGAGTTCGAGCCCTGAAAGTGATCCAACCAGGAAACCGGCCTGGTCTGATTTATAACATTGGTATGTGACCCTTGACCATGTGCTGCAGCCTTAAGCTTGCCCCAGTATAGTCGTGGCCTTTGGGCTGCCTCTCTCGGAGTACCAAGAAGTGACTTAGATACCATTCAAAAAGCTCTCTCTTGAGGGCTGTCTTGTCTATTTAATTTCATGCTTACCTATGACCAGGAAAAAGTATCATTTTGACTTGAATCCTTATTTTTGAAAGAACAATAGGAACATTTAGAAAGGCTTTTCTTCATTTTCCCCAAAATTCATTGAAGTTTACAAACTTAGGAAGAGGGTGGCATTTTTCTCCATGAAACTGGAGCAGAATATTTTAGTGACTTGCCTGGCACTGAAGGACAGGTCTGAGTCACAGGCAGGTCTAGAATTCATGCCCTGAACTTGAAAAGAGTGCATGAAAATTGCTAAACTGCTAAATCATAGTTCCAAAATACTGAAAAGGGCTGGTCCCACAGAGAGACCAGGAGTATTATTGTAGGGATTAAGATAAATTTGACTTATCTTTTTTCAAAAACAGTAATAATGATGAAAATAATAATTGTGCTTTGTCTTATTTCTAATGTCACAAACTCCCTTCAGTAGTATGTAGGCTCCTCGAAGAAATGACTGGTTTTTGTCTTTGTGTCCTTAGCATACAAGGCAGTAGCTGTCATGGTAGGTACTTAGTAAGTACATATTCATTTGAACTGAATACCTGTACAGTCAGGCATCATCATTCGCACATTAAAAGGGAAAAATTAAGATGCCATCATTGCATTATTTATTTAGAAGGTACAGTACCTACTGAGCTTGGGAAGATCAGCTGCGCCCAGCTCGAAGAGGCAGACAGGAAATACAAAAGAGCACTAACTTGGCCACATGTGTATGTTAGGAGTGCCAGCACAGTGGCTGTGCCGAGAAGGGAGCATAGACAGGAAAGCCTGGAGGTGGGAGACCAGGCAGTACCAGCTGGGCCCAGCAAGCACATAGCTGGAGTTCTGGCAGGTTGTTGCAGGCTTAATTCCCAGTGACACTTTATTGTTGAAGCCAGACTCAGAGTATCAACTGATGCTGTCTGAAACTGAGCACTGGTGCTTGTCATTGAGAAAATGAAAACAGTTAGCAGGTTTTAAGCATCTCAGTGTTCAAGATACAGAGAAGATAGCTTCTGCCTAATTAAAGAAAAGGCATAAGATGTGCCAGTTACTAGTGTAGTAAAATAAGTTTTATCTGTTTTTCAAACTGATTGACTTAACATTTCTAAGTTCTTTGGTGTTTTATGATTTATCCAGCCCTTTAAGTGTTTGTAAGCCTTCATAATTATTTAAACATTTGTTTATATTGATAATTAGCATTTTTTGATTATCATGTATCCATCCATTGTGATAGATTTTATGTTATTTACTACTGATTTGTTGATCTCAGGTAATTTATCTTTATAAAATCATTCAGGGTTTGGATTTGGTGTTTCAGGTTTTCTTTCTCATTGCTTTTCCCATAATGCTTTTCTCTTTTTGGATCATGTTATGTAAAGTATATAGCTTGTTGTAGGGTATGGGTGGAGGTTTTTGACCAAGGATAAGAATGGTGGTTAAGATTGCAAATATTTGGGGCATAAACTTAGACACAGATGGACAGGAGTAGATTACATAAAATTATAACAATGGCCAACTTTTGCTATTTGAAACTAAATGCTTGTGGATGAATCCTGTTCATTCCAATTATACTGGTTTTATTACAGTGTTTCTAAGGAAATCAGGCTAGGCAACATGGAGTGACTAATAATGAATTGAGTAGTTATAGATGAAATGCTACTAAGATTAGAATAGAAGGCTACACTCTGCTAATAGGATCATACTTTCATTTCCAAATCTGTACAATGAATTGAATCGGGAGCTTACTGCACTAGTAAACATTCATGAAGTGTTTATTGTATGCTGGGGAAAGTGCTAAACATTGAGTATACAAAGAATGTCCCTGTCTTTAAGGAACTCACAATCAGATTGGGAAGATAACATGCGAACAATGATGTGCAAACAAGTTAGGGACAGCTTACAAAGGAAATAAGCCTCAGAGGGAAGACCCTAGAATTAAAAGAGATTGGGGAAGGCTTTATATAGAAGGTAGGGTTTTAGCTGGGACCTGACAGAAGCCAGGGAAGCCAAGAGATGGATATGAGGAGAGAGAGCATTCCAGGCATGGATGAACGGCCAGAAAAAATGCTCGGAGATGAGACCTAATGTCTTGTTGGGGTAAAAGGCAAGAGGCCAATGTCACTGGGTCAAGAGTGTGTGAGGAGGAAGGTGGAAGATAACCAGAAAGGTAGGAAGGGACTACGAGCTTTGAATGCCAAACATTTCATACTTGATTCTTGAGGTGATAGGGAATCACCAAAGTTTATTGTATAAGGAGATGACGGGGTAGACCTTTACTATAGGAAAATCTTTAATGTCTGAATGGAGGCAAGATTGGAGTGGGGACAGACTTGAGGTAGGCAGAAGTCTCTCCACAGGCTATTGCAATAATTGAGGCTTGAGAGGCTGAGGGCCGGTCTATACCAGGTGTGACAGTGGCAGAAGAACATGGAAGCATTTTCAGGACATGTTGCAGAGGTGAAACTGGCAACATGTTATGTAAAGGGGGTGTCAAGGATGACCTCTATGGTGTGACACTGGGAGATTTGAAGGATAAGTGGTGCTTTCAACAGTAATAGGGAAGTTTGAAAGGGAGGAATGTTTAAGATATCTAGTTCTGGTTTGAGATACCTGATAAGTAGTTGGAGATGGGAGACTGGAGATTAGGTCAGAGTAATTAGATTGGAGAATCATCAGTAGAAAGATGATGATTAAATTTATGAGAATGAATGAAGTCACCAAGTGAAATAGTGTAGAAGGAGAGGAAAAGAGGGCTCAGGATAGAACTCTTTGGAGACACCCAATTTTGTTCATGAAAGTATGTTTTTTTTGGTTCAACTCTTTTCTTTCTCTGCATCAGTTGATCAGAATTGATCTTATTTTTAGGTATTGATGTCAAAAAAGGCCGAGGTCGCTACATTGATACTTGCATGGTCAACTTTGCACCCAGATATCTGCTAGATAATAAGTCATCTCATAAGCTAGCTTTTGCACAGAGAGAATTTGCCAAGGGACAGGTAAGAAATTTTCCTATGAAGATTGACTGGTACTTAATTAATAGCCTAATGACTATTATTTTTGAATAAGCTGGGTATTGCTTGAGAAGCATTCATTTTAAACCCAACTTTGTGGAAACTTAGCTATTATTAATGGAATGCCAATAATGTTTGCTGTAGTCAAAACAAGTAATAGAAGTGCCTTGTTCAAATACTTACTTTAACTATGTATTCTAATAAATCATGACTGAGCTTATTTTGGAACACCCAGAAAAAAACCTGTGTTCAAAAAGTGTTTACATTTAAGAGTAGAGGATACTCTATTCTTATGGGGACTATACTATGGGATCTCCATTTTGGGTGGGAGGCAAGAGGTCTAACAGTTTGAAGATAGAAAATAACCTCATTTGTTCACTCGACTTTAATGGGCTGCTATCTTTTAGGGAACATCCAATCCTGATGGTTATATCTCTACCCTCCCTGGTTCCAGTGTGGTTTTCCACTGGCCCCGAAATGACTACGACCAGCTCTTATGTGTGCGTCTCATGGATGTCCCCAACTGTGTTTGGTCTGGAGGCTTTGAAGTCAACAAGAACAACTCATTCCATATCAATATGAGGTAAGCAGAGGGCATCTCTAGTCAGACAAGATACACTTCATTGGGATTGCAATCATGGAAACTGCCCATTGCCCTGCCTTCTTCTGCTGTGACTTGTTTGTGTTTAGTTTAGCCCTAACCTGGTGAAGCTCATACGAGCATGAGTATGTTGGTGGAACGAGCTTAATGGCAGTGTTCGTCTTCTTCGCTGCAGTGAAAGAACTGCTTGTATTCAGGTAGACGGTTGTGGCAAGTTACAAAGACCAAGGGTTAGAATTGTCAGAAGAACACTGAGCTCATGTGATGAATAATGATTGCCTGGAACTCTAGAAATTTTTCTTAGATTTAAATGAAGAATCTGATTACTTATTTTTTAATCTATTCTTATAAGTTTGTACACATTTCCCATGGATTCAGTGCCATTGTCATAAGTAGTCTGACTCCTTATTCCTAGCCTAGGATTCTTTAAGCTTTTAATAGTGAAAGTAAAAAATAAAAAAATCTCAGCCAGTCCAGGGGTTATTGTATTGTCTCACTATCAAGTTATTTATTCTGTCCCATGAAACTCGATCCAAAGAATTTTGAGTTCTGTGATAACGCATCCAATTTGGAATCCTAGATTCATTTTTATGTACATGTGTTAACAGTCAGGGCTTCATCATGTATATTCATATATTACCTTGGTAGGGTAGATCCCCTTGTTTGATATATGTTTTTGCAAAGCATTCCAAGTATTCCTATTGAATTTTATTTATTTTTTAAAAAGAGGAGAGGCTGGAATTGGAGAGGCAGATTTGGAAGTCTTTGTATAAAGGTGGAATTTACAGTCATGTAAGTGCAGTCAAGGGAGAGAGAATTGCAGGAGAAGAGGCACTTCTGTGGAAGACACACAACAAGGTGATGCAGAACACGAATAGGAAGATAAATCCATTACCCAAACTCATGACTCACCCCATCAAGCTAATGCATTCCTAAGTCAAACAAATAATTTTTGGATTGTTTCCCACTTTAATTTTTCCACATTACTTCTTTCCATGAATGTACACAATGAAGTAATGTGCAGTGAACCTGGAAAAGTTGGTTCCAACAGCATCACCAAAGATAGCAAACCCAAATGGGGGAGTTGGTAATTTAATCCCAGAGACCTCAGGGAGCATCTGGAGGGGCTTCAGGAGCATCTGGGCAATATGTCAGCTTTAGAAATATCCATTTGCCCACGTGTGCAAAAGTGTTTGTAGGAGCCCTTTTTGTCAAGGCAAGGAAACTAAGTAGATGCCCATCAGCTGAAAAGTGGCTGAATAAATTGTGGTATATGAATGTAATGGAATATTATTGTTCTATAAGAAACGATCCGCAAAATGATTTCAGAAAAACCTGGAGACACTTACACAAACTGATAAGTGAAATGAGCAGAACCAGGAAAACATTGTATGTAGTAACAACAAAATTATGCAATGATCAATTCTGATCGATGTGGCTCTTTTTTTTTTTTTTTTTTTTTTAAATTTTTTTTTTTATTATATATATATATATTTTATAATATTATCCCTTGTATTCATTTTTCCAAATTACCCCCCCTCCCTCTATTCCCTCCCCCCGACGACAGGCAATACCATACATTTTACATGTGTTACAATATAGTCTAGGTACAATACATGTGTGTGAATATCATTTTCTTGTTGCACAATAAACATTAGAATCCGAAGGTACATGCAACCTGGGCAGACAGATATTAGTGCTAACAATTTACATTCACTTCCCAGTGTTTCTTCTCTGGGTGTAGCTACCTCTGTCCATCATTGATCAACTGGAAGTGAGTTGGATCTTCTTTATGTTGAAGATTTCCACTTCCATCAGAATACATCCTCATACAGTATTGTTGTTGAAGTGTACAGTGATCTTCTGGTTCTGCTCATTTCACTCAGCATCAGTTGATTTAAGTCTCTCCAAGCCTCTCTGTATTCCTCCTGCTGGTCATTTCTTACCGAGCAATAATATTCCATAACCTTCATATACCACAATTTACCCAACCATTCTCCAACTGATGGACATCCATTCATCTTCCAGTTTCTAGCTACAACAAAAAGAGCTGCCACAAACATTTTGGCACATACAGGTCCCTTTCCACTCTTTAGTATTTCTTTGGGATATAATCCCAGTAGTAGCGCTGCTGGGTCAAAGGGTATGCACAGTTTGATAACTTTTTGGGCATAATTCCAGATTGCTCTCCAGAATGGCTGGATTCTTTCACAACTCCACCAGCAATGTATTAGTGTCCCAATTTCCCCACATCCCCTCCAACATTTGTCATTATTTGTTCCTGTCATCTTAGCCAATCTGACAGGTGTGTAGTGGTATCTCAGAGTGGTCTTAATTTGCATTTCTCTGATCAGTAGTGATTTGGAACACTCTTTCATGTGAGTGGATATAGTTTCAATTTCTTCCTCTGAGAATTGTCTGTTCATATCCTTTGACCATTTATCAATTGGAGAATGGTTCGGTTTCTTATAAATTATGGTCAGTTCTCTATATATTTTGGAAATGAGACCTTTGTCAGAACCTTTGTTTTTAAAAATATTTTCCCAATTTGTTACTTCCCTTCTAATCTTGTTTGCATTAGTATTATTTGTACAGAAACTTTTTAGTTTGATGTAATCAAAATCTTCTATTTTGTGATCAATAATGATCTCTAGTTCTCCTCTGGTCATAAATTCCTTCCTCCTCCACAAGTCTGAGAGGTAGATTATCCTCTGTTCCTCTAATCTATTTATTATCTCCCTCTTTATGCCTAAGTCATGGACCCATTTTGATCTTATCTTGGTATATGGTGTTAAGTGTGGATCCATATCTAATTTCTGCCATACTAATTTCCAGTTTTCCCAACAGTTTTTTCCGAATAATGAATTTTTATCCCTAATGTTGGAATCTTTGGGTTTGTCAAAGATTAGATTGCTATAGATGTACCCTTTTTTGTCCTTTGTATCTAATCTGTTCCACTGATCTACCGGTCTATTTCTTAGCCAATACCAAATGGTTTTGGTGACTGCTGCTATATAATATAGCTTTAGATCAGGTACACTTAGACCACCTTCCTCTGAGTTTTTTTTCATTAGTTCCCTTGCAATTCTTGACCTTTTATTCTTCCATATGAATTTTGTTGTTATTTTTTCTAGGTCATTAAAATAGTTTCTTGGGAGTCTGATTGGTATAGCACTAAATAAATAGATTAGTTTGGGGAGTATTGTCATCTTTATTATATTCGCTCGGCCTATCCAAGAGCACTGAATGTCTTTCCAATTATTTAAATCTGATTTTATTTTTGTGGCAAGTGTTTTGTAATTTTTCTCATATAATTCCTGGCTTTTCTTTGGTAGATGGATTCCCAAATATTTTATACTCTCAACATTTGTTTGGAATGGAATTTCTCTTTGTATCTCTTGCTGTTGCATTTTGTTAGTGATATATAAAAATGCCGAGGATTTATGTGGATTTATTTTGTATCCTGCCACTTTGCTGAAATTTTGAATTATTTCTAGTAGCTTTTTAGCAGAGTCTTTGGGGTTCTCTAAGTATACCATCATGTCATCTGCAAAAAGTGATAGTTTAATTTCCTCATTTCCTACTCTAATTCCTTGAATCTCTTTCTCGGCTCTTATTGCTGAGGCTAGCGTTTCTAGTACTATATTGAATAGTAATGGTGATAGTGGGCAACCTTGTTTCACTCCTGATCTTACTGGGAAAGGTTGCAGTTTATTTCTATTGCATATTATGCTTACTGACGGTCTTAAATATATACTCCTGATTATTCTAAGGAATAATCCATTTATTCCTATACTCTCAAGAGTTTTTAGTAGGAATGGATGTTGGATTTTGTCAAATGCTTTTTCTATATCTATTGAGATGATCATATGGTTCTTATTAATTTGATTATTAATATGGTCAATTATATTAATAGTTTTCCTAATATTAAACCAGCCCTGCATTCCTGGAATAAATCCTACTTGATCATAGTGTATTATCTTGGAGATGATTTTCTGAAGTCTTTTTGCTAATATCTTATTTAAGATTTTAGCATCAATATTCATTAAGGAGATTGGTCTATAATTTTCTTTCTCAGTTTTCGATCTACCAGGTTTAGGTATCAGTACCATGTCTGTGTCATAAAAGGAATTTGGTAGGACTCCTTCATCCCCTATTTTTTCAAATAATTTATATAACATTGGGGCTAATTGTTCTTTAAATGTTTGGTAGAATTCACATGTGAATCCATCTGGCCCTGGGGATTTTTTCCTGGGGAGTTGATTAATAGCTTGTTCTATTTCTTTTTCTGAAATGGGACTATTTAAGCAATTTATCTCCTCCTCTGTTAATCTAGGGAGCCTATATTTTTGGAGGAAGTCATCCATTTCACTTAAGTTATCAAATTTATTGGCATAAAGTTGGGCAAAGTAACTCCTTATTATTTCTCTAATTTCCTCTTCATTGGTGGAAAGATCCCCCTTTTCATTTGTAAGACAATCAATTTGATTTTCCTCTTTCTTTTTTTTGATCAAATTTACCAAAGGTTTATCTATTTTATTGGCTTTTTCATAAAACCAACTCTTGGTTTTATTTATTAATTCAATAGTTTTTTTACTTTCAATTTTATTGATTTCTCCTTTTAATTTTTGTATTTCGAGTTTAATTTTTGGTTGGGGGCGATGTGGCTCTTTTTAACAGTGAGGTGATTCAGGCCAATTCTAATAGACTTGTGATGGAGAGAATTATCTGCATTCAGAAAAAGGACTGTGGGGACTAAATATGGATCCCAACATCATGTTTTTGCCTTTTTTGTTGTTGTTTACTTGCTACTCATTTTTTTTTTCCTTTTTCTTGTATAGCATAATTGTGAAAATATGTATAGAAGAATTGCATATGTTTACATATATTGGATTATTTGCCATCTAGGGGAGGGAGTGGGGGGAAGAGAGGAAGAAAAAAATTTTGAACACAAGATTTTGCAAAGGTGAATATTAAAAATCATCTGTGTATATTTTTGGAAAATGAAAAGCTTTTTAATAAAAAAAGGAATGTCCATTTGACTACTTGTTGGGAGAAGAATAGATTCGAGTGAGAAGAGCCAGGAAGCAGATCATTCAGGTAGTTACTGAACTGACCCAAGTGAAAGGTCATTTATACAAGGGTCATGGCCATGTGGTAGTGCAGTGGATAGAGTGTTGGATGGGAGGACCTCGGTTTCAGTGTGGCCTCAGATATTAGCTCACTGAGCCCGGGCAAGTTATCTTTGTCCTTTCTCAACTACAAAATGAATATAGCAATAGTAACCACCTCGCAAAGTTGTTGAAAGGATCCAATGAAATATTTCTACAATAGTTTTCAACATTTATTTTTGTAAGAGTTTGAGAGCCAAAATTTTTTTTCCTCCCTTCCTTGCCTCCTCTCTCCCCAGGACAACAAACAATCTGATATAGATTATATGTGTACAATCATATTACACATATTTCCATATTAGTCATGTTGTGAAAGAAAAATCAGAACAAAAGGAAAAAATCTTGAGAGAAATAAAAAGCAAACACAAATTTTAAAAAAATTGAAAATAGTATGTTTCAATCCACATTCAATCTCCATAGTTCTCTCTCTGGATGCGAGTGGCATTTTCCATCCCAAGTTTCTTGGAATTATCTTGAATCATTGTAGTGCTAAGAAGGGCTAAGTCATTTTTAATTGATCATTGTACATTGCTGCTTTTACTGTGTACATTGATCTCCTGTGAAGTGTGTCCAGCATCAGTTCATGTAAGTCTTTCCATGCTTTTCTCAAATCAACCTGCTCAATTAGATGATGTTTGTAAAAGCCTTTAGATCAGTGCCTGGAACACAGTACATGCTATATATGTTTAGTTACTTCCTTTACTACCCTCCTCCACATGAAAGGAAGAAGATAATAGATAGAAGAGATTGTGGAGTTGGATTAATAAGATTTTATGACTGATTGTGTATGAGCGGATGGGGAAGAGAGAAGAGATGAAAATAAGGTCCTTCTGGGCTTGCTAACCTGGGTGACTGAGTTGTTGTTCATAGTGCCCTTGATTGAAGTAGAAAAGTTAGGAAGAAAGCAGTTTTATTTGGAAATATAATCAAATTCTCTGAGAATCATTTAATTAGAGATAATAGTTGAATCTTTGGGAGCTGATGAGAGTGAGAGATTGAGATAGACTCAGGAGAAAAAATAATATTTCAGGGTCTAGGAAGAGAAAGGGTAGTTAATAGTATCTAATGTTTTAAGAGGTCAGGAATTATGAAGAACAAGAAAATGTTGTTGGGTTAACCAACTGAAGTTATTGGTACTTTTGGAGAGAACAATTTCTGTTGAATGATGAGGTTGAATTTCAGATTTATAAAGAGCTCAGAAATAATTGGGAGGTTAGAAAGTGCTGGTAACTTTTTCAGGAAGTTTGTCTGTGAAGGGGAGAATGAACTAATAAATGATGCTTTAAAGGGTTGGTAGGATTAAACAAAGATTTTTGAAGATGCAGGAATTTGTCCATGTTTGGGCATTAGTGAAGGAGTCAGCAAATAAGAAAAGAGAGTATTTGGGTGATAGGGAAGACTCTCAGGCAGAGCTGGAAGAGAATAAGTCTAAGGTTCATGTGCTATTTTCTAGTTATCTGGGGTCATGTCTTAAACTTGAAGCTCAAAGAATAGGGATTAGATCTTGTCTAAAAGCCAGCCCCATGCTTTGTATAGAGTGATAATACCTGATAAATAATATCTGTTGAATGAACACAACAATTTGTTTCATTTGCCAACAGTATTCAGGCTAATGACAATGGAATTAACCAATTAGTATGTTGGTTGAGAACAAGAAATCTCTTGGAATAAAGACATTATCTGTACATTGCCATGTACATATAACTGAAAGTTTACTTTTATAAATGTAATATTACCAAATTCTTTGTGAAAGCTTTTAATTTCTTATGTATACATCCTATCTTTTTATATAGATTAATCTAGCATATATTGAGCTGTGCATGGGCACCCAGATGTTTTTGTTCATCTGATAATATTGCCATTATGATATCAGTAGAAAATCAGGCTGTTTTGAATGTTTTGAGGTTTGTTTGGTTTTTTTGAATGTTTTGAATTCTATTTTATTGTCTTTTTTTTTTGCAGAGATACCCTAGGCAAAAGCTTCTTCCTTCGAGTGGAAATTACTCTCCGAGGAGCCACATATAGAATTTCATTCAGTGACACAGATCAGTTACCTCCTCCTTTCCGAATTGACAACTTTTCCAAGGTATCAAGTCTTAACTTAGCAGGGAGCCCATTTAGGACCACACTGATTGTTTTGTAAGAGAAAGATCAAGGTTTTTGCTGCCTGAAGAAGAATGGTTGGAAGCATTTTGTCTTTGCAGGAATGAGAAGTAGGAATCCTTTTGGTCCTTAGTATCGCTAGTATCCTTCCTATCACTGAAAATCAATACCAGTAATAAAACTGAATAATCTGAGTCACCATCAGATAATTAATTAGATGAATGTCCTGAGAGCAGAATAGATATGCCCAGGCCAGATAGTATTCTGTAGTCCCCGAGGATTTTTTTTGACTATAGCATTTGGCATTCCTAACAGGCCTTCTGCCACAGAGTTGCTGGCTCTTAGAGTTCCATATAGTCAGTGAAAAAGTGACTCAGAATTAGGCCATCCCAGCAGCCCAGCAATGGGTAGCTTTGCTGTAGGTTTGTAATCAGGCATCCAAAGAAAACCAAATGAAAATGATTTTAAATGATTTCTGTGACTAATACTTTCAATTCCAAAACCTTAATTCTTCTTTTCAAGTATTTCATAGCAGGGGGAAAATTGCCACAGAATATAAATTGCTGACCCTAGGAATTTATCATTGGGAAGACTCTCAAGTGTTGCCTGCCAAGAGTCCCCTGGAATCCCTTTAGCTGAAGGATTCCTTAGAATAGGTGGATTCTTAGGTTTAAAAGGGAGGCTCCAAACTTTCCTGGAGTTGTTTCTATCTACAGTCAGCAGGCGGAAACCAACAGGAACATAAGCCAGCTGCCCGGCAAGGCCCTGATTCACCACCTGAGGTCACCACTCTGAATGAAAGTCCTCTTTGTCTTCTTTGCCATTCCTGTAGGTCCCAGTTGTCTTTACTCAGCACGGCGTGGCTGAGCCCAGGCTCCGAACTGAAGTGAAGCCCATGACCTCACTGGATTATGCGTGGGATGAGCCTGTCCTGCCACCTTTCATCACATTAACTGTTAAAGGAGCGGGCTCCTCAGAGATTAACTGCAACATGAATGATTTCCAGGACAACTGGCAACTTTATTATGAAAACTTCATCTATATAGCTGCTACATATACATTCTCAGGGTAATCCCTTGTTACTCTTCTTGTAAGCAAAAGGATCTGGTTATTAGCTGGCATTGGATTTTAAACTGTTATTCTAGTGACAGAACAAATTCTGGTCAGTCATCATCATAAACTCCTGGGCTAAACTCTTGGGAGTTCCTTTAATGTAGCCCCTTCCCTTGGACCAATGCCAAACATTATCCAAATTGAATAGAGTATTTTCTTTCAAAATTACCCAACACCCCTCCTCCCATAACCTTTTAACAACTCTTATTGTAAGGTTATATATTCTTTATGTCAATCCTAAATCCTTCTCACAGCTCTTTGAAAGCCCTTTTCTTCTTATTCGTTCTTCATTGCAAAATAACTTTTTATCATCACACCCATATGCCACCCACTGATGATACTATGTTAGGCTGACATTTGAGTATTATACCAGGTTTTTCCTGAAGTTTATGCAAAATAGTTGAGTTTGCAAGAAGCGCCAAATTTCCCATCAAAACCCTTCAAATTGGAATGTTTGTCATCATCTAGCTGTAGAAATTGTGAAAAGCAGCTACTTATTGCAGGTTAACTTCAAATAAGGCTTGGCAAGTTTGTCATTCAAACAATGGTATTTTTGTTTAGAAACAAAAAAAGCCTGTAAAAATGTGTTGGGTATTTTTTCTTCTGGGTAGTCATTCTTGGAAATCTCAAGTATAGCTTGCTCTTTCCATGTTAATATTGTCAGAGAAAATTTCAGATGAGATTTCTCTGACCAAAAAGGTGATATAACCAACTATTTAGCACTACAACTATACTTATATATAGCTTTTTTTTTTTTTTTTTTTAATTTGGGGACTGCCATTTGGACTTCTTATTAATTAATTAGGTCCCAGTCTATGACAGCTTATTGAGAATAATTTCATCCTACTGTGGAGGTGACTGGCAATAAGTATATGATATTTACTTACCTGAAGGACACATAGAAGCTCTTTCAGGGACCTGAAGACCCTTCCTTTTTTGGTGAGGGTAATATTGACTCTACTCTGCCAACGGCCTATGTACAAATAGCATGACATGTTTAGTTTTTCAAAGGCTATAATAGGAAATATTCAACAGTAGTTTTCCCCTTAAATTATATCAACCCTGTGGTTCCCAAGTTCAACCCCTGGCAGTTTTCTGAGCTATGTAAGTTGAAAGCTGCAGGGAGTTAATGGGAGGAAATTTTTGGAGGATTATATGAATCCGTGATTGAATCTCCTTTTGAGGTTTCCCCACATCTTCATAGTAACTAATGGAGGGAGTAGCACTGAAACTTTTCCTCCAGGCTTCTTACCTAACAAATTTCTTTGTGGTATTGGGGCTTAGAGATATACCCAGCTCATTGAAATTGTTATCTAAGACAGTGCAAAGCCCTTGTGCTGGCATTCTCTGAGATCTTAGGATGTTGAATCCCCCGGGAAGTCAAACAAGCAGGAGTTAATCTCTGACTTATTCATCAGTAAACCTTCACTGCCTAGCTGCCACAGGGCTGTACTCCTGGCTCTCTTATTCCTGATTTCTGCCAGAGAAGGAAGTAAGAATCAGGAATCTGGCAGAAGTCTTGGAAAGAAGGTCTTCCTCGATAATTTTCATCATCTAGTTAGCATTTTATACCTGAAGAAAAAAATTAAATTTTCACAGAATGGAAAATATAGTATTATAACCTTCTACACTATATTCTACATGTCAGATGTGATGTGCATCTTTGAATTGGAAAGAAATCTAGTGTATTTGCTAACTAAAATATAAGTCTTTCCTTTCTGCATTATTCCTTATTTATTCTTTCATAGAAATGATTAGACTCTCATTTTCATTGAATTTATATTGGATTTTCATGAAATTCCAGATTGCAGGAAGGAACAGGAAGGCCTGTGGCTTCCAACAAGGCTGTTACTTGTGGAGAGCTTGTCCTAGATGTCTCACCCAAAACGCAGAGAGTTATATTAAAGAAAAAGGTAAGAAACTGGGCTTTAATTGGAGCTCCTTTTGAAAGCATCCTACCAGATGTTCCTAACATCTCTAATTGAAATTTAGAGGTTCCTTTCTGAGGACTAGTTCAGTCAAGTTGATGTAACAGTGTGAAGTATTACAATATGTATACATGTATCTACATACATACATACATGTACATACAATGTGTATTCTAATAGATGGTGAATTTTCTGGATATTAAAGTACTCTTAAACAGTGAGATCAAACTCCAATAGAAATGAATCCATAGATTGACTTAGAAAACCACAAAATAACATGTCAATGTTGTGTTGTATTTTAATTAATTTTCTTAAACATTTTCCAGTTACTGGTTTGGGCTGCTAGTTTGACACTTCTCCACTAAAATTTGCTAAACAAAATTTTATTACATTTAACCACATTAGGAGGCATTTGCTTGATCTTGTAGATGTCAAAGGCTTAGGGTCACAGAGGTGTCTCTTGGCTCACTGTCTCATTTAACATAGGAGGACACTGAGAGTCAGAAAGCACAAGTGATTTTTCCAAGATTACACAGTGAGTAGAGCCAATTTTTGAACTCAGTTCTTGTGATTGCAAGTTAAATGCTCTTTCCACTGAGCTGAGACTTAGGGGACATCTGCACTGACAAGAAGATATGCTTCAGAGGTAGCATTGTTTTGTTTTACTTTTTAAAGCTATCTTATCTCATTTTGTTTAACTTGCAATTTAACCCTCTGTCATCTAAGCGGAATGTGGGCTGTTTTTTTTAAATGCTGGTTATTTGAGCTTTTGGAGTTACTTGAATTTTAGATAAGTTAGCTCTGAGTTAAGTTCCATAGCTAGAAGGTCATTCCTTCTCACCTCTACTTTGTAGAGTTCTAGGCTTCTTTCAGAACCTAGTTCTGGAAGCTTTTCTTTATCTGCCCAGGTGGTAGTGCCTTCCCCCTAAGTGAAATTACTTTATATATGTTTTATAGTTTCTTCTTATTTAATTGTGTCCTCCTAGGGGAATATAAGTTCCTTGAGGACAAGGACTTTTTGTCTTTGTCTCCCCACAGATCAGCAGAGTACTTGGCAAATAGAAGATGCTCAATATAATATACTTGCTGACTTGAGTTGAATTACAACTTAGTATATCTTCCTGCTTCTTATCTATCCCAAGTACCATCTTGTAATTAGTAGTGAAATGAGAATTACAAAAGGCTGCATGAAATGGAGGATATTTCCTGATCCTCTTCTGATTACAGCATGAGTTAAGGCTAACTGCCTCCTGAAAACTGGCAGTTCTTTCAGCTTCAGCTGATGAGACAATCTTAACTTCAAAAGATTACTGTTTTATTTTTTCCCGTATGCATACTCTAGGAACCAGGAAAGCGGTCTCAGCTGTGGAGGATGACTGGGACTGGCATGTTGGTCCACGAAGGCTCCTCAGTTCCTCACAACCCTAATAAACCTGCAGCTTCTCGATCCGTCGAAGGGTCTGCCATTCTAGACATTGCTGGTCTCGCTGCTGTGACAGATAACAGGTTATTATCAAGGCAGTTTGCGTTTAAGACTCATAGCTAATAAATTCAGGTTAAAACCAACTGTATAATTCTAAAACTGAGATTGAAATAAATTATTAACAATAAAGCATTTGTTTGCATAACTCTATGCTTATGTTTTCCCATCTGTTAAACTGGTGCTATTATTTATTTAAGATGTATATCCCACCTGCTTCCAAGAGGATGTTAGGCAATTTGCAGCAACTAATGCATGATGTAAAATAAGGCATTTTTGGGTAGAATAGAACAGAGACCATGTAAAGATCTAAAGTAGGTATGATTGATATCTCTTTTTGTGTTTCACAGAAATGTCTTTGTAAGAAATTGAAAAATATGTATCCAAGTTTATTATTTCTTGTAGTATATATTTTTCCAAGTTAATACTTGAGGCCGATGTTTTATTATTTTTCCCTTTTATTTTATACCCATTTTTTCCTGCCTTTAAGAAGTAGTTAGATTGAGTCCCAAGACAGTCAGGCATTTCATTAAATTTTTTAAGAGTAGAAGGCATTACAAGGGAGTTTAGAGTCAAGCAGCTCATTTCTGTGTGAGCAGAAATGAAGATTTTGAAATAGTTAGTCCTTGTCATTTTGTCTCTCTCCAGATTTGAACCTCTGATGCTGAGGAAGCCCGATCGTCGGCGCAGCACTACCCAGACGTGGAGTTTCCGTGAAGGAAAGCTGACTTGTGGGTTGCATGGGCTTGTTGTACAGGTCAGTGCTGTTGGAAGCTTGAGACAGCAACACTGTGTCCCACCCCTACCAAAAGATCATTCAGCAAACAGTACTTAGGTTTATTTAGGTTTACTCTTGGTAATGAAGAGTCCAGAGTAAATGGAGTAGTAATTGGGAGGTATATTAGGAATAATCCTGTGAAGTTTTAATCAAAAACTTTCACAATTATGCATGTTCTCCTGTTGTCTTTGCTGTGTTCTTTAAAGAATCCCAAAATGACCTGGTGAGTGTATTTCTAGCAAATGTCAAAGTGCAGATTACTTTGTTGTTCAGGCATATCCCTCTGTTTGCTGGGCACTTGAGTCAAAATGACAATTCAGATTAAATATTTCTAGGCAAACTTGTTTCAAATTTATGATTCTTGCGTGTAATCAAAGGTTTTTCTAGTCTTTCTCCAGTTGGCTATTCTCACATATTATGCATTAATTCTTTTCACTGGATCCTCTGACCAATTTGCACTACTTTGATATTCCCAGATATGTCCTACCCTTTCTTACCCCCTGTCCATTTTGGTTCATTCCATTCCCCTTTACCTCTAACTGCTAAAGTCTCTCCTTTCAGTCCCTAACTCAGGTGCCATGTCTTTCATGAAACCTTCCCTAATAGTACCAGATGAAAGGGATTTTCCTTATCCAGGTTTCTTAAAGTGTTTTACCTTGGCCTAGCCTTTGTACTCTTTCCTTTCTTGACAGTATCATAGTGATTTGCGTAGAGATTGCAGTCCTCTTGGGAAATAAGATCTTTAAGCGCAGGGTCTGTGTGTCATCTTTGTGTCTTTAAAAAGGGGAAGGATTTCAGTATTTAGACCGAGCTTCTCAGTTGTTACTTCTTTGTTCTTTTCTCAGTTTTGAACTGGAAAAGACCCAAAGTTAGACTTAAGGACACAAGATAGTTAGGAGTTGATATCCAAAATGATCCTCCAATCCCTTCCCCACAGTAACAAATAGCTGTCCTTGATGAATTATGTCACTTTATGTGATAATCATGTGTTGGTGAAAATTGAAAGATTGGCAGAAATAGCACAGAATTGAAAGTTCAGTAAGGTGGCGCCATAGTGCACACAGTGCCTGGCCTAGAGTCATGTTCCTAAGTTCAAATCTGGTCTCAGACACTTCCTGACTGAAATGACTGAACTCACCACAGTGTTGGAGAGAGAAATCTCCCAGTTTTCCAAAAAGAAAATACAAGGAGTCAATAGATTATAGGTCAGTGAACTTAACTTAGAATCCTGGTTAAAATCTTCAAAATATTATTAAAGAGATGATTAGCAAGCATATCTAGAAAAGGAAGTAGTCATCACAAAGAATCATGGTGGTTCTATCAATAACAGGGCTCATAAAACTTTCTTCATTCTCTTTTTTGATTATAAGACTAACTGGAGAGGGGAATATCGGAGATCTGTAGTTTGTCTTGATTGTAGCAGACGTAAGTCCTCAAGCCCTGCATGCTCTTCATTGGAAAAGGCATCAGGATATAGACTGAGTTGCAGCACAGTTGAGTAGATTCAGAGCTGGCTGAATGGTCAGAGCTGAAGTGTCATTTTTCATGTTTTCACTCCTTCTTTGGATCCCTAGAACTTGGCTCTGGGTCTGGCTCCTGGGAAGTGCTGATCAATGCTTCTTGACTGACTGTTTTGGATGCCAGTAGAGGGAATGCCCCAGGTATTTGTTATTGGCCCTCTACTGCTGAACATGTCATTGGTAACTTGAATAAAGACATTAGTCAAATTTATAGATTGTAGGAAGCAGGGAAGGATCGAAATTATACTGAATGACAGACAGAATAAGTTTCTCTAAAAATCTTGCCGAGCTAGAATTTGGGGCCAAATCTAGTAAATTGAAATTAAATGTGTATAACTATTATCTTAGACTTGGGATTAAATAATACACCATATAAATAATTGGTGAACTAGACATGACTGATCAGCAGTTCATCTGGAAACTCTGGGAGTTTGAGTGGCTATCAAACTTAAATAGGATTCAACAATGTGGTATAAAAACCAAGAAAACTAATGTAACCTTAGGCTCTCATGTGGAATACAGTATCTACAAATGATGAATCGAGAACTCTGATGACTTGGATCAATTGCATTTGGAGAATTGTGTTTCGTACTGGGAACATGTACTACTGAGTTCCACAAACTTGAGGGCTTTCAAAGGAAAATAACTAGAATGGCAAGAGACTTTGAGATTTTTATGCTACAGAGGGTAGAGAATAGGGTAATCCTTAGGGTAAGGTAGGAGAAATCCTGGGAAGTTGAGGGCCAACATATTTAGCTGTCTTCAAGTATTTGAAAAAGCTGTTACATCAAAGTAGGATTAAACATGTTTTGCTTGTCCCCAAAGGCCAGAATTAGAAGTGGGTAATTGATAATTACAGAGACAAATTT
Organism: Sminthopsis crassicaudata; assembly: GCF_048593235.1. NCBI lineage: Eukaryota > Metazoa > Chordata > Mammalia > Dasyuromorphia > Dasyuridae > Sminthopsis > Sminthopsis crassicaudata. Next base: position 618,776,171 of record NC_133619.1, on the reverse strand, counting down.
AAGCACGATGTGAGAAAAAAATTTGGGGAAGCCCAAAGTGGCTTGTGCTGCTTCAGGAACATTGTAATTGTCCCTCACTGGAGGTCTTCAAGCAGTGGCCAGCCACATGGCCCCTTGTTGGGTATGTTGGAGAGGGAATCTTGTGGGGCTCTGATTTTGGATTAGATGGAAGCCTCTGAAGTTGCTTCCAACTTGAAGGTTTTGTGATTGGGAAAATTCATGGTATGTTTTCTTAGGTAGAAACCAAGTTGTTCTTCCATGTGATAAATTGGTTTTTATAGCAAAAACGTGCTCTGGGGCTGATATCAAGGTTGTTTTGTTCAGCAGTCAGGGCAGTCCCTGACTACTATTGAGTAAAACTGTACTTTCTTTACTCCTACTGCCCTGAGCTCTTTGGATCAAAGACAAGCTCCCTGCTATATGAAGCATACATCTGGAACAGATTTGTGATTTTTCAATTAGCATTACAATTCATCCTTTTTGAGGCAAGAGGGGCCTTGTTAGAAACAGTGAGTCCTATGTCTGATCCACCTTTTATTTCTGATGTGTTTCGAAAATCCTCATAATCCTCTGTGTATATATTCTTTCTCGCTTTACCATTCCCCCCAAGTTAATCCTTCTGTGGTGGTTTTTTTTTTTTTTTTTAAGTCTATTTAAAAGAAACCCAACCCCCCCCCACACACACACACAATTTTGTCATTTTTATACCATTGAATAATTCTGTAGTAAAATATTCAATAGAGAACTTGTTTTGTTTGGGAAAATAAGCTTTTTAAAATCCAGTTATTCTGAACAATTCATTAACTGAAAAGGTTAAAGCAATTTCTGATAATAGCCTTATAAGGAAATATAAGTACTTTCTTTTTAAACCTTTACCAGTCACAAAAGCACTCTCCTTGTTGAAACCTGCCCTACAAATTAACAACTGAAAAGTTTTTTTTTTTTTTCTTTACTCACTTTTTGAACTCTGGTTTCATGAATTAACAAAGCAAACAAATATGGAATCCCTTCTCCACCCTCTGTCTGGCTTGTCTATGCTCTGTCTATGGAAATAATATGGCTTTGGTTTAGGCTGCATTTAGAGCTTACTGTGCCATAATATCTTGAATCTCCTTAGCTCTTGTGTTATTACACCTTGTTTTAGAAAAGGCCTGTCCTCAAAGTATTTTGCTATGTTGTCTAACCCTAAACTTTGGGATACTAATTCATTCCTGTTTTGGGAATTTTTCTGCTTTGGAATTTGTTTCTTGTTGGAAGGATAAGTGGTGGGCTCTGGTAGCCTGCTGTGCTTTCCTAATAAGTTTCAGTTGTTTTTTAGATTCTGTGAGCTGATGACTTAAAGAAAAAGGCCCAAGGGCTAGTTTTTAGCTCTTTCTCTATCTCTCATGTTCTCAGGTCTTCTTCTGATGCCTTCTGATGTCATGGAGGCTTCTCAGAGGCTCTGTCAGGAGTACACAAAAACCTGCTGATCCAAGTTGGAAGAGGCTCATTGGTGACAGTTTCTCTACTGAGTTGTGATTGTTTTTGGTTACAGCAACTTATGAAAAGTGTTGATCAGAATACAGAGGGGAATGCGATCTGTATTGATGGAAGGAATTACCACATTGATAAAAACGTGGATTCTTAGAGTAGTGAATAAATGTTGAGCGTGTGACATTGCACACTAAAGAAAGTTGAGTAAAGCAGTATAAATTAAACATCTGTGGAATAGCCTGAGATCCAAGCATACTTTTTCCAAAATTTATTGTATTACTCTGTATATCTTTAAAGTGATGTAAGACAACTTTGTAAGTAGCTTTGTTTGGGTGTTTATAGAGACAGCCTTTTGTGGTAAAGCAAGATGTGTTAATAAGTTAATCTTTCTAAACTTAAAAAAAAGGAAGAATTCACAAGTTTAAACTTTAGAGATGAAAACTAGACTTTCTTAGCTTTAAGGCAGAAAACAACAGTTGGGATGGACTAACAAAGAAGAGAAAGGCCGAAGGCATCCCTAAGAACCAAATCTGCATAGAAATGGGAGTTTGGAGGAACTGGATGCTACTCAAATATGGGAGAGTCAGAAAGTCTTGTAAGAATTGAAAATAATTCTTGCTAAAAAGAGTTTAACTAGGATCAAGTACTATTTTCATGAAAGGCAAAGTTATTTTATTTGAGTTAAGGTTGCTGGAGAAAGAAGTTAATAAGATATTACTCTTTCTGTGTGTGGCTGATAGCCTTGAGATTGTCATGAAAATTGGTCAGGTTAAGGGAAATGAAAAACCCCAGAGTGTTTGGGAGGCAAAAGGAGTTGTGGTGAAAATGTATTTGAGGCAGGTAAGGTACTGATGGATCTTATTGCAGAGAAGAGAGAAGGATGAGGGACCCAGGTCCCATAGACCAAGGAACTAAGAGGAGAGAATTTAAATCTAAAGGACATAAAGTACTTACTGAGTGGTTCAGTTCAACAAATTGAATTTAGTAAACATTTATTAAACACCAGGTGCCATGCTAAGTGCTGGAGTGGTTGTCAAAAATGTTCAGAAAGTAATAGTGGGAACAAGCCAACATCTCCTGTCTTTGGCTGTCAAAGATGGGGGAAAGGGAGTTAGCACTCTCTTGGATGCTGTAGGGGTCAAAGGAGCTCTGTCCTTGCCCTCTTAAGACTTTACTTTGGAAAGGATGAGAGGAGGGCAGCCAGGGCATGCTATCTTTGCCACTGATCTTAGGTATCTCCTATAACATAGGCATAAGTTCCTACTCTTGGTATCTCAATGGGAAGGTGTCCCCAGGAGAGGAACATGATGTCCAGATGGAACCCCGATGAAATCACTAGCCCTGAACCAGGCTGAGGAGTAAGACCAAATTGCCAGATTGGTTACATTGTTCAGGGGAAGAAAAGTAGTATCTTCTTTGTTCTTCTGTGTCAGACCTGAGACAAAACTCTGGTTGCCTGGGGCTACTTCTGTCTCTGCTTCTCATGTGATACATTACATTGTTGGTACATCTGTCTTTTTCCCTGACTGTGTTTTGTCATCTTCTAGGCAAAAGGAGGAATCTCTGGTTTATATGATGGAGCAGAAGTTGTTCTTGGTCCTGATACTTCTCTGGAACTTTTGGGACCAGTTCCACCTGAGCAGCAATTTATTGATCACAAAATGAGACCTGGATCTGGAATATTAGCTATTAAAGTTATTCCAGATGGACCAACCCGAGTACTCCAGGTGACAATGTATCACATGTACCTTCCAAATTTAATATGTTCCTTCTTTTTTAAACAGGATGTTTAGGTTTCTTTAGTTCAATCTAACTACTGTGACCCCTAATGAGTTTGTTAATTCCTAGCATCATCTTTTTACACAGAGGTCTAAATGATTCCATTTTAATAACATTTTACATATAATTGTATATTGTCTGCCATCGTGGGAACTTCTTGCATTGATTTTTGTTTTGCCATTAAAAAAAAAAAATCCCACCTCCTCTTTTACATTTATCCCCTAGAAAACAACATGATAGGACTTTTTAAATGTTATAACACCTATGAACTTCATATTTTGTAATAATTGTGCCTTAAGACAAAAAAATCTTATAAAAATGTTAAACTTTAGGCTCTTATGTTTGCTTTCTGAATGTGCTTAGAATTTTTTTTTAGTTTATTCAGAAGAATAAACAATTTGCTATTCATATCTGAAGCTTGAAGCCTCTGTCATATACACTGAATTTTCCTTGTCCCTCACTAATATTTATAGTTCCCATATTTTCATTAATATCTACATAGAATTGATTTGACATTAAAAATAAAAAGCATATTTCTTAGTAATTTATTTGATTTTAGATAACAGACTTCAGCCAGCGGAAAAATGACCGTCCTTCGTATGAAACGGATGACCTTCCTGTTACTGAACAAGACTTACAGAAATTTAAGAGCCCAGATACAGAGCAGGAATTAGAAGTAAGATCCATATATGACAACTTTATGTTTTGAGATTTCCCTTCTTTATTTTAACTTTTTTTGAACTCTGTTCTTCCCTCTTCCCCCTTTCCATCTTCTTTTAAATATCATTTGCTATTTGAATGTATCAACTGTGACATCCTTTGGTTATCTTGCTTCACAAACATGGTGAATACTGTTTGCAAATGACATTTTAAATTCATCCAAAAACTATATTCTAGCATAGAAGAAATAGCTATTTAAGTTTAAAATAGCATTTGAGATTGGGAAAACAAACAAACAAACAAAAATGAAAGGATCTTTTTGCACTTTTCATTGATTCTAACAGCTCCTGCCTTTGGAAAGAGAAAAACAAATTTGTAAAAACTAAATCAAATAGCATGTAACTTGTATTTGCTCTGAATTTGGGAGCTAGAGTGGAATAGTATCAAGGTTATTTAAGGGAATACTATACACAGTTTCCTTTTCTCATTCTCAGCTCACCACCTTGAGCATTTCTTTTTAAATAGTGCTTGGTTTGGGATATTTTGTTTTTATTCAGGTTCTCGTGAAACTAGAAGGTGGAATTGGGTTGTCTTTAATTAATAAAACTCCAGAAGAACTAGTCTTTGCCAGCCTGACAGGAATCAATGTTCATTACACGCAACTCGCAACCAGTCACATGCTTGAACTCAGCATTCAGGATGTACAGGTAATAGGAGAAATTTTAAAACTCTCTGATCTTTTTTTTTGTTTATGACCCTGAATTGAAATCCGGATTGGATAGTTGAACAACCATAAACATTTAATAAGAAATGTCTCACTATTTTCTGTAACAAAATTACATGGAATCATATGTTGTTGGGTTTTTTGTTTGTTTGTTTTATTAATTTTATAATTATAACATTTTTTGACAGTACATATGCATAGGTAATTTTTTACAACATTATCCCTTGTACTCCTTTCTGTTCTGAATTTTTCCCCTCCTTCCCTCCACCCTCTCCCCTAGATGGCAGGCATTTCCATACATATTAAATATGTTATAGTATATCCTAGGTACAATATATATGTGCAGGACCGAATTTTGTTGTTGTTGTTGTTGTTGTTGTTGCAAAGGAAGAATTGGATTCGGAAGGTAAAAATAATCTGGGGAGAAAAGCAAAAAATGCAAACAGTTTACACTCATTTCCTGTTAGGTTCTTATTTGTCTATTAGAACGCTCACTTAATCTTTAACAAAGTTTCCTTGTTACTCACGGTTATTTTTGCATCAAAAGTCTTTTCCACTGGAATCTGAATCAGGTTTTTCCACTGGAATCGGGATCGTGTCTGTCCCTGTTTGGGCGCCAATTTGCGATGGTCCTGTCTAGCTCCTCTTAAAGGCTCAGAATAAGTCCTTGTCAGGATAAGCAAAAGTCCTTGACCCACATTGGGCGCCGATTTGTAATATGCAGTTGTCTCCAGAGACTGACGATTGCTCTCTGGTCTAGAGGAGAGACTTCTCCCTCCAGAGAGCCGTCTCAACTCTGACCTAGAACAGAGACTCTTCTATCCTCCAGAGAGCCGCCCCAGGTCTGGTCCAGACAAGATTCTCTATCTCTTGAGTGCCACCCTCTTTTATCCTCCCAGAGGATGGGCGTAGGATAACGCAAGGGCTTCTGGGAAAAATTACTTCAACCAATGAACTTGCTCCTCCTAAGCATGCAAGTTCCTCCCCAGGAGTTCACAGAAGTAAAACTCCCATTAAAGGCCAGAACAGAGAATTGTTAAATACCAACTTAGCACTTAGTAAGAACCTAATATCTCATTATCTCATTAGCACTTAGTAAGAACCTAACAATTACCCAATGTTCCTTTTCTGGATGTAGCTGATTCTGTCATGGAATCATATGTAATTGTTATTCATCACACTCATTTTTATACAAAAAGGAAAAATTTTTTCTTAACAGTATTTTATTTTTCCAAATATATGTAAAGATAGTTTTCAACATTCATTTTTCCTCTCCATTCCTTGACTCCCCTCTCCCCAAGAAGCAAGCAATTTTCCCACCTCTCAAATTGGTTAAAATGATAGGAAAAGATGATAAATGTTGGAAGGGATGTGAGAAAGCTAAGACACTAAAGCATTGTTAGTGGAATTGTGAAATGATCCAATCATTCTGGAGAACAATATGGAATGATGTCCAAAGGGCTAGCAAACTGCATATTCTTTGATCCAGCAGTGTCACTACTGGGTTTGTGTCCCAAAGAGATCATGAAAAAGAGGAAAAGACCCACATCTGCAAAAATGTTTGTAGTAGCTCTTTTTGTAGTGGCAAGGAACTAGAAACTGAGTGGATACCCATGGGGGTATGGCTGAATAAAGTTATGATAATATGGATGTAAAGGAATATTATTATTCTATAAGAAATGATGAACAATGTAATTTCAAAAAAGCCTGGAAAGATTTACATGAACTGATACTGAGTAAAACCAAGAGAACATTTACTTTTTGTTTGTTTGTATTTTTCTTTCTCATGTTTTTTTTCTCTTTTGGTCTGATTTTTCTTGCACAACATGACAGATATGGAAATATGTGGTTAAAAGAATTGTACGTTTTTAACTTATATCAGATTATTTGCTGTCTTGGGGAGAGGGAGAAAAATTTGGAATTTCAAGTTTTGCAAAAACTATTGTCAAAAATTACCTTTTCATGTATTTGGAAAATAAAATACTGTAGAAAGCTTTTTTTTAATTAAATTTAAATTTTAAAAAATGGATGGATAATAAAAACTTGTCTGATCATTCTCTATCTTTGTGACGAGAATAAAAGTAGTCAGAATGTCAGCAGGATGGATAGGGGGTCAGTAGGAGGATGAAATCCTAGAATGTGTGACCAAAGGAAATTCTGCTCTTGGCTTTAAAAAGAAAGTATCTTGTCACCTAGCGGAGATGATTCATGTTATGGTCTGCTTTGAGACGGGAATGGATTGAATAATCCCTCAAGTTCTCAATTATTCTCTGATTTAAAAGAAATAAACGGCTCTGTACCTCACTGTAAAATCATACTGGAACATTCTCTTCCTCTCCCTATTCTCCCCACTCTCCCTTTAGATTGAAATGAGCTAAATGAAATGAATACCTGATAGATAGTTCAGAAAACAATGATGCAAAGACACTGTGTTCCCATCCCAAAGTGGAAGGTCTGCATTCTTATTAGCCCTGTATGGTATATCCCTTTGAAAGGTGGAATTTCCAGTCCCTTTCATGTCATATTATTTAATCTGTCTTATCAGTGCTGAAAACCTTTTTCAAACTTTTTTGCTTTTATCTTTTGTTCTAGAAAAAGATTCAAACTAATCTCTTCTTTTTTATTTTGACATCAGATCCAAATTAATATTTTGTACTTATGCTATTTCTTTGTCTTTGTTCATTAAAAAAAACAACTAACTTTGGGAAATCCATGGAGCCATTTGCTCTTCATTAATTTAAAAACAAAACAAAAAAACAAAAACAAAGAATAGCTTAACTATGATTCCCATTAAAAATAAGTTAAATGTTGGGGGGAAAGGGATGATTCTGGATGATAAAATATTTGATGATTAACTTTCATTATCTGATATGTACCACAAATCATAGGAAATAATTGGACCCAGTTAGAATGGTCTTCCGTGCTTTGAGGGAGGAACAAAGGAAATAGATGATAATGACCTTATCCAGAAGGACATTATAATCTAGTTAGGAAGTTGAAACAAGAACCAAAGGCTTGTACTTATACTTGGAAGCTTCTTATCAGTATAGCATCAATATTTTCTTTAGAAATTAGACAAAATTTAGACAGACCAAAAATAATGGTTGAGGCAAGTGCCAAGCAACATCACAAAACAAATGAAATTGTATTTTTAACAATAATAAATCATAACTATATAGGGAATTCTAATATGAAAAGCACCCCCAATCCATCTCTTCATGGATATTGATGGTTCATAGGTAACTATACATATTACATCTTTTTTAAAACTTTTTCAGTGTATCAATTAGTTGTGCTGATTTACTCACTCCAAAATACTAATTGTTGTATGGAGTAGCTCTCTGCGATGGAGAGGGAGAGGGATATTTAGTGGTGATTTAAGATACAGAAAACATTAATAAGAACATATTTTAAAAATACATATAGAGAATTTCTTTCAAAATCATCTATTTGTGGTGGTGTTCAGTCATTTTCAGTCTTGTCCAATATTTTGTATTTGGACATTTTTTTGGCAATTTTTTTTAATAGTTTAGAATTTTCTTGGCAAAAATACTGGAATGATTTGCCATTTCCTTCTCTAGCTCATTTTACAAATGAGGAAACTGAGGGAAACAGAATGATGTGACTTTTAAATGTTTAAGAGATGTTGGAGACCAGATTTGAATTCAGGAAGGTGAGTCTTCCTGACTCCTGGCTCAGTGCTCTGTCTACTGCCTAACCTAAAGTACAATCACTTTATTTATGGACAGAAGTAAAAATCAATGCCAAATTAGCAGAAAAGGATGATGATGATGATGATGATGATGATGATGATGATGATGATGATGATACATGGCATGGAAATATAGTAGCTTCAGTGCAGCCTATGAAGATAAGCTGTCTAAAGACTAGGAAGTGGACTTTGAATGAAGAAGGATATTGACTTTCGTTATCACCATTTCTTTAGAAAAATTTAGTTACTTTACAAAATAGTCTACATAATAAGGATACTAAAAAGAACTTAGAAACAATTTAATTTAGCTAACCCTTTTAAAAAATTGTGTACAATGTTCTTCTTTACTTTGTGTACAATGCTCACTTTACTTTGTTTCAGTTTATGTAGCTCTTTCCAGGTTTTTCCAAAAGCATCCTGCTTTTCATAGAGCAAAATCTTCTTCTATCAAAATCATTTATCACAACTTATTTAGCTATTCCCCAGATGATGCACATCCCCTCAAAGAATTTACATTTCTTTGCCACTACCAAAAAAAAAAAAAAAAAGCTGCTATATGTATTATTGAACAAATAGGTCCTTTGTCCTTTTTATCTATTTACCTATTTATTTATTTATTTATTTGGGATACAGACTTAGTGATGATATTGTTGGATCAGAGGGAATGTTTTATCACCCAGTTTCTCCTCTCTTATTTCATCCTGATCCTCCTCAAAAGTGTATTGCTTCTATCTACTGCCTTCCCAAATCTGCCCCCTGTCTTCTCTGGGAAAAATTTTTCAACATTACTTTCTCTTATAAATGCCTCATTTCTCGAATTAAAGAACTGAGTCAAATTTATAAACATACAAGCCATTTCCCAGTTGATAGAGATTGTAAAAAGGCAGTTTTCAGAAGAAATTAATCTGTAGTCATATGAAGAATGCCCTAAATCAATAATGATTAAAGAAGTGCAAGTTAAAACAATTCAAGAGTTACCACCTCATAATTATATGATTGACTAAAATGATAGAAAAGAAAAATGACATGCTGGAGAAGATGTGGAAAAATGAGCACTGATGCATTATTAATGGAGTTGTGAATTGGTCCAGCCATTCTGGAGAACAATTTGGAATTGTGCCCAAAGATCTATGAAACTATGCATACCCTTTAACTCAGCAATACCACTACCACATTTGTCCAAGGAGATTACAAGAAAAAAGGAAAAGACCTATTTGTACAAAAATATTTATAGTAGCTTTTTCTATAGTGGTAAAGAATTATAAATTCTTAAAGGGGAGCCCCATCAATTGGGTAATGGTTGAAAAAGTTGTGGCATATGATTGTGCTAGAATACTACCATGTTATAAGAAATTATATGAGGGGTGGTTTCAGAAAAGCCTGAAAAGACTTAGATGAACTGATGTAAAATTAAGTGAGCAGAACTAAGAGAACATTATATATAATAATGGCAATATTGTAATGATCAACTGTGAAAAATTTAGCTGTTCTTAGCAATACAATGATTCAAGATAATTCCAAAAGATTCGGGATAAAAAGTGCTATCTACTTCCAGAGAGAACTGATGTTTCCAAGTAGACATTAAAGTATAATTTTTTTACTTTACCATTTTTGCAAAATGACTAATATTAAAATATGTTTTGTATGATTTCAAATGCATAATTGATACCATATTCCATCTAAATGGGTGGAGGGGGAAGAAGAGAGAAAATTTAGAATTCAAACTTCAAAAAAGAATGCTAAAAATAAGTAACAGATTTGACTTTTTAAAATAAAAAAATCAGTCATAGAGAAGTTTCAATAACAGTTTGGAGGTAATGATAATGAATTTTTCTTTGGACATTCAGTTCAGGATGTCTATGAGACATTTCAGATCTCCAATAGACAATTGGAAATGTGAGACTGGAGCATAGGAGAGAAACTAGGATTGGATTTGTAATATGGGAATAATCTTAATTCTAGCTTTGGACTCATCTATTTTGGCAGTTTGCATGATATATTCTGCATAGAAGTTAAAGTGACAATATATAGCTTTATTGTTCTCCTTTTCTAATCTTAAACCAGTCGGTTGTTCCATGTTCAGTTTTAATTATGACTTCTTAGCCTGCATACTAGTCTCTCTAGTAAGATATGTAAGATGACTGGTACTCCCCTCTTTTTGAGGACTTAACACATTTTGTTGTGATCCACACAACCAAAGGCTTTAGTGCAGTCAATGAAGAAGTAGTAGATGTTTTTCTGGAATTCCCTTACTTTCTTCATTCCAGGAAATGTTGGCAATTTGGTCTCTAGTTCTTCTGCAGCTTTCCTTCTTTCATTTCTCTCTTCTGGTAATTCTTAGTTTACATATTGCTGAAAACTAAATTACAGAATCTTAAGCATAATCTTACTGGCTTGTGAAATGTATGCAATTGTTCAGCAATTTGAATCTGCCTTGGCATTGTCCTTCTTTAGAACTGGGATGTAAACTGATCTTTTCCCAATCCCCTAGCCACTGTTGAGTTTTACAAATTTACTGGCATATTAAGTGGAGCACTTTAATAGATTTATTATTATTATTATTATTTTAGTATTTTAAATAGCTCAGCTGAAATTCTCTCATTTCCACTAGTATTGTAAGCAATGCTTTTTAAGGCATTGCTTGACTTCATTATCCAGAATATCTGACTCTTCTAGATCACTAACTTTGCCATCGTGGTAATCAGTAAGGTTAAGATCTTTCTTATATATAAGATCTTAAAACTATATATATAGTTTTGTACATTCTTGCCACCTCTCCTTACTCTCTTCTGCTTCCATTAAATACCTACCATTTTTGTCTTTTTAGTCATACCCATTTTTGTATGAAACATTCCCTTGATATCTCTAATTTTCTTGAATAACTCCCTTGTCTTTTCTATTGTTTTCTTCTATTTCTTTGAATTGCTCATTTAAGGAAACCTCCTTATGTTTGTTTGCAATTCTTTGCAATTCTGCATGCAGTTGGGTTTATCTTTCCCTTTCCTTCTTTCCTCAGCCATTTGTAAAGCCTTATCAGGCAGCCATTTTGCTTTCTTGCTCTTTTTTTACTTTGGAATGCTTTTTGTTGCTGCCTCCTTTCTATACAATATGGCACAAATCTATGCATATTTCTTCAGGCACTCTGTCTACCAGATCTAACCCCTTAAGTATATTCATCACTTTCACTTCATGTGGGAAATTATTTAGATCAAACTTTCTACTTCCTTTAATTTAAACCTGAATTTTGCAATAAGAGGCTTAAGATCTGAGCCTTAATTAGCTCCAGGTCTTGTTTTTAGTGACTATGTAGAGAACTTCTCTACTTTTGGTTGCACAGTATATAATCAGTCTGATTTTGATATTGAACTTCTGGTGATATCCATGTGTAGAGTCTCTTTGGGGGGGGGGTTGTTGTAAAAGATTGTTTGTGGGGCAAGTAGGTGGCTCAGTGGATAGAGCACCAGCCCTGAAATCAGGAGGACCTGAATTCAAATCTGGTCTCAGACACTTAACACTTCCTAGCTGACCCTGGGCAGGTCACTTAACCCCAATTGCCTGGGGGGGGGGATTGTTTATTATGACTATCAAATTATCTTGATAAAACTCTGTTGGTGTCTGCTGTATTTGATTTTGCACGCCAAAGTCAAATACTTTCCTGTTATTCCAATTATCTTTTGACTTCTTTCTTTAGCATTCCAATCCCCTATGATGAATGAATAATACCTTTTTTGGGTGTTATTTCTAGAAGATGTTGTAGGTATTCATAGAACTGTTTGCTTTGGATTTGACTGGCATTTTTGAGATTAGACCCCAGGATTGCTTTTCTCAATGTTTTGGCTATGAGGGCTACTCCATTCATTTCTTCTAATGTATTCTTGCCCACAGTACCATATGTAGTGATCACCTGAATTATATTCACTCATTCCCATCCATTCAAGTTTCACTAAAACCTAAAATGTTGATATTTAATCTTTACATCTCGTATTTGTCTGTATCCAGCTTACTTTGGTTCATAGAGTCTATGTTCCAACTTCCTAGGCTATATTGATCTTTTCAGCATCATACTTTTTTTCATCATCAGACACATCCATAGTTGAGTTCCCTTTTGGCTTGGCTACTTTATTAGTATTGGAGCTACTTGCAGTTGTCCTTCTCTCTTTCAGAAGGTATGGTAGATACCTTCTGATTCAAGAGGTTCATCTTCTGAGTCATCTTTTTTATCATTTTAATAATTGTCCATGGGGTTTTCTTGGCAAAGATATTGGAGTGGAGTGGAGCCTTTTCCTTCTCCAGTGGATCATCTTTTGTCAGAACTTTCCTTTATGTCCTGTCCATTTTGGATAATCCTGCATGACGTAGTTCATAATTTCATTGAGCTACTCAAAGCCCTCTGCCACAAGAGGGCAGTGATTCAAGAGGGGCCAACAGTTACCCCATATATCATAATGATAATAGCTAACATTTACTTAGTGCTTTAAGATTTATAAAGTATTTCACATATATTATTTTATTTTATATTCACCACATCCTGTGAGTCAGGTGCTTACATATGGCCATTTTAGAAATGAACATTGGGATGCTCAAAGATGTTAAATAAAAGTCTTGGTTTTGTGGCTGGTGAATATTTGAAGCAGGATTCAAACTTGGGCCTTATTCACCGTGGTCTAGCAAAGGAGATTGAGAAGGAGCAGTCTATCAGGTAAGAGGAAAACCAGGAGAGATGAGTGTCATAGTCCAGAGGAAGAGATGGTTCAGGATAAGAAGGCAATTAGCAGTAGTCAGTGCTGTAGAAATTATCAAAAAGCCCCTCTATAAAATATGAGGTTCTATGGGTCCTAAGGTTCTATACACCACTCCCCAAAAACATGTAGATTAAGACAATGCATGATTCCAATATAAATGTGACTAGAGGGAGAATTTTGTCTAGTTAACATTAATTGAGTTACCGAGATGTCTTGCCCATAGAAGTATTTTCAAAAGATGGTGAGGTTCTTGAGTTCTTTCTGTTAGATGACGCTGTACTAATTACACAAAGCCACATCTACACAGAAGTAATCAAAAGAGAGATAATCTTAACAAAATACAAAGGGAAAAACCAAAAGGATAAAGAATCCATATTGTACAGATGATGACTTGCAGCTAGATGGGCAACTCATTCAATTAGTCCTTGGTACCTATGTAATGGACAAGTACTTCAAGTGGTACCTGTGTAGTGGACAAGTGCTTCAAGGAGACAAAAAAACTGGCTCCAGAATTGGATATAAAGGAGTGTTTCAGTTAATTTTTTGGGGGGGAATACATCACAGCAACTTAAATGATTCTAAGCTATTTCTTGCTACTGATGCCCACCAATCCTTAGCTGGTGATGTTACATGACAGTGATATCAAGTGAGTCAGAATTGTACGTAATCTGTGTCACCTAAAGAGTACTAGAAATATCCTTGGTGAATGTAAGTAGGTTAAAGTATATTACCTCTGATTATTTGTACATAAGAATAAGCATGATCAGGGGATATGCAAAAGGATAGATTAGGTATATGACAAAAGTGAGGAAAAGCAGAGCTTAACTACCTTAGGTTAATAGTGAAATATTGAAAGAACTCTGGCAAGGTATCTAATGTGTTAAATTGATTTTGGCAGAAAATGAGCAAAATCACTTTGGGACATGATTTGCATCAGTGGAAGGAGTATCCATATATCCATAAAAGTAGAGGGGAATGATAAAGGGAGTTATTGTTCAATGTTCCTTCTTTTTAAAATAGATATTTAAATATAGAAAAGCAGCAAATCTCCACAGATCCTAAAAAAATTAACTCCAGGGGAAAACATTGTTTGCATTATTTCACTACAAGGTTTCTCTCTTGAGTACTATCAGTCCTAGGAAAATGTAGTTTTTTTGAATTCACTCTGAAGTGTATCTTCAGATTTTGCTATGTCTCTAAATGTAGCAGGATGGTATGAAAGAAATAGAAAGCAGAGCCCTTCCTATATTATCTGGTTGAGAAGATACATAGAATTTAGATTTATTTGTAAATCAGTTTTTCAGTAACTGACAACTAATGTAGTTTATAATCCAAATAGCAGAGATAGAGAAGAGAAGCCAGAGCAGAAGGGGATAAAGACTTTGAAAGGCAGGCCAAAGGAATTTCCCTGCTTTAGGGATGAGAAGTGGTCAATAAGTAAGGTAGAACTGGTTTTAAAAAAAAACAAACACACTGTTAAAGCAGGTGAATCTCTTTAGCAGCCTGGCATGCTAAATAACATGATTCACACAGAAGAGGATCCTGGTTTGAATCACAAATTAGTTATCCGCCCTGAGTCTTAGTTTCTTTAGGAATAGGGAATATAGGGAAGAATAATACCTTTAATACCAAATTCACAGAATATTTGGGAAGTTCCAAGGAGATAATATATGGAAGACATCCTACCAACTTCAGTCTGCTGTAGGAAAGTCTTTCATGATGATGATTATCCTGTTCTGATCTTTTTTTTTTTTTTATTTTTTTTTTTTTATGGAATCCAGATCCAAAAAGGTCTAGAACAAAGTGTTGATCTGCTTTGAATCTTTTACATATGATAATCTAGGACAAGTGAAGAAAACTAATTTTTTTGTTAACTGAATTCAAAGGATTATTATTATTATTATTAATTTATGGTGGCAGTGACTTCATCTTGAATTGCCTTTGTAAGCCCCTCTCTTTCCACAAATAAATATTAAATGATTTAACCATTTGTTTTATGCTACTTGTTGATGCTGTTTGAGTTCATATGGAAGGGTAGAAAGCCTAGTCAGGGTCTTTTGATTCCATTTCTTGGATCTTAACCTTTTTATATGCTCCATTACTTGTAGTTCTATTCCGTGAATCTGGTAATATACATGTATGTACCTGTCATTGACCTTTGATATTTCTCAGAGAATTGATATCTGCTGGTTCCAAGAGTATTTCTAAAGTTTTAGATCAATTTTTCACATCTTCAACAGTGATGATTCTGTTTCTGCTGCTGCGATAAATTTGAGAGGACATCAGCAATTCTTGCATATACCTTATAGCCGTGGTATACAAAATAAAAAGTTACAATCACCTCTTTTTGCAGAGAATCCAATGACATTGCTAGCCCACTCAGGATAGAGTAAAGATACAATACTTTCAGTATTAGCACTGACAAGTAATCAGGGAACTATGTCCAAGGAGCATGGTTCCTAATCTCACTCATTTAATTAATGCTCAATATTGGGAGAAAAGAAGATTCCTAGATCAACCTATTTAGGTTATAAGCTGTTTCCATTTGCCAGCAGTTCCAAATAACTGATTCTCTGCTTTTAATTGACTTGAGCTCAAGGAAAAAAAATTTTTTCCTTGTTGATTGAGAGTGGAGTGTAAAATAGCAATTACTACTTTTTAATTAATGTGCACATTGTGTGATCTGAAATATAGAATGAACATTCTATAGTAGAATGTTTCTCATTGTCTCTTTTTATGATAGGTGGACAATCAGCTCATTGGTACCACACAGCCCTTCATGCTTTTTGTGACCCCTCTGAGTAATGAGAATGAAGTCATTGAAATCGGCCCAGCTGTACAAGTCAATGCAGTCAAGTTCCCTAGTAAGAGTTCCCTGACTAACATCTACAAGGTAAGCTTGTCTTGGGCAGAAGGTGACATGTTTTGATGTTCTCTTGAAGCCGAATCTCAAGCCATATATACATTACTAATGGCAATGATATGGCCTTATTAAATTATATGTAACGTGTAACAGTGCCATCATCTTGAAATGCCTTAAGTTCTTAAATTACTTCTAAAGGTTGATAAGAAAACAGAAGGAAATACAGTCCTTATGAGGGCTATGAATTCAGTTTCTCATGTTTTCCTCAGTAAACAACTTCAGCTCTCCTGATCAGGTTCAGACATGATCCAGATAGATCCAAAAATAGAGAACTACCCAGACACCATGGTCATCATGAGGGCTGGAGGAGGGTAACATAGAGGGTTTGTAGATCAGCCAGCAATCATTTATTAAATGTTTAATTAATATGTGCTCAGCATTGTGTGAAGCACTGGAGGGATCCTTTAGTGCAGATCTAGCTACTGCTACCAGAAAGTCGAGGTAAATTGGAGATCCCCATCACTGGGAATTAGAATGAAAGCTTGCATCCCAATCATCTGCTCTTCATTTCAGTAGTGCCTCTGAGACTGAGCCCACAAATGGGCCCTGAACCCACAAAGTCAGTGATACTAACCCTGATGTTAGCTACCATCCATCTGAAGGCAGTGCTCTAAAGTCCCATCAACTATGATGCATCTGAAACCTCAGCCCCAAGTAATCAGACCCAGATGCTCTAGGAACTAAATAATCAGATGCCAAATTGTTTATTAAAAACCTGCAGTTTGGGGTTAATTGTAGCTAAGTAGAGAAGAGCCAGAAGCAATTTGGCAGCCTATCTCTGGTTTTGAAATCATGTGAATAAAGAAACTGTGTCATGTCACTGGAGACTTAATAATGGTACAGATGGATGTCCCTTCTGTTATTCACACTGTAAATCAAGATTTGTTTATCTCTAGCATCTGATGATCACAGCTCAGAGGTTCACGGTGCAAATTGAAGAAAAACTACTTCTTAAACTGTTAAGTTTCTTCGGCTATGACCAAGCAGAATCAGGTAATACATAAAGCCCTGAATAATGCCTAAGAATTTTTCCAAAAATGGCATCCCATTTTTGTGTCTCTATGAAATTGAGACATTTCTGGCGTTCTGGTCCCTCCTTTCTTACCTCTCATCCTGATCTCAGAAGCTTGTTATGACATGTAACAAATGATGATTCGCTGACTAACTTTTGAATGCAGCAGAAGGCAATCCATTAGGGCACCACAGGCACACCCTGTGGTTAGATTATGGAAAATAATTTTAATGTTACTCTTTTATGTCTTCATCTTGATTCCTCTAATCTAGGATAACAGAAATAATGTTAGTCATTTAGCAAACCACTTTGTTTTCTAACCTTTGTTTGTTAAATAGAGTGAGGTCTAGAAATCAGAGCCCTATGCGTTTTTCCCCTGGGCAATTCTTTTAGTCTTTCTGAGAAAACTTTTGGTTAGCTTCAACCCCTTAACTTCTGACATCTATGTCCTTGTATTATAATGTAATTTTTAAATTTTCTAGTTATTTTACTTTCTTTTTGGGCAAGAATAAAGAGCTAAGACATTTATAGAGCCTAAACACCTAGCAGGATAATAGAATATAGGAAGTGGACATTTGTCCTTCTGCATTACTTACTGGGTTTTTCTCTTGGTTTTAAAAAGCTCTTGTAAGAGCAGACAGACATACAGTTCATAAGAAATTCAGCAATGGCCTTTCTTCAAATTAGACCAGATATGGATCCTAGAGAAGTGTTTTAATGATTAAGGCTTAGTGGGTCATATGTGGGTTGTTTAGTATAGTGCCTACAATATAAGCAATTAATAGATGCTTATTGACTTGTATTAAAAAATTGTCCCAGGCCGTGTGTGCATACTTGTGTGACTATATACACACTTGATATTGAGGAACTATTTTTGCTGCTCTGTCCCAGACTCAGAATTGTAGCCTTGAACATAATGAGGATCAAGAGCAAGCTTCCTGTCCATGTATAGAATTCTATTCCTTTTTTGCATTGATTGAGCTTGAGGCCTTGCTTGCAGCTAATCTGTTCCATTTTGGTCCCTTCACATAGAATTTTACTTCCAGTTCAGCTTTTCATTTATAAATTTGCTGTTTTTGAAGGGTAAACTTAATAGATTTAGCAGTTCAGCTGCTTTTCTTTTACAGTGTGAAAAAGTTTTCCCATGGGCTGTGTATGCTAGGTCTAATTTTGGGGGGTTTTTTTGGGTCATAACCTTTCCCTTACTGGATCCTCATGGCTTCTCAGGGCTATATATGTCTCCTGGGCATTTCCAAGCAGGATTCAACATTTGAATGAGCATTCCTCCTAATCCTTTTCATTCCTTTGATAGAACTGGGTGAGTTGGTCTTCTTATGCTTTATGTCCCTCCATGTTTTCTTTGATGCAATGACATTGGTCTCCTTGCTGTTCCCTTTGACAGCCCATTTCCCAACTCTAGCTATTGTCTCTTCTCTGACTATCCACCAGACCTGAAATACTCTTCCTCTTCATTTCTGCCTCCTGGGTTCCCTGAAGTGTTGACTAAAATCCCATTTTCTACAAAGAAGCCTTTCTCAAGCTTTCTTTATTTGAGCACCATTTTTTAAAAATTCTTTCCTATTTATCCTTTTTATATTTATAGAGCTTTTGCTAAATATTTGTTTCCATATTGTCTCCCTTATTAGATTGTGAGCTCCTTGAGAACAGGGGCTGTCTTTTGCCTCTTTTAGTACTCCCAACATTAGCACAGTACCTGGCACACAGTAGATACTTAATAAATGTTTATTGACTTACTAACTTTACTAGAAGAGGCCTACTAAATTGTCTCATTAATGAGATCCTCCCCCTTATATATAAATTTACTGTTTTGGTGGATAAACTTAATAGATTTGGGTTAATGAAAAGATGATAGTTTAGAGAGCTTACCAGTGAGGACAATTAGTGACCCCTAGTTTTAAATACTTTTGCAATTTTTTTCAAAGTCAGTTAATTGCCATGTAGTGTGAAGTCCCATGTTAGGAGATTGAACTAAGAAAATATTGCACAACAGGGCATTACAGGGTCTTGCGATGTTGCACAAGAAGGGTATCCAGAATCTCATATTACATTAATAGGTTAAATTTGAAGTTTTCTTTTTTTAGCAGATTTTTTTCCAGTAAATTTGAGTACACTTATCTCAATAGGTTTTAACTTTAGTTCTGCTCTGTTTTTTCTTCCAGAGGTGGAAAAATATGATGAAAATCTCCACGAAAAGACTACTGAACAAGATGGGACACCAGCTCGATATTACTTTGAAAATCTCAAAATCAGTCTACCTCAGATCAAACTGAGTGTATTTACCTCCAACAAGCTGCCTTTAGATCTTAAGGTAAGATAGTATCCATAAGGTAACTGTGTGGATGACTCTCAAAGTAGACTTTTTCATGGGAGAAACATGTACATTAATTCTCTACTTTGTCTTCTTAGCATCTTCCTTTTCAGAAAATATTTGTAGTCTTTCTTATGGGAAGTAGGTACTCTGCAGGTGATAGCTACATCAGGAAGCAAGCAAAGTATCATCTTTGTTTTTTTCATTATCAAAAAGCATTTATTTTAAAGAATTTCTTCATCTCAACCAAGAAATACATAACTTTGCTTTCTGCCCTTGGGAGTGTATGGAATCACAATTTAAAAAAAACAGAAGGGACTTTTGGAAATCATTTAATTTGTGTTTCATTTTACAGATGAAGGGACTAAGGCCCAGAGAAGTACATTATCTTGTCTAAGATTACACAGACAATTCGAGCAAAAGAGTGAAACTAAAAAATCTGTTTTTTTATTCAGTGCTCTTGCCTAGGCAATCTGCATCAAGGAGTAGAAGTCCTTGGGTGTGCACTTAGTGTTCCCAGTTCTGGAGAGCCCAAACCAGAGAGCCCATTAATTCTTATCCCATCCATCTGAGAAAGCACAGTGCCTTTGAAGACTTAGTGCACTGCTTCTTAGTCTGGTTTATTCCAGTTTTCCCATGGATGCTTATGATGAACATGGAAGTGGGGAAAACCATGGGAAAACCACTATCTTGCTAACATCCACAAGTATGCACTTGACTTGTGTAACCTTTCAGAATGAGTTTGCTTGATAAAGTGTATATTCCCTCCAGAACGCTCGGCATTCTCCCAGCAAACTGATGTCAGGCATTTCCTGGTTTTTTAAAATCTCTTACTAGGAAACTCAGACACTTATTCTAGCAGAAAATTTTTCCTCAAGATTATTTGTGCATTATAATTTTATATATAAATGTTAAAATGTGTACAATAGACAGGAAATTTTTTAAATAAAATGTCCCATTTAGGGACCAAGCCATATTGAAGGAATATTTTGAAGCTACTTTAAATAGGATGATCATATAATAAGGCATATATGTACGTGTGTGTGTGTGTGTGTGTGTGTGTGTGTGTGTGTGTGTGTGTGTGTGTGTGTGTGTATAGGAAGAGGGCTAAACACTGAGTATAGAGAGATTTAGAACTTCAAGTAATCTAGAAGTCTCCACTGCACCGGGTCTTAGTTTTTGCTTCTTGGGCCTCAGGACTAATAAAATGACCTCATTTCATTTTGTGATTTAGAACATAGTAACATCATTTTGTTAGGATTTCCTAAGAAAGTAAAGTGCTCTTTATAGATGACTATGTAATGGCTAAAAGTATGTACTTTTTGTAATAGCCTTAGGAAAATCTCATCCTGTTCTTGAAGAGGAATCATTATGATCTGACCAAAAGTTAATCGTGACTTTGGTGTGATCACTCTGATTCTCTTATTCTAGGCTAGAGGAGGGTTGCTGTCAACCACAGAGAGGAGACCTCTACAGATTTACACTGCCATTGGGTTCATTGTTTTATTATATAGGAATTATCTCCTGAAGAACTCAAAAGTCTTTTGACATTTCTTGTTTACTTTGATTCCCATTTTACAGAAGGAGAAACTGAGACCTGGAGAGGTCAGGGAACTTGATCTTAGTTCCCACATTTAGGCCATGGCAGATTTACTCCTGGAACCTAAAGTTCTTAGTACTTTCCATCAGTTTATACTACTTTTGAAAAGCCCAAAGGAGGCCGGGACTCTTTAAAGGCTTTCACAGATATTGAAAATAGAAGGTGTTTCCCAGCTTATAAAAGCTTATAACAGGCCTTTCTCCATTCTGAGGAGTTACAAAAGAAGAGCTTTAATTGAGCAATGTAGTTTGGAAGAAAATCCAGTTTTAAATGGTTGGTGAGAAGGAGGGGGTATGGGGAAATTTTAAACAAAGACACTATTTAAAAAGCTCAGAAGCGTCTTCTCAAAGGCTTGAAATAATTTGTTGGAAAATTTCAGACCCTTAACTTTTTTTTTCTTCCCTTTCCTAAATAAAAACCAGATTTTTCACAAAAAAGTTCCAGCATTGTTAATTGTATTTCAGAGGGAGCAAGGGGGAAATATCCTTGCAGTTTTAAACACTGTCCCAAGAGGAAAATGGGCAAATACCCCATTTCACATAAACAGTCACTATGTACCATAAATAAACCTTTAAAAAAATGAATTCCAGACAGTTTTGTTTAGCACAGAATAAACTAAGAAAGGGAAGGAGGTGGCCCAGCTCATGATCCAAAATCTTAAGGCGTTAGGGCAGGTATTTCTCCTCCCAACTATCAAGTTTCTATAAGGCTTCTACAAGCATTCATTTCTGTGGAGGTCGGAGACAGACAGCTTCTTATTTTTATTAGGAACCTATATGTACAGAGCTGCTTTCTCTTAACATCCAGTGTTTTATAACAGGAAACCGCCTGCTACTTGTTTAAATAAGCATCAGGTTTGTATACTACTGTATTTGATTAGTCATTGGTTACTGCATAAAAAGGCCTATTTAGACATCTCTCTCCTCATCACTCATGCTCTCGAATTGACCAGGTTTATAATTTGAGTGACCTCTAGGTGGCGGAATAATTTGTGCCAGTGAGATGCATGCTAGCACCTCTAACCGTGTGGGAAGGGGGAGACCACAGTGCCAGATTATGCCCTTGAGGTAGCCAGAGAATCTCGGGAGGTTTATAAATAGCAAGGACGTGTTTTGATGGTCCAAGAATTTTTACAGTACCAAAGAAGTACTGGAGTGTTTGGATAAGTCTTTACTGTATATCTTTCCTCTTCCAGTGTTTGGTTTGAGGAAGTCAACAGTAAATAACTTTCATGTTTTAGCCTGTTATTCTTTATCTCACTTCCTGCCTGTGATAAAAATAATTCTCCAACAATCAGAGTCAAAAATAGAATTGGATTTGTTCGAAGACCTGTCTCTTTCAGCTGACTTGTATTAACTGTGAGCAAGAAAATTAAGCCTCAGTTTCCCTCACTGTAAAATGAGGAAAACCTCTCCTGTTCTTTGAGAAGAAAAGGGCTCTGGAAATTAGGGAGACAAGAGTGAGGACATCAGGACCAAAGGTTGCTCGATTGTCATCACAGTTTTAAAACTTTGCTTTTATAAAACTGCCCATTATATTCAGAAGCGTGTAGGCAGACACCTGACAAGAAGGGGGGGGGGGTGCTCTAGTAATTAGTGGAGAGGATTCCATGGGCCCAGTGACTTCTTTGTCACATTGCCCAGTGACATGACATGTCATGTCAGCCATGACACTTGTAGGGGCCTCATCTTCCCCTGCTCACTTTGCCTCTCCCCCTGTAACCAGATGTACCCCACACTTTGCTAACTCTGTCCACTTCCCCCTTCTCCTAGGGGCACCCCTCAAATTTATGCACTCATGACCCAAAGTAATATCCTAAGGTATATATCTAATTAGGAGACTCCCCTGCTCCGAAAACTCCATGACTCTTTCTAGGAGCTGATGTAAACTACCATGTAGCCCTTACAGCCAAGGCAGACTGGGCCCTAACCATCTTTCCAGATTTATTACATGTGAAGAAGTGCCCTGTGCCATTCTGTATTCCAGCCTCATGTGTGACAGCTTCCATCATGTGGGCTCCTCATCTTCTCCAGCTTCTTTTCAAACTCGATTCAGGCACCAGTGTGCCCTTTACCATCATCCCCCCTCCCACTCAGCTCTTCTAGTCTCCCCTCCAAAAGTAGCTTGTATTTACTTTGTGTCAGGATACCTAGTATTTCCTTCTATGTAACATGCACTTCTTATTTCATTCTGGTTTTCTGTGTCTGAATCTAGTACTTGGCAGAGTGTCTGGCATACAATAGAGCCCAATTTATTCTTTTTGATGATTTTAAGAAAATTCTGCTGAAGTTGCCCCTCTACTCTGGCAGATTTTTAGAACAAAAACTGTAGAGCACTGAATTGGAGGGTTAGGGAGATCTGCTGTTCTCTTGGATTGGTCACACCTGTAGACTACTCCTCACTTCTGGTGTTCAATATGGACACATGGTAGTATCATAAGAAATATAGAAAATCTTTGACAATTTCAAAGATTTCAGTCTTAGAAAATCAACTTAGGGAATAGAAGGGAATAACAGGTACTGAATGTTACATAAGCTACCAGATTTCACTGTATAGGTTGGTTTTGTTTAATGTTTTTTATGACAAGGGAGGATTCTGCTAGGGTGAATAGTAATTAGGAAATATCTGTGCTATAAAAAGGAAGGGGCATTGATAAATCTAAAAGGTACAAAATAGATGCTATCACCTAATTTTTTTTTGAGGGAAGTCAATTAGCAAGCATTTATTAGATGCTTTCTATGTACCAGACATCACAGCAAACTGAGGACACAAAGATATGAATAGTCACTCAAAAGGGATAGAAAGTTTTCAGGAATGAACTTATGAAGATACAAAGAGAAACATTTCAGAGGGGAAGCAAAAGGCGAAGTTAAAAAAAAAAGACAGGTCTTCTATAAATACTTGATTTCTCTTAACAGGCTTGTAGTGAGCACATACAATCAATGGAAGCAGGAAGGGATAAATAAAGACAAAAATAGAATTGTAGCGTGGTTCTTTCTATAAGAATACTGTCAGGGTGAGCCAAGTTTGGTGAGGTAACCTAAGGCCCAAAACCAAAAGGTTTTGTCTTGAGTTTTTAACTATATGGAGAATAGAGGATAAGCTTGCTAGTGGTCAGAGCTTTCTAGTACTTCTGTAAGTAGCAAAGCACTAGAAACAATTTGGGGTCTGACTAGGCAGGTTGTGGTTTGTAAATGAAATAGTGTATTACTATGTGAAAATGGTGAATATGCAGAATATGGAGATATAGACAATGATATATGAGCAGATAGAGGGAGGAACAAAACCAGAAAAACATGGTAACTGCAACAGCGTAAATGTAAAGAGCAGGAAACAAACAAAATAATAATAAATTGCATGAAATCAGAATGATTAAACTTGGCCCCAAATAAGAGGTAGCAGACTGCAGCTCCTTTCTACCTTTAGATGCAAGTATGGAGTACTGCTGTGTGCAATCTTGGCCATAGTGGATATATGAATTGTGCTGAGCTGCTTTTGCCTCCTCATTTTTAAATCTATAGTTATGAGAGATGACTCTCTTGAAGAAGTAGAGGAAAAAGATATCTTGGGAAATGAAAGTGATCCAAAGACAAAAGGTATCACAAGAAACTTAGACAAAAACAATTACTGATATCTCACAGGGCAGGAGTGTACTCCAGCAGGTGGTGGGTTCTTCTTACCTAGATGTCTTCTAGCAAAGACATACTAAGCACTTGTTGGTGGGTTGTGGAGAGAATTTCTGTTTCAGGGTGAGGGGGACATCACTGAGGTCCCTCCCAACTTTGAAATGCTATGATTCTCTTTAGTGTTAATTCAATACTGCATGTGATCTTCCTGGGAATCATAATTAGAGCCCTGCAGAGATCAGGGCAGTGGATAAAAGAAGTCATTTCTTATTTTTAATCAGGCCCTGAAAAGCACCTTGGGCTTTCCACTCATTCGATTTGAAGATGCTGTAATCAACTTGGATCCATTTACGAGAGTTCACCCTTATGAAACTAAAGAGTTTATCATTAATGATGTTCTCAAACACTTCCAAGAGGTGAGTACTGAACATATGAAATATATTTGCTGTTAATGGTTTGGAGACTCTTATTATCAAAGCAATTCAATAGAAGCCCATCATAGCATATAATCACACTCTTTCTGGCTTTATTGATCATCAGAATTTGATTTTGAAGAATAATAGGGTTGCCTTCTTTTTCCAATATCAACATTATAAGTGGCTTACCCTCTACTAGTTCTGAGTGTTGATTTCTCTAGCATTTGAGTGATGGTATCAAAGGCAGAGGGTGCTTTCTTCTGTGCTAGTCATTGTTCCGTATTTATAATGTGTTCTTCTACCTGGCAGAAAAGGCCACTCCACTGGATGTGAAGGAGAAAGTAGCCCCCCCCCCATAAAAAACCCTCCAAGACCTTGGCTCCAGGATTAGGCATTAATTTAAAAATCAGGCACTATGAAAACCAAGTTGTACTTTTTCATCTTGGGTTTTATTTTCTAAGACCAAAAAGACCAAATAAGCACAAAGCCATAGGTTCTCAGTGAGCAGATGATAAGGATCATATTAAATTTGTCAGCTCTCACAGTCACAAGATAACTAACCCATTGTTGGCCTTTTCTGGTACAACTTATTTCCCTTTTTCTTTTCATGTATCTTGTCTAGTTGATAATGTTTCCTTTGAACTATAGGGGGAGCTGAATAACAGATATTAGCAGAGAACTGTGGCTGGCAGGGGGTGAGTGGGTGGGAATGTAAAATTCAAAATCTCATGGAATTGGGAGTCAGAGCCTAAAATGGTGGTGAAATTTGTGACTTTTCAGCTACCATTTGGGGAGGAAAAGTGCTCTCTGCCTACCTTTGCTTCCTTTATAACTACTATTGATTCAAACATGGAGGTTGAGGACATATAGAGTGCAGACATACAATTTTAAGCATGTTCTGTGTGGCTCGTGTACTAACTGATTTTGTTCTAATAAGTGACTTTAAAGAATAATTCAAAATCATCTCTATGCTAAGAATGTATAGGGAGAATATGGGAAAGGTACTAGTTAGAGCAGGAATCCTGGAAGGAGAAGGCCCTCTCATCCCTGAAAGCAATGTTTATATTGTAAGAATAAGAGAATATTTTTGCCTTTCTTATATTTTAGCTTAGGAACACCAAGCTTAATAAATCTAACCAGAAGCTGATCACATTTCTCTTCTCTATTATTATTCCAAAGGAACTCCTTAGTCAAGCTGCTAGGATACTGGGGTCAGTTGATTTCCTTGGCAATCCTATGGGGCTTCTGAATGATGTATCTGAAGGTGTTACTGGACTAATAAAGTATGGAAATGTCGGGGGCCTTATACGAAATGTGACACATGGAGTATCAAACTCGGCTGCCAAGGTAAGAAAGCAGAGGTAAAATGCCATTATAAAGGAATCTATTAGGATCACATTATTTGATTATACCATACTTTTGTCATAGTAATTAAAACTGATGACTAGAAATCCCCTTTACAGTAAATAGTAGAACTTATGAACATTAGAACTGCTGTACATAAATGATGTCATTCATGTGCCTCTTCTTTTCTAAACTAATAGGTCTTTTGTGATGATACCTTCTATAAAGTGGATAACTTAGGTGGATTTGATTTTGAGAAGGGAAGGATTAGCTATTCAGTGCATGGGTAAGATAGAGTTAATGAAAAAAATTGCTTTATGATATCAGAAGAACTTTTAAAAGCTCAGTTCCCTTCTGATTGACAATCCAAACAGTAATCGGGTCCTTTTCTTAAACAAAAAAACAAAACAAAACAAAAAAAACCTGTTACTTGTCAGAGACCAAAGAAAGCATTTATAGTACTGTATTGTTCATTATAGGGAATTTGTTTCAAAGCTTAACATAGTCTGGTGATTCAACCCATCTGCCAAGATGTAAAAGTAGTATGGTCTTATGAAATTATTCTTTATAATGTTGTGGAAATATGTTCACATAATGTTTCTTTAACTCCAGTCATTTCACAGTAACCTAAGACTGATTAATCTCAGGTTAACATGTCATTAGCAGGCCTTTTGCCATTAGTGTAGTAGAAAGAGTGTTATATTTAAAGAACCTGAATTCAAACTTATGTTCTACCATTTACTACTTGTGTGGTGTTGAGCAAGTCTCTTCTTAGGGCATAAGTTTCCCAATCTATATAATGAGAGGATTTAAATAGTTGATTTCTAAGGTTTCTTCTGTATATAAATCTCTGACTCTCTTCTCTGATGATTTACAATCAATTTCCATGGCAGAAACTTGGTTTGTTATATAAGGGGCCACCATAAAGCTTGAGGAGGGGATTGAGAGAAAGCCCTTCAAATGGAGACGTAGCCAGCAGACCACAGTTGGGAGGCAGGGGAACAGGACATCTAGCAGACTGTGGACCTGGGGGACCAAATGTTTTTGAATAGTTTTATGATACCATGGCTACTTTGATCTAACAGATTTTTCATGGGTTATTTGGGGAAACAGTATCCCCTTCATCTTCAGAAAGAGACTGAAGGATGGAGACTGGAGAGAACAAGTTCTTAAAATTAGACAAGGGCTCAAAACTCAAATTAGTCTCTATCTCCTCCTTAGGTTAATTTTCACATTACCATTTGAACCATAATCCTTAGGACAGATTTTGGTATAGGTATTGTCCAGGTGATTGTTGCCACACACAATTGTAGAATAATTCTCCCTTTTGACCACTGAACCTTGTATATATGTATATATGTATATATATATATATATATATATATAAAGTAATTGTGAGGACTAAGTGAGTTGTACACCATAAAGAAGACAAAGAGTTCTCTAATACTAGGCCATTTATCTTTGGTTTGTCCTTAATTTGTATTTCTCTCACATTTGCATTATTGTTCAGTGTCTAGGAATACCAGGAATATTGACCATCTATGAAATAAAAATCCAATCAATTTTCACTATTCATCCCCTCAACACCCAATTCACAATGGAAGAGAGTCAGAGGCATTGGGAGAATGACATCTCAGTATCATGCAAAAATCTGGTTTTATCAGATCCTGAGAATTCCTTTGATTTTTTTTTGGCTAGCAGTGCAATGCAGTTTCTTATAGATACTATTATTCATTCTACCCCAAAAGTATGTCTCTGTAAAAAATCTCATTAATGCTTGTCTTATTCTCTCTTTCTAATGCAAACTGATTTATAATGTTATTGGAGTAAAACTGTCTTTGATCTTGGTTTAGAATGGCACAGGGCTGGGGCCTGACCCATGAATGTTATCATATTTTCCAGAGAGCATTATCAAGGTATGGGTGGCAGTGATAATAGATTTAATTGGCAGTCTTGTTTGTTTTTCTAGGAAATGTATGATTTGGCATTTATATCGTAGTTTATTGCTATAAAATGCTTCACCAGTCAGTCTGAGTTCTCTAGAAATGCTTAGGTTTTCTGTGTATCGGCTCCTCTGCTTCTTGGAATTTACTCCTTCATGTGGTCAGTATCTGGACTCTAGAGTGTGGTGGTCTTTGGGTCACACAGAAAAGCCAATTTACTTTTTTTTCAACATGTGGTTTAAACCTTTTTTTTTTTTTTTTTTTTTTTTTTTTTTTTTTTGATCATTTTGCCTTTGATAAACTAGTTAGGATTGGGGTCATAAGCTTATCCACTTTGAGGAATTGAGATAATTATATCTTGGTACAAAGGGAACTAGATGTGTTATAAAAAATCAGCCAGGAAGTCTTCAAAATAAGAAAGCAAGCAAAATTGCAATTACCACTTAACATGGAAAAGGGTAGCTTTAGAGCTGGGCCTGTTGACTCAACACAAGTTTAGAGGCATCTATGATTATGCATGTGGTGGGCCAAAGGGTCTAAATTTCCTTGTTGTTTTGTGGGCTAGAGTCAGACCTTTAATGTTGCTCTTGGGTAGTTTTTTGTTTGCTTTTTTGTGCACACAAAGGGAGTTTAAGGAAGTGCAAACGACCACAATAATCAAATGCTGGCCATGGGAAATATTCCATTAAAGAGGACTTAGCGCTAGTGATTAAAGAAAGAAATCAGAAGAGGATGGCAGGACCCAGTGAGTCAGGAAATCATATAATGTTGGAGCTACAGCTGAACCTTAAGGAATCATCTCTCATTCAGCTCCCAACTATCATCTGGTGTTGTGGTTCTCAAAGTGTGGTCTAGGGATCCTGGGGGATGCTTAAGACCTTTTCAGAGGGCATTCAAGGTCAAAACTTTTCATAATAATACTAAAATTCCCAATACAACAGATATTTATATGTGTAATTCATATAAATAAGAGGTCTTTGGGATCCTCAGTACCTTTTAAGAGTATCAAAGGATTCTGAATCCAAAAAGTTTGGGAACTGCTGGTTTAGTAATAAATGAGACATTGTTTCATATAAACTCCATGCTAAGAGTTTTCCCCATCAGTAAAATCACAGATATGAATGTGGGTTGGGAATACAGAGTAATCACTGGAACCCAGGTAGCAGTCTCAAGTTGGGACACAATCTTTTCCATTTCTTGATTGTGTATCTGTAACTTCTTTAGTCTCAGTTTTATCATCTGTTAAATGGAGATGAGGATAAGGAGGAGGGGGAGGAGGAAAAGGAGAAGGACAATGACAACAGTGAGGGTGGTGGTGGTGATGATGATGATGATGATGATGATGATGATGATGATGATGATGATGATGATGACTGCTGTGACTGACATTTGGGGAGACAGAATGTTGTAGTGGATGAAGCCTCTGAATTAGGAAGACCTGGATTGGGCCTTTGACACAGACTTGCCCTGGGATTTTGGGCAAGTCAGTTAGCCTCTCCCAGGACCAAGAACTTCCAGAGTAATTAATTGTCCCTTTGCATTGATCAAAGAGACTTTCCTCACTTAGTTAATGACTTTCCCTTTTTGAATAAGCTCCTTTTGGGTTTCTGGGGTACCACTCTCTCTGCCTGGAGGCAGCCAGACCCAGTAGCATGCTGAGGCAACTGTCCACAAGATAAGAGATCACCAGAGTGATGCAGTCAGAGAAGAGGGAGTGTGTTGAAGAAATGCTGCAGAGGTGAAGTTAATAAGCCTTAGCAACAGCCTGGCTTTGGGAAAAAGTGAGGAGTCCAAGATGACCCCTAAATTGGGGGTTGAGAGACTGGGAAGGTTGTAGTAATGGGGAAAGTAGAAAGAGAGGAGGGTTTAGGAGGAAAGATAATGAATTTCACTCTGGACAGATTAAGTTTAAACTATCTACCAGATATCCAGTTTGAGATGTCTGAAAGATAACTGAAGCTGTGAGATTGGTAATAGCAGAGGAGAGGTCTGGATATATAGATTTGAGGATATTAGCAGAAAGCTATTAGCATTAGAGGGCAATATGGAGGAGGATCCAATGAAGGAGACAGAAGTGGGAGGGGAGAATCAGGACAGAGGGACTCTTAAACTGGAGAGAAGCAAGTGTCAAGAAGGTGATGGACAGTGTCAAAGGAGGTCAAGGAGAATGAGGATTGAGAAAAGTCCTTTGGATGTATGGAGGTGTGTATTCTTAATAGAATGTAAGCTTTTTGAGGACAGGGGCTATTTATTTCATGTACGTCTTTGATGTTTCTGAGCTCAAGCACAGGGCCTGTGGGACATCATAGGTGAATAGTTAACAATGGAATATTCCAATGAAGTAACAAGTTTTGAACAAAAAACCTACTTGACATTTACATTTTAAGGTTTATAACTTCCCAACATTATGTCATTGGATGCCTGCCCCAGCCCTGTGAAGTGGATGCTCCAGGGACGATCCCTGTTTTACGAACAACAGACCTGAGATGAGTGACTTGCCCAGAGCCGCGTAGCCAGGCAGTGCCCACGGCAGGATGTGCAATCTAGTCCCTAAGCCAGGCGGTATTTGTTGTGTGGCCCCCTGGAGAGTCATGTAAAGAATAATGATGGAGAGAGTTAGGGAGCGTTAAGGGGCTGCACAGACGACCTTCCGCAACTTGGAAAGCCCAGTCATTTCCTCTCCCCATGACTGGATTATGGATTATCTCTGATCAGCTTGGAATCCCAGGCCTACTGAGGTGGCTCCCTTCCCTACCAGGGAGAGGGCTGAGCAGGATCCATGAATTTTGGAAGTTCCAAGAATTTTGGAAGAAATCTCTGCTTCCTCATGGGATCCTATAACTCTAGAGCTAGAAGGGACCTTCTAAGGCCATCTTAGTTAAACACCTTATTCCATGCTGGAATGAGTTAAATGACTTATCCAAAGCCACACCAATCAAGCCACAGGCAGGATTCGAACCCAACTCCTCTTACTTGAGTATACTGTGCATCCTCCTTGATCTTCCACTCATTTTTTCCCTAGAAAAGAAAACAATACCTTCTATTCAGTAACACTTTATACTCTTTCAAAACCCATTCCCATTCACTATTTTATTTTATCCTTATTCCAGCCCTTTGGCAGGGCAGAGCACTCATTAACCCCCCATTTTACAGATGAAATAACCAAGATGGCTGAACTGTCCAGAGGTACAGAGTACAGGCGTGAGCCCAGATCTTCTGAGTCAGATTGTTAGTGCTGAAAGGGACTAAAGGCTGTCTCTTCTTTCAGACAGACAAGCTT
Source organism: Sminthopsis crassicaudata (assembly GCF_048593235.1). Classification (NCBI taxonomy): domain Eukaryota; kingdom Metazoa; phylum Chordata; class Mammalia; order Dasyuromorphia; family Dasyuridae; genus Sminthopsis; species Sminthopsis crassicaudata. Next base: position 618,744,608 of record NC_133619.1, on the reverse strand, counting down.
AGGCTGGAAAAAGCGAAGGACCCACCCTGCCTGTTCCTGTGTGGCCGAGCCAGGACTCTCGGCTTGTGCCCCTGAAGTCCTCCAAGCTCCAGAAGCCCCCACACTGCTTCCAAGGCTTGGGCTGATTCTGGCGCCATTCTGCTCAGCAGAGACTCAAGAAGTTCTGCTGGTACCCCTAAGTTTTATTTTTATTTTATTTTATTTTTTTTTTAAATAATCACCACCTGACTTTAAAATGTACTTTGGTAGCTTTCAGAAAAATACCCTGAAGTGAAATAGGAGCCATGTTCAAATTTGTTAGTCTGGGGAGGATGGAATTCAGATTGGCCAGACAGTTCACTAGAAAATGCAGCCATTTCATGAGACTGTTTTTCTTCCAGATTCCATCAGTCCCTGGACAGAGAGACTATGTGCTGATGTCTCCCTGCCCACCCCAAAACTTTCCCCTGGCTGTGCTCACCTAGGACACTAAAACCAGGCCAGGCTGATGGTTCATACCAAAGTCCATGGACCCCTGGTGCTCTCTGCCTAGTGATCAACAGCCAGAGATGTCTTGGCTGGAACTGGCTAGGGTTCTAATTCTCCTCACATTACATTGTTTGTTGGACCATCTGCCTTTTGTTTAAGATCACATTTGTTTTAAAGACAATATATTTATATGGCTTAAATAGACATCAATGCACCCTGTTTATTTAAGGCAAAAGTTTTATCTTTGTTTGAAAGAACACACAAAGGGAGTGCTTGCATGAATTCTGAAGGGAAAAAAGGCAATTTATGAGTTGTGTCTGTTTTTGTCATTTTATGACTGCTCCATTTTATAGTTTGGCTGATTATCCCCATAATAGCTTTTCCATGTATCTGTGAGTTACTCTAGGTAAATGCTGGCTTTCAGATTCAGAGGTTGCAGCATATTTGAGTTGGCACCAGGCTGTAGGTTAAATAAAGTTCACTTCAGATAGTTTTGTAGTTTATATTCCTTGGAGACTCTAGGTTTTGTATTTTAAAAAGTGCTTTGATCCTAAATATAGGTACCTGAGGGAATTCCACTCTGTCCACATGGAGGCTCCTTCGGTTGCCACATGTAGAGAAGTGAGTCAAATTCTTGGCATTAGAACATTCTCTGCTCTCCTCTTAGACCTGATAACCCTGAATCCTAAAGCAACAATCAGCCTTTCCCTGAGATCCTTTGCTTAGAAATAAACGTTCAAAACATCGAACAGGCATTTCATCAAAGGCCTCGGCAGATCATGGTTATTTGTGGGAATGGTGAAGAGGTCACTTCTATCAGTGAAAGTTCAACAACCTTCTTTGAGTCTAGCTGCTCACAAGGAGTCCAACGAGGGAGGCTAGTTAATTGAGGAAGATTTTAAAGAAGCCAAAAACTAGCATAAAGTCAAATAGCAAAAGAACACCAAAACCAAAGAATTACAGCAAGAAGTTGCATCTACAATTTGAAATAATTCCCATGATGCTGAGTGCCCTGATCTTAAGGAGAATTCCCAAGGGCAACACACAGACTTTATAGTCACATCACAGTAAAATCAAAGAACCGTGGAATTTGTAATCAGAGGACACGGGTTCAGATACTGGCTCTGCTGGGTAACACTTGTGTGACCTTAGGCAAATGCTGTTCTCCCTGCTCTCCATTTATCTCCTGTCCTAAAGCTTGCTCTGTAAAGAATTGAATTAGGTAATCTCTAAATCCCCTTCTGATTCTAGAGCCTGTAATATCTTATGTGGTAGCGTCATTATTTGTGGGGATAAAGTTACTCCTAGAGAAAAACAAATATCCTGAGATTTTGCCTTCACCTTTTTCAGCTTCTATTCTCCTTTCTTTCCATCCCTGACATTCTTTTTTAAAAAAAAAATATATTGTACTCCAGGGCAAATTGCTTTACTATGAGAAACACTAAAGTTCTATTCTCTCTTCTGCTTTTTATTTTATTCACCCCAACGGATAGTTATTGTAAAAAAACACTCTTGTCTCTTAAAGCAGGAGGAATGAAAACTGTCAAAAATTGTTTTCCTTTCTTAATAATATTTTTATTCTTAATATTAAATATTAATAATACTAATAAAAGAAATACTTGACAGTATTTCTTTTAAACATTCATTGCCTTCTAAAATCACACTTGAGCATCTCATTTAAAGTTCTGTCAAGGAATTCATTTACCTAAACTTTCGTACTCAATTTGAACCAATACATTTAATTAAATGCCAAATTAAAAAACAAAACAAAACAAAAAAAAAAAAAAAACAAATGAACCAGGAAATACTTTTTGCTCGAGATAAATGTAGTCAATAAAAACATAATACTCTCAGACAACATTGTTCCCTCCAGAGTTGCCAGATCATCAGTCAGTTAGAAGTAGACTATTGGTTTTTGATGGAAAGAAAGTAGATTTGTTAAGGGCTCCCCCACCCCACCTCCAGCCCATGTTTTTGATCTCAGCAGATGTAAGAGGCTAGTCCCTTCACTGCCCTTGTCATGGGCCTTTCTCCCACCTTTCCTGCTGAGCCTCTCTGACTTGTGAAGACTTTTGGAACTGGTCATTGAGGCAGATCCAGGCCCTGTTCCATCTGGTAGGATGTGCCTGAGCTTGTCCTCTGCTGTGACTTTTGGGGAATCCAGGTGCCCTCTGTGCCACATCATTGGAGTGTAGGGCATTAGCAGTGAAACTTTTCTTTTCCTTTTTTTTTTTTTTTTTTTTTTTTTTTTAAGTTAAACTTGTATTGATATCATTTTGGTTTTTTATCACCTACATTTCTAAATATAGCCTCCCTCCCCTACTCAGTGAGTCATTCCTTGTGTCAAAGACTAAAAAGAAAAAAACAAAAAACACAGCAGCTCAGCAAAACTAACCAATACATCTGCTAAGTATGATGGCATAGATCATGTTCTAAGCCTATTGTTCCACTGCTACAAAGAAGAGAAGGAGGTACAGTTCCTCAACTTCAGAAGTTGACTTTTATGTCATCCTTAAAATTAGGAACTAAGTTGTACATAGAATCTCCTTCCAAATCACAGCCTGTGCTAAAGAAGCTTTAAGATTAGCTGTAAGGAGTCTCATCACCTTAGCTGTTTATAGTTTGCAGCTGAAATTAATTTGTACCTAGAATCCAGAATTTGAAGTAAAGGGGTTAAAAATAGGAGAAAGATTAGAGGTTGAGTAGTTTCCTTTTTCTGAATATGAAGTTGGACAAGATTCAGAGGTATGACTAAACAGATTATAAACTGACAAGACTTTTTGGATTTTGTGAGGAATCTGTCCAAATACCAGTGGGATTAGCTTTGTGGCATCTAAGATGTCCCTTTTGCCCTGCCCAAAGATTACATGAAAGCTATAGGCTGCTTTACTAAGGGCTAAGTTGACAAGTGATTATTCAGAACACACCTCTAATAACCATCTTCCTCTAAAATGTATATGTTAAATTGCAATTTCTTTAAGCTGTTTCCTGAACTTTGCTACTTTAAGCATTTCCAAGCAATCAAAATGTCATTAAAAATAATAATATTTGGTTTTCAGGACAGAGCACAGCTGGGAGATATATAGATATATTTGAGCATATTAGCATAAAATCAAGGCAAAATGGACTTTTAGCAATTGAGGCCTGAAAATCCATCCAAATACACACACACACACACACACACACACACACACACGTTTTAAACACTCTTGGCTCTAAAGCTCATGCTTTCCTTTTTCTCCTAATCCGACTCCCCTTGCATTTAGTCAGTGGGATTGGTTCTCAGGCTCAATGGGGAACTTTTTTGTGTTGGCTTTGTTTTCTGGGATCTTGTAGGTGAGTGGTTTCTTGGTACTCTGAATCTCCTTCAGTAAAAGGCTGATATGGGCAATTCATATAGAAGACTTTAGTTACTGTTTGGAGAATTTTTGTTTGATTTTACTCTTGGCCCATTTTGTAATTCCTTCCTATTGACACAGAGTAAGTATCAGAAAATGTTGCAGCTCTGGGAGGATTTAAGGCCCCAGACAGTCACCCGAGCTCTGGGACTGGGTTAGAGCTTGGTTACTAGGTTCATTGTTTTCTGGAAGAAGGATAGTCTCACTGTTCAATTACAAAACACCAAGCATTGTCCTTTAACACTTTTTCTTCCTAAATATACTCCTGGACAAAATAATGTTTTCATAATAATAAGCTCCCTTTACATTCTCAAAAAAATATTGAGGACCCCCCCCTTAAAAAAAAGCTTTTGTTTATAGTGATTATGCCTATTGATGTTTATTATATGAGAGATTAAAAACTTAATAGTATTTTTGTGAAAATAATTTTGACTTCACAGAACCCTTGAAAAATTCTTAGGGACCTTCAGAGGTTCCCACCATACTTTGAGAACTGCTGATAGAGTTAAAAACAGCCTTGGATTTAGACCCGGAAGACCTGTACTTAAAACTCTTAAGTTCTCTACCACGTTCTGCTTTTGTGACTTTGGGTGGTTCATTTATTTTTTTGACATGAGAGCCAAGTGGCCACCACGCCAAGGCATTGTCTGGGGACACAGAAACACAATCATTCAGCCTCACCCTCAGGAAGCACATGTTCGCCCGGAGATTGATTAGAACTTGTTCATATCTAAGTATGTGTGAGGTGACTATAAGACCTTAAGATCATCGATATGGAGCTGGATAAACCACTGGCTGCAGTCCCCTCATTTTAGAGATGAGGAAATAGAGGATCAGAGTGAGAGTGATGAGTCCAAGGTCACACAGCCAGGAAGGGTCAGAGTCAGGATTCACTCTTGAGCAGGGAAAGAGTCCGGAGACTGGAGAAGGCTTTGTGGGACAGATGGCTCCTGAGCTGAACCTCCCCGGAACACTCTCCCCCATTCCAAAAAGTAGAAATGAGCAAGCGAGACAGAGGGCTGTTTTAGTAAGTGAATGGGGGAGGTGGAAGGCCAGTGACAGTCCCCTTTGGCAGGAATGTGTATCTGGGGAAGAGAGGAACAGGAAAATAGGATTAGAAGAAGTTAAGTCGGGTCCAGCTGTGGAGGTTTGAAATCTGAAGAGCATATTTGTAGCTTAGCATCGTGGATAAACTTTGTGCATAATGGAGCTCTGCATAAAGGATAAACTCCAAGGCACAGAGCCACAGGCCAGGCTTCATCTTCCAGCCTGCACCTTCCCAGCTCTGTGATCATGGATAAGTCGAGTCAGTTTCTCGGAGCCTCTATAAAATGAGGGGATCACAGAATATCAGGTGTCAAAAGGGCACTCCTCACACTCCCAAACACATCACAATACGACTGGGGAAAGCAAGGTGGAGCACCGGCCCTGGAGTCAGGGACTGGAGTTCAAAACCAGCCCCAGCCACTTGAACACGTATTATGTGATTCTGGATAAGTCACTTAAGCCCACGGCCTCGCCTCCCCCCACCAAATGTTAACTAGTTAACAAAATATTATATTTTAAAACTAAGTCAATTTTGAGCCTGTCGGGATCTTTAGTGGTCCCCATTGCTCTTTGAGTTTGAGATCATTGTACTGGATGGGCTCCTTCTGAGGCTCGCAACCCATGAGTCCCCTCCATTCCCTCTTCATTGTAGGCAAGCTGGGCCTTCTTGCTTCTCTCACCCATGATCTCCCACTTCCTGGGTCTGTTCCTTTGCACAAGCTTGTCCTCCATTCTTGGAGAGTCTTCCCTTCCCTCCTCATCTTAGAAGATCTCAGCTGAGCTGTCAGTGCCATCTGCTACCTCCTCCCCAGGGTGCTTGTGTGTGTGTGTGTGTCTGTGTATGGTGTGTATGTGTGTGTGTGTGCCTGTGTGTGGTGTGTATGTGTTTCTGTGTGAGAGCGCCTTGAGGATAGTGTCTGGCACACAGTAGTTGCTTAAGCATGAGTTGTGGGTTGGCTTAGAGGCAAAGGGGAACTGTGGAAGACTGGGAGTGGTGTCTCGCTGCCTACCTATCACACTCCCACAGCCTGTGCTAGACGAAGATTCTGACAGCTGTGTAGAGGATAGATTAGAAAGGGGAGAAAATTTATATGCAAGATACAAAGCAAGCTAAACAGAACCAGGGAAATAATACATTCATTATCTACAACAACATAAATGGGAATTAAAAGAAAAACCCAGAAGGCCGTGGGATCGTAACGATCAAGTTTAGTTGCAAAGATGACCTAGAGAAGGCAGATCCCTTCCTCCTTTGAAGAGGTGGGAGTTTCCGGGGGGGGGAGGGGGGAGCACTTCGTAATTCTATGCAGCTCCTTTTCTTCATCCTTTTTAAAACTTTTGTTAGAAGGTGTACTGCTAGCACCAGTGCCTTTCCTCTGTTGTTTATCTCCATTTCATGGGTATCCATCTTATTGGTGCATTTGCTTGTTACTGCACTTCTCCTCATTAGACTGTGACAAGCTTTCTTAGAATCCTTAGCACTTAGTGCTTGGTACTTGGTAGATTCTTAATAAGGGCTTATTGACTTGTTGGTTTAATGGAAGCAATAATTTGACTCCCTGTTTCTCCCTGCTTAACCAAGGTCAGTTATACAAATCTTTCCAGGCTTTTCTAAAAGCATCTATTTCATCATTTTTAGAGAATAATATTCTATTACTTTCATATAACAGCCATTCCCCAACTGATGGGCATTTATTCATTTTCCAGTTCTTAACCCAATTCAAGTTAAGTTAATTTTTCCTTATTTTATAAGACTTAAGTCATCTTCAAGTGCCCCTTGAAAGGGGTTGGGGTAGGGTGAGATTAATTATTCAGGTTTTTGACATGACATTCTTGTCACCATCACGAAGTCCTCCAGATGCTCTCTCATGTTTGATTAGTGGGCCATGATGGGCTATGATGGGCCACCTAGAGACTCCAAGAAGCTTTACTCAGTCAAAGCTCAGGGGGTTATCCCTTTGTATATCCTTGTTAAGCATCCTTTTTCTTCTCATGGCTGAGTAAATCTTTGTTAACTTTAACAAAATAGTAATAATTTGGTATTTTCATGAAATAACAGCTAGCTATAAAGTAAAATGTGCTATACAATAGCTCTTCCTTAGTCCTCTTGCCATTTAGATGTCAAAAGAAGCTCTCTTTGAGGCAGTTTCTTTCCTGGGGTGGACTTTCGGAAGCTATGACCTCCAGACCCCTTTGTAGCAAGGCCACAGAACTTACTCTACAAAAATACTCATTTACATTCGTTTAAAAATATGTAACTGTTATCCCACATGAATCCTTTATCTTCTCATCAAAGGTATAAAATCTTTGTACTAGCAAAATGGTTGATCTTCCTCTTCCTTGAAACTTCCTCAAATAGAGGAAAATTAGGACTTTCAGAATGCATTTTCTCTAGGGAATAAAAGAGAAATCAGTAATTTACAGCATGAAGGGACTAATGGTACTCTCAAAACTTAGCAACTCTGCCTGATTTTCCTTGCTTTGTGCTTGTGTTTCAGTCTTGTCTTAGGAGACATGATTCTTTCTTCTGGTCTTGTCTTATCTGACCATGGAAATTCCAATTTGCTATTCTAGACAATACAGAGAAAGATAGTATAGATAGACAATATCAAAACTATTTAGGACATAAAGAGAAGTGTTAAAGACAACAGGATAACTATCTTCAAGTTGTTTACATACAACATGGAATTAACTTGGGTTTAGCCTCAGAGCTCAATCTTAAACTGTTGGGTGGAGGTTGGTCATCAATCAGCAAGCATTTATTTAGCTTTTACTGTATGCTAGGCATTGTGCTGAATAGACAGATCTCAAAGTAATGGTAGGTGATCCCAGAAGGAAGGCATTGAGGTGGTGAGAAGAGATAGGAAAATCCTCTCATATTTTTAAATTTTTATTTTCCCCAGTTACATGTAAAAGACCCATTTTGTGATTTGCATATTTACACATATATGTATACATTCACTTTTTCACATATTTCTTTGAATTATGTTGGGAGAGAAAAATCAGAACAAAAGGAAAAAAAATGAGAAAAAAAACAAAAGGAAAAAAAGTGAATGTAACATGTGTTGATGATTTACATTCAGTCTTCATAGTTTTCTCTCTGAATGCAGATGGCATTTTCCATCCAAAGTTTATTGGGATTGCCTTGGATCACTGAACTGTTGAGAAGAAATAACTCTGTCATAGTTGATCATCACACAGTCTTGCTATTTACAATGTTTTCTTGTTTCTCCCTGTTTCACCCAGCATCAGTTCATACAAATCTTCCCAGGCTTTTCTAAAAGCATCTTCTTTATCATTTTTATAGAATAATATTCTATTACTTTCATATAATAGCCATTTCCCAACTGATGGGCATTTATTCATTTTCCAATTCTTTTTCACCCCCCCCAAAAAAAGGGATCCTACAAATATTTTTGCCCATGTGGGTCCTTTTCCCTCTTTTATGATCTCTTTGGGATACAGATCCAGTAATGACACAACTGGATCAAAGGGTATGCAGTTTGATAGCCCTTTGGGCATAGCTCCAAATTGTTTTTCACAATAGTTGAATCATTTCACAACACAAACAATGCATTAGTTATCCCAGTTTTCCCACATCCTCTCCAACATTTATCATTATCTTTTCTTGTCATCTTAGCCATTCTGAGAGGCATGAGATGGTACCTCAGAGTTGTTTTAATTTGTATTTCTCCAATCAGTGGTGATTTAGAGCATTTTTTCATATGACTGTAGTTGGCCTTAATTTTAATTTCTTCATTTGAAATTTGTCCGTTCATATCCTTTGACCCTTTATCTATTGGGGAATGACTTGTATTCTTATGAATTTGATTTATTTGATTTAGTTCTTTACATATTTTAGAAATGAGGCCTTTATCAGATATACTGGCTATTAAAATTTTTTCCCCAGCTTTCTAATATTCTAATCTTGGCTGTGTTGGTTTTGTTTGTACAAAATCTTTTTAATTTAGTATAATCAAAATTGTCTATTTTGCATTTCATAATGTCCTCTAGTTCTTCTTTGGCCATAAATTCCTCCCTTCTGCAAAGATCCAATGGGTAAACTATCCCTTACTCTCCTAATTTGCTTGTAAAAACAACCTTTAAATCATGTACCCATATTGATCTTTTTGTTATGGGGTGTGAGAAGGTCTTTTCTAAACTAATATGTTTTCCAGTTTTCCTAACAATTTTTGTCAAACAATGAGTTCTTAACCTGGGAGCTGAAGTTTGGAGGTTTGTCAAACACTAGATTACTATAGTCATCATGTGTATCTAACCTATACCACTGATCTACCACTCTATTTCTTAATCAGTGGTACATGGTTTTGATGATTGCTGCTTTATAAATAGAGTTTTAAGTCTGGTTGCTAGCTACTATCCTTTATATATTTTTTTCATTAATTCCTTTGATATCCTTGTACTTCTGTTCTTCCAGATGAATTTTGTTGTTATTTTTTCTAGCTCTATAAAATATTTTTTTTGGCAGTTTGGTATGGCACTGAACAAGTAGACTAATTTAGACAGAATTGTCATTTTTATTATATTAGCTCAGCCTACTTTTGAGTAATTGATATTTTTCCAATTGTTTAGATCTGATTTTATTTGTGTGAAAAGTGGTTTGTAATTCTGTTCATATGGATCCTGGGTTTATTATCTTGGCAGGTAGATACCCAAATATTTTATTTTCTCTACAATTATTTTAAATAGAATTTTTCTTTCTATTTCTTGCTTCTAGGTTTCATCAGTAACATATAGAAGTACTGATGGTTTGTGTTGGTTTATGTCCTACAACTTTGCTAAAGCTGTTAATTGGTTTAAGTAAATTTTTGGATGATTCACCGGGATTCTCTAAGTATACCATCATATCATTCAGAAAGATTGATAATTTTATCTTTTCATTTCCTACTCTAATTCCTTTCATTTCTTTTTCTTTTCTTATTGCTAAAGCTGGCATTCCTAGTACAATATTGAATAGTGGTGATGATCGATCCTTGTTTCTCCCCCTATTTTATTGGAAATGTGTCTAACTTCTCCCCATTACAAATAATGCTTGCTGATGGTTTTATCATAAATGTATCTTAAAGAAAGTCAGTGGCACTGGCAGGCAGAGGTGAGGAGGCAAAGTCTTCCAGGCCTGGAGCACAGCTGTGAAAAATGGTAGAGTCAGGAGATAGAGTTGTGTGTACAACCAGTAACGCTGTTTCTCAGAGTGTGTAGAGGAAAGTAAAGTGTAAGAAATGTACAACATTAGGAAGGGAAGAGCTTGGAAGAGGCTTTAAATGCCAAACAGAATTTTATATTTTATCTTGGAGGTAAAAGCCCCTGGAGGTGATTGAATTAGAGTGAGGAGGCAGACGGTAGACATGGTCAGATCAGGGGGATACTTGAATGAAGTCAGCTACTGCAGCAGTCTTAAGTGTGAAGTAATGAGGACCTGCACCAGCTTATTGATGATGATGATTATGTATTATTGGTGAGACTTGTACAAGAGAGGTCTTCTTGTTCCTGCCTTAATAACATCTCGTATGCAGATTGGAAACAGATCTCATACCCAGATTGGCAGTCTGGCCGCAGTTTGGATTTGGGGGTGAGAGCTATTGAGAAATCAAGGATGGCTCTAAGCTTGAAGAGCTGGATGGCCAGGAGGGTGGTGAATAATGGAGAAGTTGGGAAGAGTGGAAGGTGTGAAAAGACGTATAGTATTTTGGACATGATGAGTTTGAGGTATCTGGAATATTAAGGCAATTGGTGACACAAGACTGGAGCTAAGGAAAGAGCTTGTGTCTCTGTAAAGATCTTGGAATCATCCACATAGAAATCATAGTTAGCTCTATGGGAGTTGAGGAGATCACTAAGGGAGATAGCATAAGGGTCCAGGACAGCGCCTTGGAGGATACCCGTAGTCATCAGCATGAGCTGGATGAAGGACCAGCAAAGGAGACAAGGGAGCGGCCAGATAGGTGGAAGAAGCCCTGGAGAGAGTGTGGTGTGCCAGAAACTGCTAGAGCAGAGAGCATCCGGGAGACCCACCAAGGAGTCAAAGAAGGAGGAGTACTGGGAAAAGACATTGGATTCGGTTAGTTGAAAGGAGGCCAGTTCACTTGATTGTCAAGGAACTCTCAACAGTTAGAACTTGGGGTTGTCTGCTGTGAAGTAAGAGAGGCTGCCTTTGGAAGTGACCACATTCTCTTCTTTCTGGTCTTCAGTCCACAACTGGTCCAGCCTTTTGTGAGTGGGCTGTGGGAGCAGTTCCTCCGCTCCTTGATTGGTCTAGATGGAGATATTTATAACTCTCCCATTTTGTTTCTGTTTTAATTCAGACAGTTCTTTGCTCTTTGTTCATTTCATTTTGGGCTGTCTTCATTTGTAAATTCTTGGAGAGCGGGGTCCATGTGTCTTTGGCTCTACAGGTTGTCATCTAGAAAGTATAGCTTTTATTTATCAAGCTTTCACTTGCTGAAATCCTGTATCTTTTACATGTTACCTCCTCTAGAAAGCCTCTCTCTCCAGGCCTTTATTCCTAAGCCTAACCAATTTTTCTTATCTCCAGGCTTGTAGAGCACTTTGAATTTCATACTTCATGGAACTTTTCTCACATTGCTTTGTTTTATACTTATTTATTTGCCTAATTTGCTCCTTTATTAGATTTTTAAGCTCCATCTAAATAGGAGACTCCATCTCAGAATCCACACCTAACTTAGAGGAATTAGTCAGATCTTTTGTTGAATGAGTAAAAGCTGAATAATTTTGTCCTGTTGTATTATTTCATATTTTTGAGTCTTATCTTCCCAATAAGTTAGTAAGCTTCATAACTTTATGGATGACAGAATATAATTTTAGAGCCAGAAGGGACCTTTGAATACAGACTCTGATTGCCTTTGTCCTGCTCTTTTCCATTCCATTCCTTTTCATCCCCCAGAGCACCTAAACCTTATTTAATTAATTGAGAATGGAGTATCTTAAGGAACCAACTTGAGGAACTTAGGAGAACCTTGCTTAGTAAAGTGGAGACAATAGCAAATTCCTGCAAATCACTAAAAAAAAAGTTTCATTTCCTTGTCATTTCTTTTTTTAAATCTCAGGGCACAGCCCTTCACAAGTAATTTCTTGATAGAGTTGTCTTTTCTTAACCTAAATTTGCTTAAATAATATTTATGGGAAATGTCTGTTTCTTTTTCAAGAGGAAAATGTTTTAGTAAACATTTCCTGCAAGCTCTTAGATTTATACAATAGTAAGTTGCTTTGGAAGCAGTAATGTTCAGTATTTTCCTTGAAGGACAGAATGAAGGTTAAGCAAAACATTCTTCTAAAAACAGTCTCTTGTTGCTAGTTTTATTGCTTTTGTACTGTTTAGAAAAGATTTTGTGATCTTAAGGATTATTTCACTTTAAATTAAATCCGATAACTTGAGTTGGGATATTAGAAAAGAATATTTGAAGAGAAAAGCAGTCATACATCTATTTTTTCAGTCAGTTTCAACATTGTAAAGTTCCTTCAAATCTATTTTTCTTTGAGATAGAAAAAGGAGGCATTATTTCTATCTGACAATTCAGAAAACTTAGTAGAAGTGACTTGTGAAGTGACTCATAGTAGAGCTGGAAGAAGGACCAAAGATTCCAGATTTTTTTTATTCTGGACTTTTTTTTTTTCCTTTTCCTTAAAGTCTCAAAACAGTTGAATATATAAGATAAAATGTATTTTTGTCCCATTCCTGGGTAGTCAGTAGAGCAAATATGAATGTAAGACACATAGAAGCGAGGTCATATTAACTGTGGTGCCAGAACTTCAGAATTTAAATAAGTGTCTTCATTTTCACTATGCTGTGCTACTCCACATAAAGGAGAAATAAGAAATCATTGAAAAATGCAACATTTTGGATTCTTGCTCATTGAAACAGTCAGATTTCATTAAGCTACCAAAGTATTCTGCAAAGCTGGTGTGGCCATCAGGACTTTTTCCTTTTGATACTTATAATCCACTTAAGAAACAGGTTTTTATATTGAGTGAGGAAGGCAACTGGAAGATTCTTGTATCTATATTTGGTTTTCCATGGTTTTTGAGTCTCAAAACATCAGCAGATGAAGTCGGAGAGGGGCATATTGCAAGAATGTTGGATTGTTGTTTTTTTTCCCCCCAAAGGTTGACCAGACAAATGGAAATGTTTCACTTCATTAATAATATTGTCACCCAGCTGCTGGTCAACACTAACTTCTCGTAGATTGGATTTATGTAGTAGGGAAATCTTCTAGAATATGTGACTTTATTTGATTCTAGAGCCTATCCCAAAAAGAAATTAGGAGCTTCTTAACAACAACAATAACAATAAAACCAAAAATAAATTGTTGCTGAATTTTGTATGGCCCTGTAAGGTTTGCAAAGTACTTTTCAAATATTTTCTCATTTTACTCTCACAACAATCCCATAAGGCAAGTTCTCTAGCTATCTCCATTTTACAGTTGTGGAAACTGAGTCTCAGAGAAGAGACTATTCATAATCCTATCTGATCTGCTACCATGATTAAAAAAATATCTCAGGTAAACAATAGGAGCAGGAGCAAAGGTATTTTAATGAATAGAGAAATGTAAAATAAGAAAATATTCCAAGAAGAATCCTCAAATGAGCACCGCCCTTTCCTCTGCCCCAGCAAAGTCTGGCAGGAGCTCCTTGCCTGCCAACCTGGCAAAGGTGAGAAAGCGTCCTCCAGCCTGTCCTCAGTGCTGGCAGACGCTTGGGTAGCTCAGTGCCTCAGAGTCTAGCCCTTCCAAGGCTCTGTATGGACTGATTTCACTTGGGACCCTTTGCCATCTCTCTGTTTACTTAATTTTCTTGGTCTTCTTGCTTCTGACAATAACAACAACAACAATAATGATAACAGTAATAGTAGCATTTGAATAATGCTTTAAGGGTTACAAAGTCCTTTACAATATTATCCTCATTTTTTCTAACAACCACCCTGGCAGATAGATGGTATTATTGCCCACTCCTTCTCCTCTCCCCACCATTTTTCCAGATGCAGAAACTGAGGCAGAAGAGGTGAAGTGGCTTGCTCAGGATCTCCCAAGTGCCTGAGGTTGCAGTTGATCTCAGGCCTTCTTGACTTCAGGCCTCACTCTCTATCCACTGTTCGTCCTAGCTATGGGCTTCTTAAACTTTTTCTGCTCACAACCCCTTGTACTCTGACTCAAATCAGCGCTTGTGTTTCTGACAGCCTACATGCGTGCACAGTAAAAAAAAGGGCATGTGGTGTGTTCAGAACCAAGGCCGCAGCAAAGTTGCAAGGTGCAGTGCCGACAAGTATCGCCAAAAACGAATCGGACTCACGCATTTGATTTTGAATTAATTGTTGAGTGTTGTGTTCAGAAATCTTTTACTGTTGCCAGATTTTTTGTGACCCCCACATTCGGTTACGTCACCGCAGGGGGTTGAGACCCACAGTCCAAGCAGCTTTGGCCTAGCTACAATTACCTCGGGTCACACAATCTCATGGGGACTGGCTGAGCACGGCCCATCGCTTAGGTTTGGAGGCCCGGGAGGAGTGTTCCTAAATGATGCTGTTGTTTAAAGAATTAAACTCAACCATGATTCCTTGTCATAGAAGGACATTATTAACATAGGAGATGGGACCCTAAATGATGGCTTTAAGACCCAGGCTCTAGTAGACAACTTATATCCTTCCATCCTAACTCCTGTCGTGTTCAGCTGTTGTGAAAACGTCTCCCTGGTGGATGATCCGAATGGACACCGGCTCATTTCCTTTGTTCCCCGTTCTCTGCTCCTTGAGAATTGGAGATCGTCCTTGTCCAAAGCTCTGCAGATGAGGCCAGGATTGGGTCGGCCACACCGCAAGAAGGGTCGGGCCCTCTGAGCAAGCGCCGGAGCCGAAGTCTCAGCCCCAGCGTGAGCTCACTTCGGGGCCCGCATTTCGGGCTGCCCAGTCCTGTCCCCAGCGCGCAGGACGGAAGCGGGCGGTATCATTACTGCCTTCTTGTAGAGGAGCACTTGTGGCTTGTCTGTAATCACATGGCCAAGTTAGGTCCAATTCCCCAGACTCCAGGCAGCTCCGGACGGCCAGAGGCCGCCCTGCTTGTCTGCCCTGGCACCCGCTCTGTGGCGCCCCCAGCTGCCCGAGTGGGCACATCAGCACATCCTTCCTCCTTCCCTCTCCAGCCCTGCTTTCTGACCGTGGCTCGGGCGGTCCTCCCTCAGCCTCAGCCACTTACCCTGCAGTGCCACGTGCAGTAACATACAAGACGCTGTGTAACCTGTGGCACACGAGGAACGGTGATGGTGAGGGGACGGCAGGGGGCCAGACAAGGGGCTGCTGCAGGCCCTGCGGCCTGGCCCTGGCCTGGTGGTGAGGGGAAGCACAGAGATCATCTCCCTTCTTCCCCATCGGGAAGTGAAAGCCGGTTAAAAACAGGACAGAACAAGGCTGCATCAGCGCCGCCTGCTCCAGGGTCAGTGCGTGGGGAGCCTCGCAGATCTCTGCAGAGTGCAAGGACAGAAGCCTCGTCCTGTCCTCCTCCCGCTCACTGTAAACAAAAGTCCAGCAGATGCGGGAGAAGTGGATGACTTGTACTCTTTGCAAGGACATTCTGAGCTGGACTCGGTCCCTGTTCTGAGTTCTCCCCGAAAGGAATGAATCGGATTCTGGCCCCTAAGAACAAAGTGTTTTCCGAGCAAGCCCCGTCCGGGATAGGTGAGCGTCACGAGGTTCGCAGCTGAATGATTCAGGGCTTAACTGCTTTTTCCTTTCCTATCTGTAAATAAAATTTGTCACGTCACAGAATGTGTCAGAGCTGGTGTGCGCGTGTTTGTGGAGTCCCAGAGCTGTCTGAGGCCTCCAGGAACCTCAGCAGCCATTTCCTGGTCCTTTTCTGGCCCTGCCGAGGTCGTAGGCTCCAGGACCTCGGCTCAATAATAGGAGAGCGAAAATTTATGTTCTGATGTCTGCGATGTAAATGATGGAAGCTTTGCAAAAATGCAGGGTTAGAAGCCACGGACCACGCGCCTGGGCCAAAGGAAAACTTCCTGCATGTGGACTGAGTGTGTCTGTAGATTGCGGGAAGATGGATTTGCTTACTTCATTTCCTTGGAGCAAGAGAAGATTTGAAAGAGTTAACACTTGAGCTTTTTCAGAAAGTTATCTGGGAAGAGTATTAGTTGTTTAATAAAGCGTGCCTGCCCTCCAGATGAACCCTCCAGTGACTCTGCAACTGGGGTCGTTCCAAGTTCATGCTGTGGACTTTTGACTGCCTTCTGTGTATGTGAAAACAGTCGGCAAACTCCTGCGGGGATCATTCCTTCAGGCCTGTAACACAAAACGATTGCCAGCGGGCACCTGCTGGGGAAGCTTCCCAGGAGCTCCTTGGGGGAAGCTACCAAACTCCGCAGGCATCTGGGCAGAGAGGAGCAGCGGGTTCCGGGATGCCCAGCTCATGAGCACACTGGAGGCCCCGTTACCGGCCCACAGGCCCGTGTCAGAAGGCATTAGGAGGCTCCCTGAGCCAGGGGATGTGAGCTAATTAAAAGCCATTTACCAAGAGGAGGGGAGAGGAGAGGCCGGGGAAGGGGAGAGGTTGGGGAAGCTGTTCCCAAATTTCCAACTTAAGCCACTCACACTGTACTCCTGCTGCTCTGGAGTGAATGACATCTAAGCCACTTCTGCCACAATTCCGTGGTAAGCCTCCCTCCCCCCGGATATAGCTTAGCTTTAATTTTGTGCTTTTCAGCAATTTCACAAAACTGGGCAGCGGACGAAGCCCTTTCTTTTGGCTTTCCGTTCTCTTGCTTAAAAAGTTTAGTGGGTGTGGTGCTGCTTGAAATATCTGAGTTTGCAAACCTGGGGAATTCTGTTTAGAAAACAGCCAACAGAAATCTGCCGCCATAGGTAGGATCATTGGATCGTAGACTCAGTGCAGACTGGCCTAGCAAGAAGGGACTCAGTCTTTGGTGCAAAATCCACATGTTCTAGATAAAGAAACTGATATCCCCAGGGATCAAGTGACTTGCTGAGCCCCCCTCCTCTGACTCCATTTCTGCGCTCCTGGCGTCCCCGCCCATCCCTGAAAAAGAGTCACACGCAGGCTCGTGGTCTGTTTGATCAGCTCTGGAGGCACGACTAAATCATATCATGGGTGTTCGGGTCTAATGGCTTTTTTAAGGTGTTTTCAAAATCTTTTATCTACTATTCTCTTTAAAAAGGAGGTGGGAATTAGTGTATTTGCACAGGAAACCTGACTGTTTATTGTAGCATCCGGGTCCCATGAGATCTTCATGTGCAAAGCTACACTCAGATTAACCTCATGTTAGTGGGCACATTAACAATCCCAGGAAATTCTTATCAAAAGCCAACAACCCGTTTCCTTCATTCCTTTGACTAGGCAAAGGATCCTGTCTGTCTCTGGCATTGCTTTTGCTATGATAACAAATGAAAGCAAGGTTAATTGTCTTTCCTTCCTTTTTGTTCAGCACGGGCTGTTTTCAGAGTGGGTTTGTGGGCTTGGCCACCGTTGAGGCTTTTTGGACATAATCACAGGGAGCAATTAACCCCAAATTGGTAGCATTTTGGATGTGACACGGTTTTAAAGGCTTAAGCATATTTTTTCTGTATAATTCAAAATAAAGGTAACATTTGCTTTGTATTTTGGCACTGGATTCTAATTTTGTTTGGAGGTGTCTCAATAAGAAATTAGCTGAGCCTGGATTTTTAAAGAAATAAACGAGGGAATATTCTGAAAATTAGTCTTCACCTTTAGACAACTTTGCTACAAAATATTTGCAGAAATGAAACCGTCTCTATGGTTAGTTGAATGAATGAATGAAACCAAACTAGTTGTAGTCTCAAGGAGATTTTTTTTGGGGGGGGATCTTTGTCATTCATTTCCTTTATTACCAAGAATATGCAACTTTTTTCTTAGTTTGAATCTCTTAACATCAGTACTTTTCTGTGTAGGACCAAGAATTTGTTCTGACCCCATTCCAGACATTAAGGATATACTTTAAATCTTTCTGACCTCTTCACATATTTAGGCCTCTCTGGGTCTGCATGTGAAAAATGTCTTGTTGAATTGAATTTTTTCACTTTCCAAACAAATTTGCTAGGGGCAATTAAAAAAACAGCATGGTCTGTAAAGACAGACAGTACAAACTGCTCTACAACTCATCGTGGTTTAATGCAGCATGCACACGTATAGAGTGTTACATCTGCAGTAGGGCAAAAAAAATTCATTTGAAAAAATACATGTTGGTATTTTGTTCAACAAAAGTTCAAACAAAGTTTTCTGTTTCAGGAAGTCCAAATGCATTTAGAATTTAGTGCCTTAGCCTAAGTAACTTACGTAATTTCTCAAAAATGATTTGTTGGTTAAAACTGGATTAAAAAGTAGATTAGAAACTCTTTTCTCAAATCCAGTCAGTTGATACATTTTTATCAACTACCTGCTATGTGCTGGACGCTGTTAAATGCTGAGAATACAAATGCAAAAAACAGAACAAAAAACAGATGATCCCTGCTCTCAAGGATCTTATAATCTAAGGGAGAAAGACTACACAAAAAAGGAAGCTAAAAAGCCTTCTAGGGAAGATAGCTGGCAGAGAAGGTACCCAATGGAGGTGATGTGTTTGAGGTTCAGCACCAAATGATGAGATTGAGGGAGCAATTGGCACCAAATACTGAGTTTTGGCACCAAATATTGGGGTTCTGTCATGTGAAAAATTCACAATGGCCAAAAGGGAGATTTATTTGGGAGAAGAGGTTACAGACAAAATGAAGAGATACAGTAGACTCCAGGAGTGCCAAATATGAAGTAGATTTGGGAGAATGTATAGTTAGCAATGAAAAGGACAAGTTGTGTTGTGGAACTCACAATTAACCATGAGAAAGGAAACACTCCATGAGGTAGGAGCCTGCCCTTAGCTGACAGGCTAAATCCATAGAGGAGTTTAGCGTCCTTAAAAGAATTAGTTAACTACAAGGAGGAGGACACCATAAGGCACAGGGGAAGAAAGACCTCAGGAGACAGAAAGCTGTGGCGGGCCAATCCAGAAGGGATCAAAGATGCATGAACCAAGGACAGATTTTTAGGAGAAATTTAACCTCAGAGGTTTGTTATAACTTTGATTTCTGACTAGACCCAGCAGAGTGAGGCTCCCCAAGACCTCTACAGGGCATGGGACTATAAGGTTGAATTGATCCCCATCAGCGCCCTTCCCTGCTTGCCTCAGGGAGTAATGCTATCAGTATGTCAAGTTTTTTCTGCCAATCACATCTGATGACCCAGGACCTCATCAAGGGATATGGTGGAAAAATTAGGGGTTTTCCCCAAAAGGAGCCTTCAAGAGCACAGTAGAGAAATCAGAAAAGTCCCAAAGTAGTACATCCAGGTGAAAAATAAGGAGATAAACTGAGCTGAGCTCTCTCCTTAAATGGAGGTTCTGGAATTCAGGACTGAAAGCAAACAGAGTAAGGGGCTTCTCTCATTTTTTTTTTTAAGACATTGATTGATTAGACAATGGTGAAATAAATTGTATTTAACTGTACTATACAGTAAAAACTGATACATGTGAAAGATTCAGAAAATGATGAGACTCACAGGAATTGATTCAGAATGAAAAGCAGAGAACCAGAATAGCAGTCTATATAATGATTAAAACCATATTAATGGAAAGAATACAAAAAGGAAAGTTAACACTATAATTACAATGTCCAAGCTTGGCCCTATAGAAGATTTTAAAATATCCACCTCTTTCTCTTCTTTGCTGAAATGAGTGTGTTGGGGTGGGGAAGAAGATGCATCCCAGTATTGATGATGTTGGTGATAATAGAGAATATTGCATTTAATATCTGACACAATTTACATCTGAATTCCTTTTTTATCCCTTTTTAATTTTTTTATATTGGATGACTCATTTGGTAGTACCTACAGAAGGATTATGTTTAGAAATGATGGTCATGTAAAAACAGAATATAAATAAAAAATTTTAATTGTGAGAGAAAACCATCAAGTAGAATAGTTATCATTGAGAAACCAAATTTTGGGAAATAAACTATTCTGGTAGTCCAGTTAAACCATTTCACTGTTTTATTCAAACTACTGCTGTCTGATTCAAATTTGATTCAGAGGGGAAGTATTCATTGTAGAAATATTGTCCTTGCCCTTTCAAACCCCTTTCCCTCCAAATCCCAGTTCAATTTCTTAGCTACTCTTAGTAAACATGTTTCAGAAAAATCCTCCCTTCCTTTCTTTTTTGTTTCTATTCAAAATCACTAAGCTGATTAGATAATTAGTTAGGCTCATTTTGTCAATTTCCTAAGATATTGAAAGTGATCTTCAATTTTTTCAAATTAGGATTTGGACTGATCAATTTAGAAGCTATTTATTTCTCCTGCACAAATTAAGAAATCATTTAATAATGGTTAGGATCAATTTTTATTCGGTTTTCCCATTTGTCTTAAGAACAGAGACTAACTGAATTATATACTTCCATCTGTAGGCAAAGAATCCCTAGTTACTTCCCTCTATAAATACAATCAAGGTGTTGGATTGTTTTTGTTCATGTTCTTGGGAATCAAAAAATGATTAATTTTTCAGTGGCATTTAAGAAAGAAAACAGACAAATACATACCAGGATAAAGGAGAGAGAAAACAGTAGCATTGATACATGGCACAGGTTCCTTAGTGTGTTTGATAAGAAGTGATGACCTTAAACAAAACTTTTACATCTGTACAAAATTAGAACTGAAGAAGAGAATCCTGATTCCTACTGGGAAAGGATGTTGATCTTATTTGTTGCCACTCATCTCTATCTAAAATCTAATAAGCTTCTTTCTTAGTCATTATCCTTCTTAGCCATTCTACAGCATTTAATGCTACTGACCACCCTCTCTTCCCGGAACTCTTAACTCTCAGATCAATATATATCAAACCCCAGTTTTTCCTCTTCTCTTCAGTCCCATATCACCACCTTCTCATTGAATAATTCAAACTGAATATCCCATGGATTACGACTTCTTAAACTTTTTCCACTTGCAACTCCTTTTCACCCAAGAAACTTTTACATGACCCCAGATATATAGATACATAAAATAGGTACACAAATCAAACATTTCCTGATGATAAATTTCCTTCCCTCATCTGCAGTTACGAGACTCCATATAGGGTCATGACCCACAGTTTGAGAAGTTGGGCCATATCCATTTTAAACTATATCCAAAAAAGAGTCCATGATTTTCCCCCCAAAGCTACTCTTCTAAATTTCTCTCACTGCTGAGGATATCACCATCCTTTCATTTTCTCAGGTTCTCAATTTGAAGTCAGCCTTGACTCTTACTTCCATTCATTCCATGTAGCTAATCTCTCACCAAGTCTTATCCTTCTATCTCTGTAACGTCTCTCTTATCCAACCCTTTCTTACTCACACAACCACCATCTTAGTTCAGGCCCTTGTCACCTCAATTATTACAGTGGCTCCTAATTGCTCTCCTTGCCTCAAGTCTCTGCTAATCATTCATCCTTCAGGCAGCTGCCAAAGTGGTTTTCCTTAAGTTCAGACGTGAACATGTCACTCCTCTGCTCAGTAACCTTCAATAGTTTTCTGTTGCTTGTAGCATTTAAAACTCTGCATCCAACATTGATTTTCAGTCTTATAATTTACACCCCATTTCCTAGAATGTCCTTCCTTCTCCCCTTCACTTGTTAGAATTCCTTTCTTCCTTCAGGATTCATCTCAAGTGCCACATTCTGTTTGAAGGTTTTCCTGACCTCCCTGCACACACCAGGTGCTAGTGCCCTCCCTCCTTATCCACATTTATGTTGTATATATTCTGCACACCATATACTTAAACATGTACATAATATCTTTCCTGGTGGATTATGAAGGTAAGAATTATTTTATTTTTGTCTTTCAATTTCCACAGCTTTGCACAGTACCTGGAATATAGTAGTGAGGTGGTCTTGGGTCACTAGGTGGAGTTAGCAGAGAAAACCTGACATACCGATAACTACTCTCTGAGGCAAGCAGGGGAGGGCACTGATGGGGATCAACTCAGCCTTACAGTACCACCCCCTGTGGAGCTCTTGAGTAACCCCACCTCACTTCTGGTCAGAAAGCCAAGTTGTGTCAAACCCCCAAGGTTGAATTTCCCCCATAAATCTGTCTCTGGCCTGGGCCAGCTTTGTAAATCTCTTTTGGGTTAGCCCGCCACGCCATTCTGCCTCATGGTGCCTTTCTTCCCATCCCTGCTCCGCCATGTCTCACGTGTCTTTCTCCTTCTAACTAATTAACTCTTTTATCCTCTTAGGATTTAGCCTGCCAGTCAATGGCGGACTCCCACCTCATGGTGTGTATTTCCTGTCCCCTGGCTAGTCCAGGTAACTTGTCTTTTTCCATTGTTAATTGTTAAAATCCCTTTCCTTGCTAACTATATGCTCTCCCAAATCTATTTCATATTTACCACTCTTAGTGACTAGTTTACCATCTATAACGCTTTCTCATAAATACATGTACCTTTCTGACGAAAGATAAAGGCCCTTGCGAGTTTTTCACATGTGAATTGCTACTAAACTCCATCATTTTGGTGCTAAACCCCAACATTTGATGCCTCTCCTCAATCTCATCAGTAGATGCTTAATAAGTTCTTATTGACTGATAACTGAATTTCTTAGGCCCTGCTTCCTGGAAGATATGGCTGTTCCTCCACATCTTCTTAACCACAATGTCCTTGGACTTTCATGTGATCTGGGATGAGAGGACTGAGAAACTGTGATTCAGTATTTTTAGGCTTTTAGGCTAAAGTCATTTGCTCTTTTTTCTCTTTCTCTAATTATATACATACATAACTTGGACCTAGACATGAACACACCCCTTTGTGAGTATCTAGAGAGCGAACACAAGTTCATTCATTTGCTTAGCACTTTATGGTTTACAAAGCCCGATAGTCATTATCACCTCTGTTTTCCTAATGAAGGTCAGAAAAGAAAAAGTTAGATGCTTCAGCCTTATCTCCAGCATGCTCTAGCTAGAGTCAGAGATTGAGCCCAAGATTCCTGACTCCAGGGCCATTGCACTTTGTGTCTAACTTGTTGTGGTCTGTGCAATGGAGAAGTCCAGAAGTTATTCCAATTCCAAATGGCCTTCCTTAGGATAATCCAATGCAAGGAATCGGCCAAAATGATTTCTTCAGCTTTAGTGGAATTGCATGATTTAAAAAAAAAAAAAAAAAAAAAAAAGGCAATCATGCCTTTCAGCTGAACAAATACTCAGGGGCCAGCTGCACAAGAAAGGCATTTCGCTAGGAGAAATATTATTCCCTGCCCTCAAGGAGTTTACGTTTTAATAGGGAAGGATGAGGCACAAAAACAGTGATTTCCTTCTTAATGATCTTTAAGCTAATTTAAAAATTTAGCTACTAAATGATGATAAGAGGGGAAGCAGGAGTTCATTAGTTTGGGAACCCTAATTACTTTCTGTTTTCTTGTTGCTGCTGCTGTTGTTTTAATTTTCATGGGTAATCAGAAGGTTAGTATTTCTGATTCATATTTTTTTAATTCTATAGAATGCAACAGTCTGGTCTTTTTCAAAGCTTAGATGATGAGATTGTGTTTGTTTTCTCAAGCCTGCTCTGAATGCTTCAATGGTTATCCTTTTTTTTTTTGTTTGTTTGTTTCAAAGAGCCTCCTGATGCTGGTATAAGATCATCTTGACATTTGAAAGCTATCTTAATTTGGGGGCATTCTCAGTCACACACCCTTCCTTGGAAGAAAAAAAGTATTGAAAAATGATAGATACCTGGTGTGTATTTGTGCTGCTTCTAACATTGGAGGATCTTAGAGTGTTAGAGAGATGTTAATTAATCTATCCCATGCCACTTTAGAGAGAAAAAGCTGTTTTAATGAGACTGGGCTTGCAGTTGTCTCTGCTACTTCCCAAATGACATGTTTTCCCACTTTGGTGCAACATTCTTGGCATTTCTCATAACTTTGCAGATGAATAAATGCCTGCTGTGTTGTTTTAGACTTGACTTCCAAGTCTTCTCATCCCAGGCTCCACCTGTACTTTGCTTGAGGTCACGTTGCTCAGGCTTTGTGGACGTCTAGGTTAGATGTAGCTACTAGTTTGTTTGTTCAAATATAAAAATGTTAATTTTGATCCCCGTGACTTTTCTTCAGGGATCCATCTAGGATATGGTTGATAAATGGAGCTAAGTTAGTTGAAAAAGCTTCTCAGAAGATTGTGCATGACTTTTACTTCAGCCAGTTTCTCCATCTTCAGAATAAAAATAATAATTGCAGTTATCTGCCTGATGGGGTTGTTTTTAAGAAAACTGACTTTTAGATATTACATAAAATTGAATTTTTTTTGTTATTTCTAAGTTGAAGCTCCTCTCCCTAAAGAGTTCATAATCTATTTTAGAGCAGGGAAGATGCATAATTAACATGGATAATATACTATAATAAATATAATTACTATAATATAAATGTATGCTGTAATGTGATGTAATATATAATAATAGGATACATATGATATAATCATATAACAATGTTAAAATGTCATCCTAACATATATACTATAAGGATTATAAATACTTTGTAGAAATATGTATACGTGTACTACAAGAATTCTGGGAAGGAACCTAATAAGCATTAATTAATAATCAGAATCATTGAAAAGATAGAATCTGAACTAAATTTGAAGGAGAGAGAGTATTTGGACCTAGTGAAGAGTCTTTTCTGGCATAGAGAAATAAAGAAAAGCATGGTTTCAACCTTTTTTTTTTTTTTTTTCCTAACAGATTGTATCTATGAGTTTATTCTTCCTAAGTTGGCAGTCATATATACATGGCAGAACAGTTGGAACTGAGCTCAGGGGGATTATAAAGACAGAAATCACGAGAGGAAGAGAATGGAAGGGGACAGGATCACATAGTGGCCTTTTCAGCCCATCTCTGGGTTGAATTGTTCAGAACTGGGAGTTGACATGAGTCAGTCTGAGTTGGTCATCTGGCATAGCAAGAGGAATTCTGAGTTCAAAATGCCAGTGTCGTAGGGAACTTCCGATGGGAGAACACTGCTAAGACCTTCAAGTGTGCCCAGCTTAAGTTTTCTTTTGTGTTTTCTCTCTTGTTGGGCTGGTTCTAATTCCCAGTCAGTCAGGCCTCTTCTGGACAGTAAGTAAGGGAGCTGGAAGAAATCAAGATGATTAGTAAAGTCATTAACCATTCCATTTTCACGATGAAGACAGGCGTGAGCGTGGATTGTTTGTTTCTAGAGAGTAAGTATGGTATGAGTGACCCAGTAGTGGGAAATAAAACTGTCCAAAGAGGATCAGGATCATATTATTCTATAGGATCTTGAAAGCTGGGCAAATAAGTTTAAGCTACCTCAACAGGCAGGAGATAGCTAGTGAAGATACAAGACAGTAGCCATTTATATTCAAGGAAGATCAGCCTGTAGCAAAATGCAGGATAGATTTTTATTTATTTATTTTTTTTTTGAGAGTAGATTGTGATTGGGTCTTCAAGCCGAGCTACTAACTTTGCTGTTTGCCTTGGAGATTTAAAAAAGATCAGTGGGAAACTGTTCCACTTTTTCTTTTTCCTTTAGAACCTACATATACCATATGCTGCCTTCTCTAAAGGAGTGGAATCTTTTGGGGAAACATTCTTTTTTTAGCAAGACAGGTAGGCTTGCTTACTGCTTAGTAGCCAGCTCAGATTTGAGTCTTGTTTTTTTTCCTGATCCCAACCCTCCAGTTCCCAAGGCTCCTATTCTCTCTCAAGAAAAGAAATACAATTCTCAGATGAAACCCTGATAGAGGAACTCTTCACTGAAAAAATCTGTAGAGGAGGCAGAAGGTGGGAAGAAATGATTCTAAGAGATGGGGCCTGTTCATTCCCATATAGTTCATTTGTGTTCTGGACAGCTCACTCCACTCCTAGAAAATGAAAACTAGAACCCACTAAAATAAACCAATTCAGAAAGGGATTTCTCCAGACTTGTTCATGGGGCAGAATCGCTTGTCATTTGGGCATAACATGGAAGAGGAATACTTGAAAGTTAAAAGAAACAAATGTAGTCACTATGGACTGTCACATAAATTGTGCCAAATAGAATATTAGGATGGTTCTTTCTTGTGTGTGATTTATAGAGCTGTTGTCTTCTGTGGTGATGTTATTTGAGCTTTGCTTGAGGGTAGTTTAGTTTGGGATTTTTTTAACTGAAGGCTATAATAGAACATCATAATTGCAGGCCTTCATATTCCAGAAACCTCAATT
Organism: Sminthopsis crassicaudata; assembly: GCF_048593235.1. Classification (NCBI taxonomy): domain Eukaryota; kingdom Metazoa; phylum Chordata; class Mammalia; order Dasyuromorphia; family Dasyuridae; genus Sminthopsis; species Sminthopsis crassicaudata. The sequence goes on along the minus strand of NC_133619.1, from coordinate 618,718,418 downwards.
AAAAAAAAAAAAGCCAATTACCAATATTATCTACTAATTAATTTCCTTCTGATTCTAATTCAGTTTTAGAAGAATATTAAATAAGAAAAATTTATAGTAGGGATTAAGTGAAGAAAATATTTCTAGAATATTCTCTGTCAGAATGAATTCAGCCCAATCTCAGTTCTTGCTCTTTTTATTTTTAATTACTTATGCGGTTTTGGGAATTTACTTAACTGTTCAGGGCCTCAGTTTCCACATTTGTATCAGGAGGTGGTTGAACTAGGTGGTCTTCTAAAGTCCTTTCATCTCTAAAATCTTAAGATCCTATAAATTTCATCCTTTTTCTTTCATTTGCCAAGATTAAATGTTAATCTTTCAATGGTTGGTTAAATTAGGAAAGCTTCAAGATAGAAAATAATAAAAATGAAACATTTTTAAACTTCTAATACTTTATGTATATATTACTTCTATGCAGATGCTTAGAGGCCCTTTAGATTTCTCAGTAAATAGAATGCTGTGCCTGGAGTCAAGAAGACTTGAGTTCAAATGTGCCCTCAGATACTTACTGGCTCTGTGATCATACTGTTTGTCTCAATTTCCTCAATTGTAGAAGGAGAATAATAGTTCCTATTTCTCAGAATCATTGTGAAGATAAAATAAGATAATATTTGTCAAGTAATGAGCACGTTGCTTGGTAATTAGCCACTTAACAAATGCTGTTTCCTCTCTCCTTCCTTCTCAAGCCTAACACAAAACTTGTTGTATTTTCCCCAAACCCTCCTTTCTTCCAAAAGTCTCTATTTCTGCTGAAAGTACCACCATCCTTCCAGTTTCTGTGACTCCTAGCCTTTGCGTTATGTATTCTGAACACCTCATTCTCCCTTATCTCATCTATGGGCTCACCAGCCAGGTGTTAAGTTTTTTGCTTCATTATCTTTCTTCTCTGATGTCTCTTTTTCGATCATCTCAGGCCCCCCTCCACTCTCATCTGGATTCTTGCCAGTCTCCTCATTGGTCTCTCTGCCTTAGAACTGTCTCCTACACTGTGGTTGCCAAAGTGTTTCCTGAAACCCAGCTCTGACCATGTCTGTTCTCTCTCCCCTTCTCAACTACTTCTTGCCTATAATCTAAAATGTAAATTTTTTGTTTAACTTTTAAAACCTCAAATAGTCCGACTTCAACCTGCCTGCCAGCCTCATTGCCAGTATTCCTCTTCACTGTGTGATCCAGACAAACCAGTCTTGATTTTCTTCCCACCTGATACTCCATCTCCCCTCTCCATGCCTTTGTCCCAGCTGTGTCACCTGTCCAGAATGCACTCCTCTTTCCTTACCTCTACTTCAGAAAGGTCCTCTTTTCCTTTAAGTTATACTTTATGTGGTCTTCTGCATGAAGGTTTTCCTTATTCCCTCAATTGTTAATACATTCTTTACCAAACTATCTGATTACTCTGTATATATTCATAAACTTACTAATTTTGTTTATAGTATATATATTTTATATGTACTTTTCTCTTCCATTAAAGTAGATTATCCTATTCTGCCTTCTTGTAATCCCAGTACCTTGCACAGTTTAGTTCATAGTAGTCAGTCAGAATTCATTAGAAACTTAGTATGTTGTCTATCTACCCAGGTTACTTATACCTTCGGAAGCTAATACTTAATGTGCAACAAGAAAATGGTATTTACACACATGTATTGTATCTAGGTTATATTGTAACACATGTAAAATGTATGGGATTGCCTGTCATCGGGGGGAGGGAGTGGAGGGAGGGGGGGGGATAATTTGGAAAAATGAATACAAGGGATAATATTAAAAAAAAAAAAAAAAAAAAAAAAAGAAACTTAGTATGTGTCAGGCACTGTGATAAATGCTGGGAATACAAACAAAGGGAAAAGGCAGACCCTATTTGAATGGCCCAGAGATAAAATTTAGCATTTGAATCCCAGATGAGTGACTTTTGGTAGAGTAGAAATAATGTGAGATTTGGGACCCTGAAAGGCCCAGGATTGACAGGCAGGTCTTTGCTTCTCTGAGCCTCTGTTTCTTTAATAATAGTATAGAGAGATCTTAATAGATAATTATGGTATCTGCCTTGAGGATTATTGTGAATGAAGATCAATCGAGCCTACATTGACATGAAAAGATCATGTCAATGTTATGTATACTGCTTCCTGTCCTTTCCTTTAGTCACTCAGCTGGAAGTCACATAGTAGATGCTTAATAAAAATTTGCCGAGTAAAACTGAATTTATCAAAGTAGCAAAAGAGTTTAGATAAATAGATAAATCAAGGCCATTTAGTAATGAACAAAAATCGGAGGTTTTTGAGGGAAATGTTGGGAAACAACCTGAGATAGAAAGTTTATTTATTTTGTTCTCTGCCCACTCATAAGACTAGAGAGTTTTGGATCATTTAAAATAGGATCTTTCTTTTTGACCTTCATTTAAGTTTGGGGGTTGGGCTGGATTCATATGAGAAAAATTATTCTCTTGATTTAAATAGTCTGGACTAATTTAGCACAAACAACTGGTTTTACAGTCTTTATTCTGGTAGATAATGATGAATTATTCATTTGACTTTCTGTGTAGACTAGCACAGTCTAGGTTATCTAGGCATTATTAGTCACACTTGTTAATGATTGACTTCCCTTGAATTAGAGACCCCAAAATGAAGTGTCGGCCTATTTGTGGTGGACACAGTTTTCCCAAAGCTGCCTCTGCTAAAGAAAATGACAGGCTACAAAACTTTAGTTTCTGCCTTTTAAATGGTTGTCTTTTGTTCGGGTTTGTTGTGGGAGACATGGAGAGAAGAGGGAGTAGATCTCCAGGTCTCTCAACATCTCATAGTTTTGTGGTTATCTCCTCCCATCTCTCCTGCATTACTGTCTATCCCATCTTAATGCTTAGCCAAAATGGTCTCCTATCTCTTGCCTTCATGCCTTTGTATAGCCTGGAATATACACCATTCTCACCTCCACTTCTCAGGAATGTTAATCTCCGTCAAGGCTTACTTCAGCTATTCCCTCTTTCAGAAAACCTTTCCACAAGTGCTTCTTCCTTGCTCAAACTACCCTGTATTTTTTATCTTTCTTGAGCATATCTAATATGATTTGATGGGCAGAAAGCTGGATTTGCAGACAGCTGCTTGATTGGGGACCAACTAACTGAAAACATGTCTTTAGCTGGTCCCTGGCCCTGCTTCAGCCTGCTTGCCTAGTGCCTGCTTTCCCTCTCTTCCCCAGGGCACAGGAATCTAGTGGAAAGGGCACGCCAAGTGACTCACCCCTTTGCAGCTGTGTAGCCCCAAGCTTCCTTCTCTTACCACCCACAACTCTTATCTGTGCTGTTGTTGCCCCCATTAGAGTATCAGAACAAGGACTCTCCGACTGGTGGTGTTACTTGTATTTGTACCAACAAGGCTTGGCCATGTTTGGCATAGAGTGAGTAGGGGATAAGTGATTCCTCATCCATTCAGTGGTTGATTCAGGAGAGACATGGATTCAAATTCTACTTTACTAGCCATATGACTGTGGGCAAGACACTTAACTGTTCTGAGTGTCAGTTACTTTATCTATAAAATGGCACTAGCCAAGAGCAAATGAAGGACTGATTTGCAAATTGTAAAGCATAATCCCATTCCCCACTTTGTGCTTCCCCACAAGAAGTACCATGTTTCCTCTCATGAGGCTCTTTTTCTTCAAAGATGATTGAAGAAGGATTTATTTTGCATTCTGGCATTTAAAACCATTAGCAAGGTATTTCAAACATTTGAACAATGTCTGGTTTGGAGTGTTAGAGGAAGTGAGAGGAAGCCCAGCCTGTAATAGGGGCTCTCAGGTCGTTGTTTTCATCTCTAGTTTCATCTGCATTCTCTCTCCCTTCCCCCCCATCTGTCTCAGCCATTGGTACTGAAAGACATATCATTCATCTGAGATGGAAGAGACTTTGTAAACTGAAGAACTTGTCACCAGAAATAGAATGAACATGACATTTTTTCCCTTCTGAATGTTCAGGTTTTTTTTTTTTTTTTTCCAAGTTTCTGTTCCCTGTATTTCAGGATGAAGGTTGGGTTTTTAAATTTGAAGGAAGCTGGTAAAGCACTTTATATGGTTATAGTAATGGTGTTCATGGTAATAACTGATGATCACAATTATTATTGTTCATCATCTCCAAGCTACCTGGAACCAAAGGCTTTCATGTGAGAGCAGAGTGAGGTCCATGGCTTCTGTCTTGCCCTGGCTGCTATCAGAGTTGCGCCACGTATGTGTACAGTGAAACCACAGAGGGGCATTTCACATCCTAATACTTTTATTCAGTTAAGAAAAACTACTCATGAGGCAGCTAGTTGGCACAGTAGACAGAGCACCAGCCCTGAAGTCAGGAGGCTTTGAGTTCAAATCAGGCCTCAGACACTTAACACTTCCTAGCTGTGACCCTGGGCAAGTCACTTAACCCCAGCCTCAGCAAAAACAAACAAACACCACTCATTTTTTCTATCCATGCAACAGCCTGCAGAACATTAGTTGCAAAAGAATGAATAGAACACAACTGTCTGAGGACCACTTCCATCTGAACTGCATCAAAATAACAAAAACACTAATTCCATTTGTATGTTATATTGTTTGAAAACACCTCAAGAATCCAGCCATTCTGGAGAGCAATCTGGAATTATGTCCAAAAAGGTATCAAACTGTGCATACCCTTTGACTCAGCAGCGCTACTACTGGGATTATATCCCAAAGAAATACTAAAGAGCGGAAAGAGACATATATGTGCCAAAATGTTTGTGGCAGCTCTTTTTGTTGTAGCTAGAAACTGGAAGTTGAATGGATGTCCATCAGTTGGAGAATGGTTGGGTAAATTGTGGTATATGAAGGTTATGGAATATTATTGCTCTGTAAGAAATGACCAGCAGGAGGAATACAGAGAGGCCTGGAGAGACTTAAATCAACTGATGCTGAGTGAAATGAGCAGAACCAGAAGATCACTGTACACTTCAACAACAATACTGTATGAGGATGTATTCTGATGGAAGTGGAAATCTTCAACATAAAGAAGATCCAACTCACTTCCAGTTGATCAATGATGGACAGAAACAACTACACCCAGAGAAGAAACACTGGGAGGGAATGTAAATTGTTAGCACTAATATCTGTCTGCCCAGGTTGCATGTACCTTCGGATTCTAATGTTTATTGTGCAACAAGAAAATGATATTCACACACATGTATTGTACCTAGACTATATTGTAACACATGTAAAATGTATGGTATTGCCTGTCGTCGGGGGGAGGGAATAAGGGAGGGGGGGTAATTTGGAAAAATGAATACAAGGGATAATATTATAAAATATATATATATATATATAATAAAAAAAATTAAAAAAAAAAAAAAAGAAAACACCTCTGCTCACCTTCTCTCATCTCTCTGGCTTGGCTCTGATAGCTGTCTGGTATGGCAGGGAAGGTAGTTGTTTCCCTCTTTACTGATGAGGAAACTAATGCCTTGTGCATAGTGCGTGGGTTTGGTGATTCATAGCTGCCCAGCTTGCCAGTACCACTGGGGCCTGAAACCCAGTTATTCTAATTTTATGATCCAGTGAACTGTTTTAAAATTGAAGAGATTTACCAGTGGATTAACTGATTAAACCAGGAAATAGGAAAACTTCAATTAATTCCATTTAGTATCAATTTCTTAAGAGGCCTACTGTGTGCAAATCACTACTTCTCTGCAGAGGCTATTAAGAACTAGATGTTCATCTCTGCCCTCAGTGGTAGGAATCATGGGATAAATATATTGAGAGTTAGCAGGGACCTGAGAACACCCGCCTCTCTCCCACTACCCCACTCCCTACATTTTATAGATGAGAAAACTGAGGCTACCTGGAAGTTAGCATTTGATCAAATCACATGGGGAATAAGGAATAGAAGTGAAATTTAAACTTAGTCCTCTAGCTTAAAATCCAGCATTCTTTTTGCTTTCTCACTTTTTTCTGGCTCATTTCTGCGAGTTAATGGGAAGGTTAAGTATAAGAGGTAAATCAAATAGCAGAGAGGTTATGTTTCCTAGAGAGAATTCAGGAAGATTTGGACTCGATTTTATGGGATAACTAGAATTTTGACAGGCATCAGTAATGGTAGGACTATCTTTCCAGTATCACAGGTGAGATTCCAACCCACTTGACTACTGATTGCAAATCCAGCCTTCTTTCTACTATTCCACGTTGCATTCAACATTGTAATATAGATAAATACTAGCCAGAATGAGGAAAGAAGAAACAGTAGGGGGACAGGGAAATGCTTCCTGTCGGTGATGAATTCATTGGTCACCTGAGAGTAGCCTGAATCGACCAATGGGTAAGTTTTGTGTGTGCTTTCAGCCTTGAAGCAAACTTTCTAAATTCCCCCCAAAATAAACAGTTATAATGCTAGAGAATCAAACTGCTCTCTTTCCAGATGAATCCGAAACAACAACTGGGTTCATAACTGGGTCAGTCACCACGCAGCCAGAGCCTGCCAAGTTAGCAGGCGTGTGTCCTGGCTGAGGTGAGGCACCAGGACAGTCTGGAGCTCTGAGCTGGTTGCATGTGTTTAGACCTTGTGTGCTGAGATAACTCTGGGTGGCTTTGGATAGCTTTGTTTCTTAACTGTAAAGGAGTGTCTGCCGCCTGATAAGTGTTTATCCATGAAATAGCTACATGGTTTATGTCTTATGGTAGAAAGGTTTTTAGATTTCCTCAGGCAAGAGAAACAACAAGGTCATTGTCTTGGTTACGTCCCTGTAGTCAAACACCAGTTCAGGCTTTTTTTTTTTTTTTTTAAAGAGGGAAAAAAAAAATCTTGATTTAACTCTTCTCCCCTTTATGGATTTCCCTGCTCCCTTTCCTTGCTCTTGTAAATCCCTAATTTCATCCATCATTTAAGTTGTGACTACGATAATTTAAAAAACAAAACACTCTCTCCCCTCCCATGGTCAGAGCAGAAAGAACCTTGTGGATTCACTTGCCAAATTACTGGCTTGTTCCATGCTGCCCTTGCTCTCCTTTAGTGTGAATAACCAAGAAATGCCCATGTGGCACTTTGATGATGATGAAACTCCCAGTGTTCTTTGGATCTCTTTGCTTCTACCTCTCAACACCTCTTACCTGGTGATTGTAAAACACCATGAAAGGAGCCTGTCTTACCCCAGACTTGTCTGCATGGCACTGCCATTCGTTGGGAACATTGGCATCAGCTTTGGCCTACCATCCCCTTCATCTTCCACACGCTCTCATTTATAACATTCTATTGGTTCTGCTTCCACAGTGTTTCTCACTTTCTTGCTTTTTCTTCTTCCTTTTTGAATTTCTTATTTAAAAAATAATAGTAGCTTTTTATTTTTTTAAAACAGATGCAAAGATAATTTTTGACATTCACCTTTGCAAACCTTGTGCTTCAAATTTTTCTTCCTCCTTCCCTTCCTTCCCTTTCCACAGATAGCAGATCATTCAATACAGGTTAAATATGTGCAGTTCTTCTAAACATATTTCCACATTTGTCATCGTGCTTTTTATTCTACTACTATTACTACTCACCACCCTAATTCTAGGCTCTCATCATGAGTCTTATAATAGCTTTCTTTTAAGTAGTGCTACTACCTCTTGTCTCCTCTGTTCCAATCTGTCCTTCATATAACTGCCAAAGGAATCTCCATTCAATTTAGCAATATTTTAAGTACCTGTTCTTGGTACCGTGGCTGCAAATCCAGAAGTGACTCCTTCCTTCCTTCAAAACTTAGATTCTACAGTGTTGTCTTCTTGAAGATCATATTGTGTCACCTTATCCTAAATCAGGACAAAATAGATAACCTGTTTAGCCTGACTTATAAAGTCCTTCTGCAACTTAGCTTCTAGCTACCCGACTTTCCTGCCTTCGTTTACACTACCTCTTTCCCTCATTCCATCCCCTAGAATTCCAAGGTATTTCAGCCAAACCTGAGTAAGGCACTTGTGAGTGTGGACAGGCTTGTCCTGTACTGCTTCTGTGTTCATTCACACAGGCTGTTCCACCTGTGTTTTACCCTCCCTTCCACTTATCTTTGTTTTTCACCTTCAATTCAGTAAACATTTATTAAGCACCTGCTCTGTGACTGACATTTTTACTAAGAACTAGAGATTCAAAAGAGGCAAAAGATAATCCCTGCCCTCCAAGAGCTTACAATCTAAAGAGGGAAACCACATGAGAATAAGTATATACAAAACAAGCTCCTTACAGGATAAATAAGAGATAATTAATAGAGGGAATGTACTGGAAGTAAGGGGTGGGAGGAAGGCTTCAGATGGAAGATGGGACTTAAAAGAAGCCATGGAAGTCAGGAGTCAATAAAGGAAGATTCAGGGTGGGAGCAGGGCCCAGAGCCAAGAACAAGGGGTTTTAAATCCTTTTCTTCAAGACCCAGATCAAGTTCCTGCTTCTTTGTGTTGTTGTATAGACTCTAGTCACTTCAACTGAAGTGGTCAGTTGTTCCTTTCATTTTCTTAGGGCATTTGGTGATCCCTCTCCTTTGCATTTGTGCCATGCTCTTTGTATCATGGTTAATTGTGTAAGTGTCATCCTCTTACAGTCTCCCCTCTAGACTCATTTCTTTGTATCCCTCATACTGTAAACATAGTAAATATTTAATAACAGGATCTAGGGATTTGATGGCCTGTAAGGCCAAGGAATTATTGTGTATCAAAGTTTTCAATAACCCTGTGAAGTAGATAGTGTGCAAATAATTATTGTCATTTTGCACATGAGGTAAACAAGTCTTGGTAAGGTGATTTGACAAGTTGGAATTGGGATTCAGATCCAGATTTCATATTCCACATCCAGTATTCCAAGAGTCCTGACTGAACAGGATTTAGCCCTAGATTTTGCATTTAAAAGAATCATCCTGAAAAAGTGTACATCCAGCTATTAATAGGCATAAATATTGGACTCTGTTTTCAAATAGTCTGGCCTAAAATTATGAGCTTGATCAGACCACACAAGCAAAACTGAACAAAATTAGAATTATATTCGATGCTGAGTTTTGCAAATTTGTAACTCTCAACCCAGAGGAATGTGAGAATGCTTCTTCATCTTGCCTAAATTATTCTATTTTGCTATTATAAACCATCCTGCCTAGTGGCAGGGAAGATATTGTCTTCTAAATTAGGGTGTGGAGCAGAGATATCAAGGAAGCAAAGATATTAAGGAAGAAATTTCCATTAAGTAAATAACTGTGAAAGAAGAACCAAGAAGAAATTCAAACCCCAGCTTCAGTTACTCCGGCCAAATACCATTTGCATCCCATGCTAATTGAGGATTATACAAGGGTCAAGAAAGTTGATAAGATAGAACAGAGGGCCACAGTGTGAATTTTTTTCTTGTTCCATTCCAATATCAACTTGAATTTCAGTTTTGTAAGATCAGTCATTCAGAACCAGGCCTAAATCTTGGCTAATTTGCAGTGTCTCCATTCGTATTGACAACAGAATTATTTTTGGAAGGTGGGGTGTTGACACACAGTATGTGTTGGTTATGCAGTAGAACTGGCATTTTGAAGAACTTTTGAGAATATTACAGACTTTCTCAACTCTCTGCCCCAAAGAGAAGATAATATGACTTTATAGAAATTAATTATTTTGGGCTGAATCCAGATCTCAAAAGTGTGGCGTGTGCTAGAGCTGCCTTGGAGGGGTTTAGGGTGGGAGGACACCATTATTATCTTCACAAATTTAGCAGACAAGTTTTCTGAAGGACGTTCTGTTCCTAGGAAATTGTAATCTTCACCCAAGTAACATTTACTTTTTCCTGTCAGTCTTTTGTGGCTAAAATGTTCCATTTAGCTAATATTGTAGCAACATTTTAGCCACAATCTTGCTTTTTTATCTTGCATTGAGAGTGTTAATAATAAACAGGGCTTTGGCATTTTGTAGAATGTCCTTAACTAACAGTCTAAACAGTTGGTCATTCCATCCCTCCAGTAAAGCACATGGTTTCTACTTTGCTTATCTCAGCATGGAATGAGAATTATAGTTGACTCTTTTCTTTCCAGTAAAAGAGGTAAACACTTGTGAAGAGGATCTAGAGCAGGGAATCTGAATCATTTTGTTCCTCTAAGTAATGTGATCAAATGGAAAGAGCCCTAGATTGAAGGTTGGAGTCAAACCTTAGTTCATTCAGGCTGGATGACTCTGGATAAGTCACTGAACTTCTGCAGCCCTACATTTACTTTTTTGGAAATACCTTAAAGAGTTGTTGTAAGGATACAGTAAGGGCATGGACCAAGAGTGCTAGTACTTTGTATCTTACAAACCACTTTTCAAAAAGTCAATTTTAATTGGTGTCAGATCTCAAAGGACCCTTAGAGGTTATAGAATGTCCAGTTCCCTCTTTTGGAAAGAGGGAAATGAGACTTGAAGAGGAATTCTGATTTGTCACACAAAGTAAAACTACTTTGATTCCATCTGTGTGGGGATTATTGAGTAATTTAGCAGCCTTAGACCCGAGAGGTGCAGTAATCGGCTCAGGCCTTTTGTCTCAAAGGGTAGACTCAGCCCAGATCTTCCTGTCTCTGAGACCATCTCTGCATCTGCTAACTGCACTGCTACGCCGTGCACTAACAATATTATTATTATTATTACTATTATTCCCAATTGCTTTTTGGAATCTTTCTATTCCATAGCTATGTTACAGGGACCACAATAATTTATTTTGTGTGTATCTCTATTTGTTCTTTAAAATTCTGTGTTCTATTTTGTTAGCTAGGTTGGGAGTTATTGTTCTCCAAATTCTCCAAAATATTCTCCAAAAAAATTAAATTTCATTTAGCTTTTATTTTGAAACATGCATGAAATGCTACATTTGGAAAGTAAAAGAACTTCATGAAGTAAAACACCCATAATTAGAGGCAATATGAGCAATCACCACCATGTTTTTTGTTTGTTTGTTTGTTTTTGTTTTGTTTTGTTTTTTAATTCTGCCTCAGTCAAAGTAAAGGCTCAGTCACAATTTCACAGCTATCACAACATCAAAAAGGATCAATACCGGAATTAGTTAAGGACATTCAACAAAGTGTTGATTAGTATGAATCTTGACCATTCCCACTCTCCCTTAATCTATGGAATACATCAGTATTAACAGAAGAAAATGAATTACTTTGCTCTGTCAACATATACCCTCTTTCCCTCTAGCTTAACCTGATATCCCTGGGGAACAGCAGCACCAGCATTTCTATAGGGTGGTTGTGTCAGACTTTGATGTGACTTGCAGGGAGGTCCATAACATCAGTAGAGCATCCTGAACCTGCTTTGGCATTAGGGTCCTCACTTTCCATATAATCCTGGCCATGGAGAACTTGGTCATTTTGCCCTCTTGTTATATTCCATTTGTAATAGGATTGCCCCCTACACAAAATCCTCGATGCCTTTATCTCAAAACTTTCTATTTCATGAAAAGTCAAATTACCAGAGGATTTGAACTCTGGGCTATATCCAGCAGCAGTCATGTCTACTAAGTTTCCTGCATATGTATGGGAGTCTATGTTTTTAACAGGCAGAGACTTTGGTGATGAGCTCATGAAATTATCTATTGTCTTTGATTTTTATCACATGAATTGGGTCATTGCAAGCCTAATCAGGTTGCATTAACATTTTTTGTGTGTCAGAATGAGGTTCTTGGAAAAATTATCTCTAAAAGTTAACTATTACTTCTTTTCTTACCAGAAGTAAGGTACCCTTGCAGAATTTGATGAGATTTTAGCAGTCATAAAGATAGAACATTCTTATTAGGTCATTTTGTTCATCCCCCAGGGGCCACTAAAAAGTGCTATGGTCTAAGTATCTCCAAGTCTTTTACTAAAGGAGTGAGGTCAGCGATGGGGGTGTCACATCTGTCACTGGAGAACAAGCTAGCCACAAAGCTTTTGGCATCAGCTCACACAAAAGCTTTGACCTGAAACCTGTTTTATGGAAATGGGGATGTGGGGTGTGGAGATGTTTTGGGCAAGGCGCCCAGATTATCTTCTGTACTCCATTTAAAAATTTTTTTAAGGAAAGAAAGGGAAAAAAATGATATAGAAGTTTTAGCTTCATTCTTCTCAGTTGCCAGAAATAGGCAGAAGGAACTTAACCCGATAGCTCATCAAAGAACAACAGCTGGAATAGTAAGGTTGAGAAAATATGAAAAAAATTGAGAAAGTCTGAGAAAGGAGTAGTTTTCACTATTCATTGATCTCAGGTAGGGCACTGTTTGGAAATGCCTCCAGAGGGATGTTTAAGATAATCATAACAACAACACTAGCTAACATTTATATAACAGTGTGTCAGACACTACAATATTTTATAATATGTTATCTGATCCTTACAATGACACTATGAGGTAGGTGCAATTAGCCCCATTTTACAGTTAAAGAAACTGTGACATTTGAGGGGCAAATGATGAGCTTGAACTAAGGTGGCAGCCTGGAGAACAAGGGACCTAAATGTTTGGAGTCAATAGTACTTAGCACGTGATTGTGCGTGAAGGCTAAGAGAGCGGGAATGCTGAACAAGACTCCAAAGGGTCCAGCTTGCTTGGCTGGAAGAGTAGTGATACTCAAGAGAAATAGGATAATGAGGAAGCTGGGAGGATTTGGAGGAAAGATAATGAGCTCTACTTTGGACATGTTGGATTTAACTTGTCTGCAAGACAACCAGAGATCAAATAGGCAGTTAGTGGTATAGGTCCAAACTTTGGGAGGGAGGCTGGGGCTATGCATACAGATTTGGGAATCTTCTTTATAGAAGTGATAGAGGAATCCACGGAAGCTCTTGAGCACCAGGAAAAGAAAAAGAGGAGAGGGAGAAAAAAGAATAGGGTGAGGAGGAGGAAAAGGAAGGCAGGCCAATGGGTGGGCTCAGTCCAGAGCCCTGAAGTGTACCCATGGGGAGGTGGGCAGGAGAGAAAAGTAAGGGGACAAGGATAATGGTCTTACCAAAACAAAAATAAACTCAGAATAGGTGTCTAAATGAGTAGGATGGCAAAAGCAGAAAGCAGTGTCATCACAATCCAAAGAGAGGAGGGGACCCAGGAAGAAAGCAAATCAAGAGTTGTTTTAGTAACTACTGAAAAGTCAGGAAGGATAAGCTCAGAGAAAAGACCAATTGATATGCCTATTAATGGGTCTTGGTAACCTTGGAGTGAGTGGTTTCAGTTGAATAATAATAAGGATGGGGAATATGGAGGCAACAAGAATCTTTGTTTGTTTTTTTAAGAGTGTGAAAAGAGAAGAAGATATGATAGTAAGTCAAGTAAATGAGGATGAGGAAAATATGAATATATTTGTAGGCAGTGCTGAAGGAGCAGGCAAAGAGAGATTAAAATGTGGAAAAGAGGTGGTGATTGAAAAAGAAAATTTCTAGAGAAGATTGGGACTAAATATGAAGGGGTTGACATCTGCAAGATGTACCATCTCTTCCTTAGGGAAGCTTGGGTGTTTTCCTGTAAGGAAAGGTAACTTTATCTACTTTCAGTTCTAGAAGCTTTCCTACTGAGTATACTGTAAAAATATCTCATAGGAATTACCCAGAAGAATCTTGGCTCTTGTTGGACTTTGACTGATGTCCTGGAGAAATGATCTGAATTCTGTATTTTTGACATCCCAAGCTGTCTTCTGTCTCTTGAGAAGTATCATAAAGTTAAATTAAGAACAGCAGAATCCTATCCCAATAGCATGGAAATTCAAATACATTATTCAAATAGATATAAATTAATGCTATTTAATTTTTTAAAATAAAAACATTTTGATAGTAAAAAAGCAAACATACAGTACTAGGAAATGGCAGCTTCATAAAGGTAGGTCATCATTGCTCTTGGTCTAAAGCTTGATGCTGTCCACCTTAGACCAGATTTTGGTCTAGTGAAAGGTGATGTGAACATACCCATTGTTTTTTCTACACTTCTCTGATTTGTCCAGAATTCATCTGCTTCCATGTACAAGAATTTTCATGACTGACTGTATTGCCAACCAGAATTAATTAGTTTCTGTCCCACCTACTTTACACACACACACACTCACACTCTCTCTCTCTCTCTCCACCTGGTTTGGAGACAGGAATGTTTGCCTTAAAGCTTTCCATTGAGCTTTGTATCTAAATAACATTCCTGTGAGTTTTTTGGAAGGTTAGTATTGGGTCACTGGCAGTTAACCACTTGTTTTGGTAGATCCTTCAGGAGAAAGTTAATTATATATTTAATATCTTCTCTTTTTATGCCTGAATGGTGAGGAAAAGAACCCTGTGGTTTATTAACTGTCACCTTAAACCCTTTTAAATTGCTCCATGACAAAACAGATTTATGTTCTTTTATCTTGCCTTGACGGATGAAAAAGTGTCTCTGGTAAAAGTGTACCTGACTATATAAAATTTCCCCATGATCTGTGGTGGAAGATATTATCTCATACTTGAAGTACTTGAGTCAATTCTTCCTTTCCATAGTGACCTATCTCATTAACTTCCATGTGTACCTCACTTTCCACATAAACAAAATGGTAATACTAAAATTAGTGCTTTCTTGGGAAATTAGATTTTTTTTCTGACTTTGAAATTTTGAGCATGGTATAAGTATACACCAAGATCTTCTAATGAACTTACTGAATGAGCAACATTTATTGAATACTGTTTGGAAGCAGTGAACAGTATCCATGAAAATAATTTTCACTTTAAAATGGATTTCCATCTTTCCATTGTGTTTGACTCATTGCAGTTTGCTGGGACTTTATCAGATGGCTTGGGGAAGACCATGGACAATCGACACCAAACAGAGCGAGAATATATTCGATACCATGCAGCAACGAGTGGAGAACATCTTGTAGCTGGCATCCATGGCCTGGCTCATGGTAAGGAAGAAAGTTCTGGCCACAGTATTATTTTGGACACTTCTGTGGGGACATGATGGAAAAACATAAACTATTCTTGTTTAAATCAAAAAAGAGAAAACATGTTAGAAATCTTGGTTCAGCATATTGCTGTATATGAAAACTTTTTAAGTCACTTAATTTTTTTTCCTTTTTTTGAGACAGAAACATGGCAAAAGTTGAGAAAGCTCAATTTATCATCCAACATAGGCCCTTCCTGTCCTTTGGCCATTTCCCAATTTTGTGGAATTTAATAAATTGACCCCCTCTCTCTGGTCCATATGATCTGGACCCAGCCTATTAAGGCAGTAACTTGCTCAAAGTCCACCACATAGATGTGCAGATCAAAATTGAATTTTCTGACTTGAAATGTAGTGTTCTGTTTCAGTACATTTACCTCCCTATCTTAATAGCCATGTCAATCTACATGCCCTTTTGGTGGTGAATTTATTCAGGTGTTTTGTTTCTAATCCAGATATCTTTTGTCACTTCTTATTTAGCATCACTCTACATTTTTAGAAATACTATGATATTATTAAGAAGCACATTAAGTGCATTTGATTCTTATTTGTGCGTTGATGGTTGGGGTAGACTGAGGAAAGAAGCAGGCAGGCAGTAGTACGTATAATTACCAAATAATTTCTTTAGCATACTATGTTTAGGACCAAAAGTAGGGCCAAAAAGATAATTTACAATGGATTTACTTTCTTAATTATGTTTGAAATCATTTTGTGCTCCCCAGGTTTCAGGAAGTCATCCTGACAGTAAAGGCAATCTTTAAGTATATTGAGTGACAAAATAAGCCAGGCCAGAATGATAAATGGAGGAGGATAATCCATGAAATGACATTCGGGAGTCAAGTCTAAAGTGAGCTTTGGACTGGCTTAAGATGTAATCATTCTTTGGTTAACCAAAATAGTTATACATTAGATCTGTGTGGCACCTCCCTTTAGAAGAGCCTCAAATACTTTGCTTTATATCATAATAATTATAATGTTGATGACCACCTATATTTTGGAAATATTTTTGCACTTGTATTTTGCAGTGTGCTGCCTTCATAATGACCCTTAGATAGATAACGCATCCATTATTCTCCCTGCTTTACAGATAAGGAAGCTGAGGGTTAGGAATGGTAAGTTAATGAGTTGCCCATGATCACACAGCTCCAAAATTCAAGTACAGTGATGTCACAGTGCCATATTCCTATCTTTGCAATATTCATGGAAGGTAGAGAGGGATAGGAGTTCATCCCAGTATAGAGGTAGAGAAATCAAAATGCTGAGAAAATGTTTATTATTGTAGTGCTTTTTCAGACTTTTCATGAAAAGAATTTTCAGTCATTTTCAGTCATGTTTGACTCTGTGACCCCATTTTGAGTTTCCTTGGCAGAGATAGTAGAATGGTTGGCCATTTCCTTCTCCAGAACATTTTACAGGTGAGGCAAATCAAGGACTTGCTCAGGATCACACTGACTCCAGATCTGGTACTGCCCCAACTGGCTGTCCCGTGAAAACAGTGCTGGCAAATTATTCTTTTTATCAAGAATAAACCAGGAAAAGAATATTGGTTTAAATTAAAACAGGAGAGAATTCAGTTCTATTCAAGAAAGAAATTCATTCGGGATGAAGGCACTGGAATAGACCGCAATGAGGTATTAGGGGCTTTTAATTCCTGAAGATCTTCAGCAAGAGAATGGGTACCTAACTGACTTAAATGATTTTGACCTTCCTGAAACTTGGATGTTATCTTGAACCCTTTTCTATCACCTGTTAGATGATTTTATGGTCATAAAATCAGTGTTTGCACTAAAGCCATGTCTGCTGGCTTCCAGCGTAGGTCCTTAGACCTTCAATCTCTCCTTGTGTATCCCCAGCACTTGATACAGAAGAAACATGGCTGCCGACAACAAGCCTAAGCTTTCTCATCCTTAAAAAGCAACCTCACTAGATTCCTGTATCCCTGCTAACCGTTGTCCTGTAGCTTTCCTTCCTCTCTCAGCCAAATGCTTTGTAAAAGACATCTGAATTCAATGTCTTTACTTCTTGTCTTCCCCCTCACTGCCTAACCCTCGTCAATCTTGCTTCTGACTTCATCACCCCACAAAAATGGTTCCAGAGTTACCAGCAATCTCTTGTCAGCCCTCCAGCCTATGGACCACTCTGCCCCCCCTAGAAGAGCTCTCCTCCTGGATCCTCTCTCCTCCCTGGCCATCTGTGGCTCTGCTCTCTCCTGTTCACCCTTGTGCTTGTCTGGACCTGCCTTCTCATGCTCCTTTTGCTGGCTCTTCATTCATGGCAAGCCCACAAGTAAGAGGATGCCTGGAGACTTTGTCCTGGTCCCTTTGTCCTCTCCCATAATGATAGATGTGGGGATCTCTGTGACGATGGCGCTTAGATCTAGGAATCTAGTCCTTATCTCTCAGCTGACCCTCATAACGAACTGTCATCTGGTTGTTAAGTCATTTGGGTCGTGTCCGGCTCTTTGTGACCCCGTTTGGGGTTTTCTTGGCAGAGATGATGAGTGGCTGGCCATTTCTTTCTCCAGCTCGTTTTCCAGGTAAGGAAACTGAGGCAGACAGGGTGGAGTGACTTGCCCAGAGTCTCATAGCTAGGAAGTGTCTGAGGCTGGATTTGTACTCAGGAAGAGGAGGATCCCGACTCCAGGCCTGGAGCTTTGAACACTATAGCACCCCTTGGCTGGCTGTTCTACAGTCTCAAATTGATTATGACCATGACCAAAAGAGAACTCCCCATCTCTCTTACTTTCCCCCATTCAAGCAGCCAGTGCCCAGTTCAGGCTCTGTTCACTGCTGTCCTAGATGCTGCAACAACTTCTCACTGGGAGTCCCTGCCTCCACTTTCTCTCCCCTCCAAGTGGAGTTCTATTCTGAACACCTGCCCTGCCCCATAAAGTCTAGTGGCTTTCTTTTGTCTCGTAGATCCCATCGTAGCCCCCCTGTTTGACTTCTCAGTCACCTCGCCACCTGGCCTTTCCAATCTTGTTACACTGACCTCCCCTTCTCTCACTTGTGTTGTCTCTTCTCGTCTAACTCTCCAGTCCTGTTCTTTGTGCTGACTGTCTCCTGTGCCTGGAATGCACCCTTTCCTCAACTGTACCTTTTGAATCTCTGCTATCCTTCCAGACTCAGCTTAAAAGTCACTTTCTTTGGCAGTGTATTCTTTCTTGGCCCCCCCAACTACTAGTATATCACCATCCACATGACCTGTGCATTTTTGAATCCTCATCACTTAGCATAGTTCTTGTTAATTGGTTGATCCCACCTTCATATTTAACTCCAGCCTTGCCCTTTGCTTTTGCTATTAGCACAGTTAGGAGTATTGCATAATTGCATAAAATGAACCAAGAATCAAAAGAGAAATCGAATAAGTTGTTAGGAATCCCCTTCAGCAAGAAGTGACCTTCCCAGTTTGTCTCACTAGAAGACTTGAAGAGCCCTGAGAGCCTCCTCACACCCAGGCGGCCAAGGGTAAACATCCTGTCACTGGAGCATCCCTGACCACTTGAAGGGTCTTGCCAGACTTCTTCCCTCCTTCTGCAGCCCAGCCCTGTGTGTTAACTCAATGTCTCTGTCAAATAGAGCTTGGGTTATCTTCCTCGTGACCTCTGCTGCCTGGGCCTCTTTTGGTCATTCAGGTCCCACTCGAAAATCTGCATTAACATGCTCCTCTTAGGCTTTCATTCATTTCCTATGAATTCTTATTCCCTTTTCAGTGACTCTGGTGGCTTCTGTTTGATTCTTCTGAATTAACCCCAGTGATGTGATCAATATATGAGAAAGTGCTTTCCTTTATGCCTTGTAGAGAACTCATCAGACCAATTAGCCTACAGTAGCTTTTTTTCCTTTCAACATCCTTTTGGTGTTTTTGAATTTTGAGCCAGAAGGCATCATTTCTATTCATGGGGTCCCAGGATCGTAGATTTAGAGCTGGCAGGGCCCTTGGAATCCATCAAGACCATCTTTTTATAGATGAAGAAACTGAGGCACAGGGAGGTTAAAAAAATTATGAGGCAGTATTTGGATATAGGCCTTCTTGCTTCCATGCCTGTTGAATTATCTATTCATTATCTACTAAAATTTGAAGAATGTCATTGTTACTTATCTTTTTTCCTTTCTGAAGATAGTCTGTTCCTTTATCCTCCCCAGGTCTAAATTTTTAAACTCCTTAATCAATGTAGCTCTTCTACAAATCTTTTCCAAATTTTCTACATTACTTCCTAAACTACAGAAACATAAAAGAGGTAGAACTAATTCCCGTCTATGCTTGATTTTAAAAAGGTGTTTGTTTGTTTTTAATAAGATAGTTTCATTAGTGATCCACATTCAGTTTGGGATCCACTGTGACCCAAAAGTTAAGTTGTTCTCAGTTAAGATCACTCATTCCCCATCTTGGTCTATTTTGTTCCCCGATATGCTCTACAGGTTGAATGAGTCTGGGTTACTTTGCCAGCTATTTTAAGTAATATTTAAATACAGTGTTAGACTTTCAAACCATTTAACTTGGTTAGGACATATGGCCTTAAGTTTATGGTCTGAGATAGTATCTACTTGTACATCATTCAGACCTCTTTATCAAATATGCTACTTGTTTGTCATGTGTATATCTGTAAACATGTGACTTTGTATTTGTAAAAAAGTTTTTAAAAAATTATTTGTCAATATTCATTCAAAAAAAGCAAACCATTTCAAATGAGATACTCTAATAGCTATCAAATGAAATATAATTAGGCTTGAAAGTACAATGCCTAAAAGGCATTGAGCAGAGGGAATTGAGCCTATATTTGATAGTGGAGTTATTAATCTGATTATTTCAGGTTTTTTTTTTTTTTCCCTTCCAGGTATCATTGGTGGATTGACCAGTGTAATAACCTCAACGGTAGAGGGTGTAAAAACCGAAGGAGGAGTCAGTGGTTTCATATCTGGTCTTGGAAAAGGGCTCGTTGGCACAGTGACCAAGCCAGTGGCGGGTGCTCTTGATTTTGCATCAGAAACAGCTCAGGCGGTGAGAGACACAGCGACACTCAGTGGCCCCAGGTCAGTAAGCATGGAGACTCCATGAGACCTTCTGCTATTTCTAATTGAGCTCTGTTTCTTCTCCTTTTAATTTATCCTGATGTGTTTAGTCCTCGCCTTCCTTTCCTTTCATATATAATACAAATGTCTGTAACTAAAATTAGCCTTTTTTTTTCTGAGTCACAAGGCACAGATGATTGCAACTATGGTGAGCTTGTGTAGTTTTCTTTGTGAAACAGGAGGAATGCATAAGTAAGCCAGTATCCTTGAGAATTTCTTGGCCAACTCTTGGCCTCCGTGCCTTGTATCTAATGGTCTTAAGCTACAAGGGCCTGTTCTTCCCACATAGCCCTGCGCTTCTTCAGTCAGAAGATTGAACCTGCTGTGTTCCTTCCCATGGTCTTACTACTTGACGTTGCTCTTCAGTTTCCAGTAGGACCTGAATTCTCCTAGTTGTTGATGCTTTTCACCTCCTCCTAAATATTTACTCGTCTGTTTATATGCTGTATCTCCTGAACATCTGTAAGCTCCTTGAAAGGTGGAACTGTTCATTTTTATTTGTGCATCCCTACTGCTTATGAATTTGGTTATCGTTTGATAGCATGAGATTACCTGTTGCATTTAGGTCACATCTGTACTTTGAGGAGCAGGACAAAGCCAGGATAATAACTGATGTAGATGCACAGGGAACTCATTAGCCAATTTGAATTTAAATGTTGAAAATCATGTATAACCCAAGTGTTAACATATTCATTCTTTAACCATTCATTTCAGCTAGCTTGACCTCATCTCCTTTGTCCATAGTTTGGGGCTCCAAATCAAAGAAATATGTGTGAAATATAGTATAGTCATAGCCTAAGTCCACTGAAGGCAAGTATGGATTTGCTGCTATCTGGAGGAATTAGCAGGTTTTTTAAAAGACTGTTATGGTGATAATATTGGTTTTGAATTAACTCTCTAGGATGTTCAACTTGATTGTGGAAATTTGGGCAAGTTTAAAATATACGCATTTCAGCTCTTAAAGGTCTGTAATTTCATCCTTGTGTGTACACAGACTTAACTCAGCAAAACATAACATTTTAGTAAGTGCTTACTATATCCTAGGCCATAGGGATGCAAAGACAGAAATGAAAGAAAACATAGATGAGGAATTCAAGAAAGAGATCAAAAGCCAATTAATACAAAGGCTTGATGCAGCAATGATGGTGAATTTTAGATATCCAGACAACATAGAAAAGCAATAAGTCCTCCCAACCACTATGCCTCAGAGGCTATAAAATTGTGCATGCCCGCTGATCTAGCAATACCACTGCTAAGTCTGTATCCCAGAGAGATTTTTCTTAAAAGGAGAGGACCTATTTGTACAAAACCATTTATAGTAGCTCTTTTTGTGGTAGCTAAGAATTGGAAATTGAGGGGAGGCCCATCAATTGGGGAATGTCAAGGCAAGTTGTGGTATATGCTGTAATGGAATATTATTGTGCTACAAAAAAAAATGACAAGCAGAGTGATTTCAGAAAAACCTGGAAAGACTGAATACAGACTGAAATATTCTAAAAAAAGAAGTAATGTTCTTCCAGCCCTGATCCTATTACTGTTGAGGGTATCCCCAACCTTCTATAACACACTCTCAACCCTGACTCCCTCTGTTCTCTATTTCCAAGACTAGCCAATTCTCCTACTTAAACATTTTCCCCATACAGCCTCTTGTCTCCTCTGATATTGCCATCATCTTCATGCAAAGGCTTTCATCACCTCACACCTGGATTCATTAGAGTAGTGACCCGGGTCTGTTGGCCACAGGTCTCTCCCCACTCAGATCCATTCTCCACTCAGTTATCAAAGTGCCTTCTTAAAGTGCAGATCTGAAGATTTCACCTCCCCTTACTTCATGTAAGTGCCTTCTTAAAGTGCAGATCTGAAGATTTCACCTCCCCTTACTTCATGTCATCTCTCTGTCTCCTAAACTTCCTTCCATTCTTAGCTAAAACTTCATCTTCTTCAAGAAGCCTTTTTCTGGTCTTCTGTAATTCTAGTTTTCTTCCCTTTGAGATAACAGTTTATCCTGTATATGTCTTCTATGTTCATAGCTGTTGCATATTGTCTACCTCATTGAGAGAGGAGCTCCTTGAAAGCAGGGACTAGCTTCTGCTTTTTTTTTTTTTTTTTTTTTTTTTTTTTTGGTATTCCTAGCACTTAGTACAGTGCTTGACACATGGTAAGCATCTGAGAAATGCTTGTTGATTGTCTAAATGAGGCACTACATGGGAGGAAATAGCTCTTTTCTCCCACATGCTCAAGTTCTAAATCACATTTGTGTTCACCAGAAGGAAGGGCATATAATGGAGAAGGAGTAAAAAATGGTGACATAATCGTATGACTATCAGGAGTGCTAAAGTTTAAAATGAGCTGATGCTGGCAAGGATAAATAAGGACTGCAAAAAGATAGAGATTTAGTCATTTGGGAGAGAAGATCAAAGGAAAAAAAAGGACCTGGGGTAGATGAGATTGTGGTAATAGATGGCAAAGAGAAGTCAGAGCTGCTTCTGTTTTCTTTGCCAAAGAGTATTTATGCTAAAAATGCCTAAATCAAAAGTGACTGGCATAAATATGGTGCCCAGAATGAAAAAAAAGATAGTAAAAGATCTTCTCTCTGCATATCACCTATTCCACATGAACACTGAGATACATAAAGAATTGACACTCATTGCTGAGCCATTCTCAGTGATCTTGGAAAAACTGGAGAACTGTAAATATTGTAAATATAGTTATTCTAGATTTAAATGAATCATTTGTTAATGACTCTCTTGCTCTTGTTGTAGAGAAGATGTGGAGATGGGGCCTTGTTGACACTAGTTAACAGGAGTCAGAATTGATTGCAGGGCTAGACTCAGAGAGTGATCGGGGATGATCCTCTGATAGCCTGCAGTGGAATGAATGTCAAGGACTATTTGGCTCTGGCTAGAAAACATTATTTTAATCTCTTGGATAAAGGCAAAAATATTATGATTATCAAATTCTCAGATGACTTAAAACTAGGTGAAAGATCAAACATTGCATGGTGAAGTTAGGATTCAAACATCATGTCAAGATATAAAACCTTGATCCAAACTGAATAAGATGAAATTAATAGACATAAATGTAAAATCTTATGTTTAGGCTCAGTGAATTTATTTAATTACTTCATGATAGGAGGAGAAAGATAAGAGAATAGTTTGTCTCAAAGAGATTTGGAGTGTTTAGTGGATTACAAGTTAGCAATGAGACATGGCATTCAAAACACCTAATTCTAGTCTGCTGTAAAAGGCATAGTAGTTAAAAATCAGGTCTACTGTATTCTACTCCAGCTTGAGTTTTGTGTAGAGTATAATGGGAGCCACATTTTAGCAAAAATCCACAAGCTAGAAAATACTCAAAGTGGGACAACCAGAATTCTTATTATGTGAGTATTGCTTAAAGCCACTGGGAATATTTAGAATAGACACAGAGAAGATTTATGTGAAACAGAGTGAATGCCTTCAAGGATGTGAAGAAAAACTGAACTTGTTCTGCTTGATCCCAGAGGCTTCTGAGATAGAAACAATGGCTGGAAGTGGCAAAGAAGAAAGTTGAGTTCTGATTGATAAAGCTGAGAGCCATCGTAAAGTTATCCAAAGTAGAATGAAATCTTCAAGCCAAAGTTGGAAAGGGTGTCGAGGATGCGGAGATGTGTTCCTGTTCCTTATAGATGCTAACTACAGGGTGTATACAAATTAAATACACAATGATGGGGATACTGGCCCTGACTTTTAGAAGAATAAGGAAAAGCCTCTTGAAGGAAGTTAAACTTTAAATTTTACCTTGGAAGTTCCAGAGAGGCAGAGGTGAGGAGGAAGAGAATTCCAGATGTGGGGGCAAGAGATAAAAGGAAGAGATAGAAAACAATAAGGAGACACATCTATTTAGTTGGTTTGTAATATGGGTAAGGGTAGTCATGTTTTATCAGCCTAGATAGACTAGATACCAGACTTTGAGATCCTTTTTGGAACCAGACTGCCACGCATTCCAACTCTTCTATAGAGAACACAACTCTGTTAGGCTGGCCACATTGCATGAATGTCAAATGGACACTTGGAGAGCTCACACAGGACAAGTGCTCACAAGGTAGTCAGGAAAAAACAAACAAAAACAATATAGGACCCTCTCAAGGTCTCTCTTAATAGCTTTAGAGTCAATGATATGACATAGGAGACACTAGCACAGGACCACGCAGCATCAGAGAAGGGGCTGTGCTCCATGAGCAAAGCAGAACTGAAGTAGCCCAGGAGGAACGTAAGATGTGCAGAATTAGGGAAGCCCCCTTTAGGAATAAGAGCTTATCAGGTGTGTGGAGAAATGGTTTGGAGGGACACTAGAAGATGGGAGGTCAATTAGAAGGTTATTGAAATAGTTCAGGTAAGATGTGATGAGCAGTAAGGTGTGATTGAAGTAAGGTGATTATGATGTGATTTGAGAGGAGACAAATATTAGAGATATTAAAAAATTAAAATCCATAAGAGTAAGCAACTGATTGAATAGCTAAATAAGAGTGAAGTACCAAGGGTGCTCCAAAGTAATGCAAGGGTCACAAAATGAATGGTGGTACCTTAGTAGAAATAGGTAAGTTAGGAAAGGTAATGGGAGAACCAGAGTTCTTGTTAAATTTCCAAGGTTTCCAGTGCCACTAATGATTTTGTTTAATTATTATTTTCCAGTTATATATTTCAGTAGTATTGCCTAAAAAAGTCATTTGAATGTATATGATGAAGACAACTGATGGCATAATTTAATCAATGTGTGTGAGAAATGACCTATTTTGTCTTGGTAAAAGGGCTATTTCTCTCAGTCCCACCACTTACCCCAAATAGTTCTTAAGTTTCTTGTGGGAGACAATATGGTAGAAGAATAGAAGGATCATTGGCACTAAAATCAAAGGCCTTTGATTCAAATTACCCTTCTGATCTTTACTCTCTATATCTTAAACAGCATTGCCTCCCAATTACCTCAGGTGACTTGAGGTCCCTGCCAATCTGACCCTAATTTAGATGAGGGAATAAGGTCTCCTTGCCTTTGGTTATCCTGTTTTAGAACATGACAGTATGTTTAATTTTTTTTTTTTAATTTTTATGTTATTTTAGTATTGCTAGTAATGGAACTACCTTTGATGCCGCTCTGGTTTCCACATCTCTTGTCTGATCTCTTAGAATAATAAGGATTTTAGAGAAGAAGTTCCCTGCTTTTTCTGGAGAGTCACACATAAACTGATACTTGAGAATGATTTGCTGGTTCGTTATGCTCACTCCTTATAATGTGCTGTTGTAGTTCTATAGCACAGCTTACAGATAAAGATGCAGAGGCACAAAGCACCTAAATATCTTGCTCCAAGTCAGGGAGCTATTGAGTGGCAATCTTAAAACTGAAAACTTCAGCTTCCTAATTAAGCTCAGGATAACTGTTTGCAGGCTTTATATCCAAAGGAGTGCTATTTGGCAACTTACTTTATTTCAGGGAGAAAAGTTACAAGTAATGAATAAATGATCTTTAGCCTGGGATCATAGCAAAAGAAGGGATGCTAGAGAGTGCGTCTAACAGAGATTACAGATGGAAATATGAGAGCGAAGACTGCCCTATGAAAAAGCCGTGTACAAAATGGACATTCATAAACTTTCACATAATATTCACCCTCCAAAAAGATAAGGTCTTGAAGGTCACCTCATTGAACCATGTTTTCTAGTTCTAGATGTCTTCATGTGACTGCAAAAAGGAATTGAAGATCTCTGGGCTTTAGCTTCTTCATCTGAAAAGGAAAGGTGATCATATCTATAATAGGGTATCTGTAAGTCTTAGGCCTCTTAAAATTAGATTAGCCTTAGCCATGAGCATCTTTCAATTTCATAACCAGTTTGAATTCCCATAATCCCTGAAACTCTGTTGCAAAATCTAGCATCTGTGTAGAGAACTATCACTGCTGCTTCCTAATTGACTGATAATAAGATAACATGATTGGAAGCACTTCAGAGGGCAAATTTTTTTCCAAAGTTCTATAAATTTTTATGAAAGATAGAGGGATAGCAATTCGCACTACAGATTTTTTTCCCCAGTCCAGTTTATCCGGCATTTAAAATGGCATTATTAGCATTTTTAGATCAAATCAGGGAAAACAGTCATTTTTGCAAATCATTCTCTTCCCTTTAAATGACTGAAGAATTGTTTCACTCCCTCCAGGTTTGAGTTATGATGGCATTGTTATCTTACCAGGGACACACCAGTTTCTACACAAGGGATAAATAATTCCAGGTTCTTGAAAGTGAATTACAACCATTTCCATCAACCCCAGTCAATTGAACAGGATCCAGGGGTGTAACTGAGGGCTTTTCCCCACTGACTAATGAAAAACTTACTCTGGCTGTTTAGACAAAAGGGACTAACAAATGACTTGAGGGGACTAAAAGTGAGATATTGACCGAATGCTGACCCAAACTTAGGGCCAGAGCCAGCAGTAGAACCCAAGAGTCCAAGAGTTCCGCTTCCAGATCTACATTTGGAATCAGACTTGTTTCCTTTGTTATATTTCATTTAAATGAAGGCTCATATCTTAGCATCTTTGTTTAAAATGACCCTCAATCTAAGCAGATGATCACAGGGCAAACCATAAAGCTGTTGAAGAATATTCCTTCCAGTAATCCATCTGAAGAGTTGTCTTACAAGAAACATTGGCTTCATTTTTGTTTATTTAAAAATGATTTTATTTATAGGTTTGTTTTTTTTTAAATCTCCCTTCAGCTCTAGTAGATTAAAATGCATCCAGGCTCCCAGCCTTGTTTGTGCATGGAGACTTTTTGAAAAAACTCCCACCCCTGCTTTTTTCTAAAATTCCCATCTATACAATCAGGCAGTTCTTGGGAAAGGCAGGTGGGGGCAGGGAAGATAAAGGAGGGTGGAGGACAAACAGAGCCTTTGGACTGGACTTGGATGTTGTGTACCAATATCCCCCTGTTGCATTTGTTAACTGTTCAAATATGTGTGGTTTGGAACTCTAGTCAAAAGCCGTTCCAAGGCGCAGCTCTGCTGGCTCAGGTTGCATCTTCTGCGCTACGTGTCCTCAGCCACATTAATCTGTTCCCAAGTAAAGTTTATGAAATTATAGAGATGGAGCCACAGTCTGTGGTGCCATCAAAGCCACATAGAGACTTAAGGAAAAACCCATTATCCCTCCTTGGGATCTGTCCTAGCCTATGATGTTGCGGCATAAATATCCTTAGCCCTCCTTTTAGGTGACCTGGGACCAAGGTATGGTCTAGGCCCTCAGGTTAGCTGAAAAAGCACTGCAAGAGGAAAGGAGGGAAATAAGCATTTGTAAAGTGCCTAACATGTGTCAGGTATTTGACAGCAATTATGTCATTTGTTCATCACAACCTTGTGACACAGATGTGGTTATTACCCCTATTTGATAGTTGAAGAGACTGAGTCAGACAGAGGTTAAGTGACTTGCCTGGAGTTAGTTACACAGCCAGGAAGTATCTGAAGCCAGATTTGAACTCAGGAGATTGCAAAGATCCGGTAGCAGGCATTTTATGATAGATGGCAGGATGCCTTTGTGGAGAAGGGAATACAGGACTAGAGGGGAGGTAGTCATGTTTTCTGTGTCTTGTGTATTAATTTGTTTCATGTATTCCTTTATTTTTAAAATGCCAACTCTTGGAGCCTGTGAGTTGAGACATTTTAGGGAAGTGGCAGGTTATTACTCTGAGGCTGGACCCAGACATTTATCCCAAAATATTTTACCTTTTAATTGAAGATCCCAAGTGGGAAGGGAGAGTAGGCGTGAGCAGGATTTGAAATATTTAAGCTAATTTAGCAAAGCTCAGTGATATGGAGTGGTAGAGCTTATCTAGTTATTTTACAAAGATAAGATGGGAGGGAGAATTTGAAGGATAATGATAAATTAGTATTTTAAAAACACAGACTTCAGTATTCTGATAATGCCCTAGAATCCCAGGTCCCTTGTCTTGTACATGAAGATGTAAATTCCAGTTGTTTTAAGAGCCCTTTGAGTAACCTTTTTGTTAATACTACCTGAATGATTAAGCTCTGTGTACTTTCTGATTTTGAAAGTGGTTTTTGTTTGTTTTGCCATAAGCCTTTTGAATATGGAATTGAAAAGAATTTTTCTCCTTTTTTAAAAAGAATTTTTCAATTGAGTTTTTCTTTTACTTGTGATATTGTGTGTAACCCTTCCTCAATCCCCTTCAGAAAGGGGTTAATATTCTAACACCTACAGATGAATAGACATTTGTAGTGCCTGAAAGAAATTAAATTGGATGGGTAGACAGTTTTTTTTTTTTAAAGAATTCAGTTAATGACTGACTAATTCATGACCCTATTATATAAATTGAGTAAGATCAATTTGATGTAAATCTTTACCCATCTTTCTGTGCTATTAGCTATATCAATACCAAAATATTTATAAGTAGAAATGATGGAAAATTTGGCAAATGGAGTGACTTTTTGACAAATGACTAATATTTTTGGTTGGACCTATCTCATTGTGAAGGACATCCGATAATGTCAAGAGATAGTTGTTTATCAACTACTACTGACTAACATACCAGTTTCATCAAAAAGGGTTAGTTAGGCGGCACTCTCCCAGCAGTAAGGGGAGGAACCATGCCTCTCCCCTTGTAAACCAAATTTTTATCCTCTCCTGAGCTATCTCCAGGTGGCCCAGGAAGCTTGCTTGAGGAGTGTTCTCCCCACCTTGGGTTGCATATGGGGTGAGCAAAAGCACTTTTTAAAATCCTTCCTTTAGAGAAATCCAAGGATTAGTTTGAGCCCTACCCCTATCAAGATTTCTGTTAATTCCAAAATAGTCCATTCTAAATTTATTAGGTCTTACTGTATCTTGAAAATACACTTTGAGTGATTTCTGACCACCACTATAACTTTTTAAAAAATCAGCCCTCAAGATTAGAGAATCATTTGAAGTTGTTGCATAATGGCAAAAACTTAATTCTGTTCCAGTATGCTACTTCGCTCTTTTCCTGCTGTACCTTTGCAGTACTCCAGAAACAAAACCAGTATTGACAGTCTTGAATGTGACATGTGTTGTCTCACTCTTCAGCTTGGTACTTAAAACTGATGGGGTAACAGGGTATTCTCAAGAAGCAGATGAAACAAATGGAGTGCTCTCTCCTCTCTCTGATCTCCCCCTCGGTCTCTCCCCCTTATGCTCTCTCCTCTCCTCTCTCTCTCTCTTCTCTCTCTCTCTCTCTCTCTCTCGTCTCTCTCTCTCTCTCTCTCTCTCTCCTCTCTCCTCTCTCTCTCTCTCTCTCTCTCTCTCTCTCTCTCTCTCTCTCTCTCTCTCTCTCATCTCTCTCTCTTCTCTCTCTCTCTCCTCTCTCTCTTCTCTCTCTCTTCTCTCTCTCTCTCTCTCTCTCTCTCTCTCTCTCTCTCTCTCTCTCTCTCTCTCTCTCTCTCTCTCTCTCTCTCTCTCCCTCTCTCTCTGTCTCTCTCTCTCTCTCTCTCTTTCTCTCTCTCTCTCCTCTCTCTCCCTCCCTCCCTCTCTCTCTTCTCCCCGCACCCCCCCTTTCTGGCTGAAGCTTTCTTTTTGAACCTAAATGTCAGAAATCTCATTTTTAGACAGTCTATTTTCCTACTGTTTAACTTACCTCTTAAGTAGCCCCTTTTCACTCAAAAGCTCCAAATGATACAATTCTCATTATAGTATAACTTAGGGAAATTACTAAGAAAATGAAAGAGAGAAACTCTTCCCCCCCCCCCCCCATACACACACACACACACACACACACACACACACACACACACACACACACACACACACTCACTCTCCTCTCTCTCTCTCTCTCTCTCTCTCTCTCTCTCTCTCTCTCTCTCTCTCTCTGTCTCTCTCTCTCTTTGTCTCTCTCTCTCTCTCTGTCTCTCTCTCCCTCACTATATATATATATATATATATATAAAATATATGGAAAATCTTTCCCTTTCTGAAAGACTATGACTCATTTTTCTACCAGATTATCTGTTAGGGAAATAAAACGTACTTTTTTTGGTCATGGTACATTAGCATCATTTCTAGAAAAGAGACTGTCTATCCCTTCCCATTTCTGGCATGAAAACACGACTGATTTCATGGAAATAGCCAAATACAACTAACTTCCAAAGCAAAGACTGGGAAATCAACTCACTCACTTTAAAGCTTTTGCAGCTTTGTGGGTACAGTTCTGATGTTTGAGACATCTGATCTTTGGTCATATAAAACACAATTGAAAATGTAATTGCATCTCCAAAAACAAATCATTTTGGCTTTCATCATCTAAAATTAAATAGCCAACATAGCCATTGTATGTCTGGAATTGCTTTCCAATGCAATGAAATGTGGTTTTTCTCCCCCCAAAATTTCAAGACAAAGCCCAATTAACATGTTCCCTGTGGCCTAATTTTACTTCCATAAGATTTGCATATAAGATTTTCAGTCTGAGCCTCTTATTATGTGGAACATTCCATATTTTCCTTTCAAACTTGAATGTATATTCCATGTGTTGGAGAATAACCAGGAGCCAATTCCCTTCCCTTCCTTCATGAAATCTCCCCATATGGCAGCATTTACTGTAAATGGAGCTCCTCTGTTAGGAACTAGATTTTACTTATTTTTAGGATTTCATGGATACCCTGTGTCATTGGTGGTTTTCCCATACAAAATTGCCCATCCTTGCCAAGGACTAAATTGAACTATCCCTAAAAAGAATGGAAATCTCCATCTTAGAAGAAGAAAATCAGTTCAAGAAAACACAAAGAGTAATGCTAACCAATGGCCAACCAAGCTGTCAAGGACTTCACAATGTAGACTGCATTTGGATGTGCTATCCCCTTTCTTTTAAAGCATAATCTCATGGAATATAGAAGTCCTTCTTACTGCAAATGCCCTTCAGGGCCAGAAATTGTGCCAAGAAGCATCAGTGTCGACAGTGGGACTGTGCACGTAATTGGTAGAATTCAGTTGAAGGAGAAGGTCTCCTGGTAAATGGAGAAGTGGCAAGAACCCTAATATTCCCTAATCAGGTTATCTTAGACAGGCCTTTCATCTTATCCTCTAAAATGGTAATGACAGTACCTGCCATACTCACCTCACGAAGCTGTTGTCAAAGGAGTGCTTTAAATTGTAAGAGCTGTATAAATGGGAACTCTAATTATTAAGGGCCTGGTCTTCAAGAAGAGCACAGACTCCATGACAACTTGAAGCCCACAGCACTCCTATTAGCAGTTGAGCAGTAGCTCAAAAAGAGCATCTATTAATGTTGTAGTAAAGTCAGTGATTTCACATGTTTGAGAATAACCAGATTGGTTTATTGTTGAGGTCTCTTATTTGGGTGACTCTGGAATGTTGTTATAATATATAAGTTAGTAATGTAAGAAGTAAATTAGATAAGTGTTGAATTTTATCATGGTATTACTTTATAGTAGTTCATCTCTAAAAAGCATTTTAAATAGATAATTAAATGGTTTTTTAGTAGAAATTAATAATAATATAATAAGATAAACCAAATTTATAAAGTCTTGACTATAGAGTATTACTTTCAAGTTTATATTTCATGACTCAAATACAACAAACTATATGTTGATGACAAATATTTTGAGGAGACTTGCTTTCACAGATAGAGAAGAATAACTTCAAATTATCAGGATCTTTCAAAAATTCTTGAGGATGATTAAAAACATTTTTTCCCCCTAAGTAATTTTGTAATTTTCCCCTTTGGTAAATCAGGTTTATATTCTTAATTTAACTAGTTGGACTTAATTTTATAGATACTATCCCGGCTTGAATCCAGCCTTTTTCTGTATTGCCATACATGTTCAATTAGTGGATTCTGAATTAATGAGTTTTATTGTATCATCAGAAGTAATTGCCTGGATACAGTCTAAAGTTCTTCAGTGAAATCCAAACATCAGCATATATGCAATTTATGAAGGAAATAATAAAGTCATATAATGCTATTCATGGTAGAAATGCTATTAAATTTAATTTCATTCATATGAAAGGTAGAAAGTCAGTTCTTTAAAGTTTGGGAACCCTGGAAAGATATTAAAAGAAAATCTTATCAGTGCTGACAATGCAGTATATGTCTAATTTATTAGAAACTAATGCCTGTGATTTGATATCTTATTTTCACTGTGTTTTATGTGTTTTCAGTATAGCAGTGTCCCATACAGCAGTTTTGATTGTTTCCACATTTTTCTACCTACTGCCAAAGTCATAGAGAACCTGCCAATGGCAAAAAAAAAAAAAAAAAAGGATTGGGAAATGGAAATAGTGTATCTGGAGAAATCTCTTCAGCAAAACTGCCCTTTAGAAGGACTGTGTGCATAATGTTTATTAATTAATAAAATATTGGATGTTTAGTTTATGTATATATACTTTCTTGACATGTATGTATTTCTATAAGTATACACATATAAAATATACTAGAAGTAACTGTTAAATAATTCTTTTTAAAAAAAAAACATATTGTTGGGAAGCCCAGTTCATATTCTTGTAGTTTACATATATTTATATGCTGCATATTTCATGTCACATACATATATACATAAACATATATGTATATGCACATGTGTGTAAACATGCCTATGACCTGAGACAGAGCTAGAAAACACTCTTATAACTACTTTTGTATATATACAAAATAAAAAAAAGAATAAAGTAGATTCCAATTGGCCAGTTCATTGTTCATCTGAATAGTTTTAAATATTTGTGCTCTTTAGTTAAAGGCTTTTTTCACCCTAAAGACCCTGGAGAGTAAACATTAAAGGAAATTTGTGTGCCTGAAATGTTATTTGAAACAAAGACCATTTGCATGAGTTACTTAATAAAATCCAAGATTGATTACTTGAAGGCTTTTTACTGCATTTAAATTTGTCTATAGTTCCTTTTCATTACTCTATGGTTCATCTTCAAGGATAAAACTAGAATACAACTAATGAGAGTTCCTGCAGCAATTTCAGTGGTGATCTCATGGACCAGTTACCACTTCTTTTGCAAAATGGCAGATCTAGTGCTGTAATTTTTATGGCCATTTAGCCTCAAGAGACTC
Source organism: Sminthopsis crassicaudata (assembly GCF_048593235.1). NCBI lineage: Eukaryota > Metazoa > Chordata > Mammalia > Dasyuromorphia > Dasyuridae > Sminthopsis > Sminthopsis crassicaudata. Next base: position 618,685,386 of record NC_133619.1, on the reverse strand, counting down.
TTAGACTTGACATACTGTCCCAAGAGAGCATTTATAAAGCCATTTCCCAAATAATCCCACCCTTGGTTCCCTTCCACAGTAGACCCTCAATCTAATGACTAAGACAATAGTTTGAGAGTTTGAGTCATATTAAAAGTTCTTGGGCTGACCAGAGTTCCCAGAAAATTGAAACATTTTTTAAAAATTAATTTTATAATTATAACTTTTTTTGACAATAAATATGCATAGGTAATTTTTTTACAACATTATCCCTTGTACTCCCTTCTGTTCCGAATTTTCCCCTCCTTCCCTCCACCCCCCTCCCCTAGATAGCAGGCATTCCCATACATATTAAGTATGTTATAGTATATCCTAGGTACAATATATATGTGCAGAACGGAATTTTGTTGTTGTTGCAAAGGAAGAATTGTATTTAGAAGGTAAAAATAATCTGGGAAGAAAAACAAACAAAAAATGCTCACAGTTTACACTCATTTCCCAGTGTTCCTTCTCTGGGTGTAGCTGATTCTGTCCTTCATTGATCAATTGGAATTGGATTAGCTCTTCTCTATGATGAAGATATCCACTACCATCAGAATACATCCTCATACAGTATCATTATTGAAGTGTATAATGATCCCCTAGTTCTGCCCGTTTCACTCAGCATCAGTTCATGTAAGTCTCTCCAAGCCCCTCTGTAATCCTCCTGCTGGTCATTTCTTACAGAGCAATAATTGAATCATTTTTAACATTAAACTATTTCTATCTCTAAATTGACTATATACCCCTTGCCTTTGATGTTTGATTCTTTCTTTTCACCTATCCTTTGTCTTTCTTGCCTTAAAAGACTTAACTCCTCTCAAGTTTTTACTGTTAGATGGTTCCATTTTTATTACATGCTATTTCTGTTTCTATTATATTAATTAATTAAATTTAAGTAAATGTTTCATTGTGTTCTGGAAACATTTTCATACATAGTCTAATTTCCCCTCTATAATGTAATCTCTTTTAGGACCAGGATTATGTCTTTTATTTCTTATCTGTTTCCCAACCACCCACCCAACACTACTTATAGAGCATTATAGCCACTATGATTCTCAATAAATATTGTTACCTAACTGATTAAAATTAATCTATACCATATTTGAGCTAAGCAGGGCTTTGTTTCCTCTCAACAGTTATTAATTTGATTAACCTATCCTATTTGTTTTCTAGTTTTATTTTCAATTTATGGCACTGTAAGACTGCGTTCTGTGTAATTTAAGATTCACTTTTAGTCCTTGTTTAACTTTACTTGTCATTATTTACCTCAAATATCTCTTACTCAAGGCTTGTGCCAGAGACACATCAAGAATAGACTGCTTACAAAATATAGATTCTCTCTAAGGTACAGATCTTTTAGACAACAAAACATTAAGCCATCTGTCCCTATACTCTCTCTCTTTGCTGGCACTATCAGGTTATTATATGAGAGAGCTTATCAGCATCTGTAGCAGGTAAGAGGCCTAGGCATTTTCCTTTATATTAATATTCCTATTTGTATATGGGCACCTTAGTGACCCCTGTCTGGACCATCTATTCTTTGTCATAGAGTTACCATATCCACACAATTTTATTTTACCTAGAAATGTCTGTAAACTCCACACTCAACTTTTTGATATACAGGTAATTTTAAAATATCTGTCTGACAGGATTCTGTAAGCAAGAACTTGTTATATAGAAAGAAGTTATTTCTTTTAATTAAACTTTCCTCATCAAAATTCTATTTTTGCTTAAAGCAAAAGAAAATTTGATTATATATTACTTGTCTATCTGTATACTTTAAAGCTTTTGGGAAGCTTTTTCTAGCTCTTTCTCACCCCTTGGAACATTCAGAATAAAATGTTGACTAAGAGCCTAAGAATTTCTGCACTGGATCATATTTCTGGCATGTCCAACTCAGTATACTATCTTGGGCAACAACAAATCAGGGCAAGAGAACTCTACCATGTCATCTTCAAAGATCAGTGACATCTCTCTATCCAAAAATTGTATTTTTCCTCAATAATCCATTTTAGAGCTACTATTCTAGATTCCTATAGCCTTTCCAGTTTTAAACTATAGAGTTAACACATTTTACAGATAACATTGACAAGCTAGAACACATCTAGAAAAAGTGAAGGACACTGAAGGAACTGAAACTGGTTAGCCTAGAGAAAATAAGACTTATAGGGAACAGGATAGCTGTTCCCAAAGGCTTGAAGAGAAATTAGTCCTCTTCTCCTTGTTTCTGGAGGGCAGCAATGGTAAGAGTTGCAAGAAAACAGATTTAAACTCTGTAAAGCAAAGATTTCTAACAATTTAAGATCATCCCAAATTAGGACAAGCTCCTTTAGGAGATGTCAAGTTACTCCTTTAACTAGAGATTTTAAACCAGATAATGAAAGGACATTTGTTAGAGATGAAGTTGTAAGAGGGGATTCTTGTTTAGGTTTGAATTGGACCAATGTCCTCTGAGTTTCCTTCCAGCTCCAAAATTATGTGATTCTAATCCTGTATCTTCAGCCAGTCCTATCAAAATAATATATTTTAGAAAGTCACCATTAATGATTGGAATCTTGACTTGTTCATTTATTTATTTATTTTTTGTCTCAGTTAACTCTTACATTTTCAGGAAATTTAGTTCTAGAGTTCTGGGATTAAGTGAACCAGTCAGTATTCACTGTTTTCCAAGTTTATGACAGCCCTGATAGATGCATCCCTTCTTTTGCTGATGAACAGTTCCACTGGTATCCACTAATAATTCACAGGACAGAAAGAGGGAAAGGGAAGACCTGTGAAACCTCAGCTGTTGGGTTTAGGAAGAACTTCCTTGGAACCACAGCTATTGGGATAGCTTTGATATATTAGCCCTTCTCGCCTCACTTCTATATTGAGTCATCATAGACAGCTATTTAACACAAAACTGTTACTACAGCTTGGAAAATGTAATATTACGAAGTATATACTAGTAATTAAGTTATAGGTACACAAAAGAGGTTCCACTTAAAAGATAATTCTAAAAGGAGCTCCTTAGCTCTCTTAGTACTTTTGTTATAGATCTTTTTTGCTTACCCAGTAAATCTGTCCTCTTTTAAGTTCATGGATCACAGATTTAGTGCTTAAAGCAAAGATTCTGAACCTGTAGTGTGTGAACTTTTTTTTTAATATCTTGATAACTATTTTTCAATGTAATTGGTTTCTCTTTATAATCTTATGTATCTTATGCATTTAAGAATATTCTTAAAGGCTCATTAGATTATCAGAGGGCTCTGTGGAACAAAATAGGTTAAGAATCCCTGATTTCTAAAGTCTTTAAAGATCATCCAATCCTATTTCTCTCAGTTCTAATTTCTATTTTTAATCTCATTTTATTTCTAGTTCCAAATTCTCTCCTTCTCTTTCCCTCTCTTCCCCCTATTGAGAAGGCAAGAAAAATAAAATCATTGCAAACAAATAATCTACATATTTAGTATACATACACACACACACACACACACACACATATGTAATAGTTATGCCAAACAAAGTTTGCATTAACTCTGGTGGAAGGAAGGGAAGGAGGAAGGAAAAAAAAGTAAAAAGAAAAGATAATATGATTCAGTCTGTACTCTGAGTCTTTCAGTTCTCTCTGGAGGTTTATGCCTTTGATTGATCACAAATCCTTTGGAATTGTGGTTACCTAACCATGAGCAGTTAAGAGCTTTCTACATATTACTCTCTGTTCCTATACAGAGAACTTTGTGGTTGTATTCATATTAGGAACTTGTGTGTCTTTGTAAGTAGATTCTTAAATATTTTATATATTTTGTGATTATTTTGAATAAAATATCTTTTTATCTCTTGCTTGGTTTTCTTTATAACTTAGAGAAAAACTAATGATTTGTATGAGGTTATTTTATACCCTACTACTTTGCTAAAAATATTTTATTAAAATTTTAATTGATTCTAGGGTTTGGTATGAAGACCATGCAATAATCTGTAAAAAGCAATATTTTTGTTTTTTCTTTACCTCTACTTATTTCCTTAATTTCTTTTTCTTGTCTTATGGATATAACTAGCATCGCTAACACTATGTAGCATATTAGCTTGTCAGTAAACATCTATTAAGGTCTTACTGTGTGTCAGCCTGTGTCCTAAAGATACAGGCTGACCAAAAACAGTCATCGCCCCCAACAAGGTTACAGCCTATAGGGAGAAGACAATGTACAAAAGTAAGTGGAGATAGGAAGAAGGAGAAAGGGATATAACCAGTGAAGGGATGAGACAGAGAAGTCCCAGAATAGTACAGCCATGCCTGAGCTGAGCCCCTTCCTTAGTTAGAAGTTTGAGGGCTCCTGTCTCTCCTCCAGTTAGAAAGGAGGGGAAGAACCAGGACTGATAGGAGTTTCAGGATGGGGCAGTTATCCCAATAGTGAGTGAGCTTCTGGGCACTGTGGTAGAGAGGTCAGAGAAATCCCAGAACAGTGCAGAGGGGGAGAAATGAGTGCACATGAGAACAGTAGTGGTGACTATGGATAACCTTGTCCTCCCTCTAGTCTCTCTCTGAGTGATTGCCATTTTAAGGATAGACTTCTCACAAAATGCAGTCTAAACAGGTCATGTACCTCTCTGGAAAGGGCAAAGAGATTTATCTGGAGTCATTCTGGTATTAATGGAGAGCCAGTATTTGAGCCAGGGACTTAGACTCCAAAGCTAGTGCACTCCCCCCACACAATTCCACTCCTTGATGCTGGGGATGGGAGGCATTTTTGGTAGGAGTTTCTGTCCTGTTACCAGAGTTTGTCCAGAAACCCTCAAAAATGGGAACAAAGAATTGTGGCGAAAGGAAGCAGAATGCTTAGAAAGAATGATGACTTAGAAGTTAATTACTCACATGGGTTGGGGAGAAAGTATAATGGTAAAGAAGTCTTAGTTTCATGAGTGGGGAGGAGAGAGAAGCTAGAGAGTCTACAAAGGGCAGTTAGATACCAAAAGGGCATCAAACAACCAGTTTCGGATGCAGTCTGTGCTAGTTTGCTGAGCTTTTCAGCCCTGTCCAGTTCAGAAGGACAGACATTTTCAAAAGAGGTGTGGACCCATGCCCAGCGATTAACCAAACTGGGAATCTCAGTTTTTAGTTATTAGCTTGAGCAGCTTTCAGAGTATTTTTGGCTTCCCTAAGGAACCTGCAGGCAATTGAACTCTTCTTTTTAAACTCAGATATTTGGAGAATAAGGGAAGTATTTTATGAGCAACATGTGAGAAAGCTCAATAGAGATACTTCTTATTAGATAGAAAGCCTTTGAAGGCTTAAAGCCAGATGATAGATACCCTTGAAGCATATCAGCCAGATGACAGCACCTAGAAGGAAAACAAAGGGACAGAGTAGTCCCCCACCTCACTCCAAGCATTAGTATTTTGGCCTATTTTTGAAATTTACTGTACTTTCCTTGCTTGTGTAAGAGGGACTCCAAAACATGCATCTCAGACAAGGGTGGTGGTTTTGTTCTCTCACAAATACACAATGTCCCAAGCCCGTGCCAGTTGTAAAAGTCCATTTTTTTTCTTCTTCATTATGATTTCATAAACTATGACACTTAACAGATCCTCCTTTAATAATCCCCCTATATCTGTTCACATTCATTGATGAACTCTTGGGCCCCTTACCTAGATTTCAAACCAAACTACTTTTTTGCAGTATCCCCAGATGCTACTGTAGTTTTCTGAGCATTTTGCTTGGGGGCCAGGTTTTTAGACAGCAATAATTGGCACAATCAGGATTTTATTTTTTCTTTCCTCTGGGGACTGTGCAGTCTAAACTCACATGGTCAGACTAGTAATATGAAGACCCACAAGGAATTCTGGAAGCTTCCAAATTAATCATTGTTTTTATACCACTCTCAATTGGTATTGTGTCCTGTGGGGAGCTCAAATTCCTTTTCAAGATTTAACTCACAAAATCCACACTGTTGGAACAGGTGGGAGGGTGGAGGATGCTGGGGAATGAATGTCCCTGTGTTACTTTACAGTGGATAAACTGAGACCCAGACAAGTAAAGTTCTTTGCCTAGAGTCATAAAGCTAGTTGCCTATTGAGCAGAGAGGAACTCAAATTCACTTTTTTTTTTTTTTTTTTTTTTTTTTTTTTGGTCTAGTAATCTTTTTACAGATTTGCTTGACAAGTCATCTGCACATGAATAGTAACACTATTGAGAGAGTCTATAAACCATAGTATGGCAGAATACTGTACACTGACAAACAAGTCTGAAATTCATTTGGGGGTACTTCCTTGACCAGTGATTTAATTTTTAAATAAAATTCCTAGATCATCTGTGGCAGATTAATTTTGATTAGGCAGGAGTTGTCACTATAATGGGAGTCTGTGCTTCTGTTTCCTCATGTCTTTGTTGGTCTCATTTAGTTTTCTTACGTCATTTCCTGGGTTTTTGTACTAATAACATAAAAAAAAAAAAGCCAAATTTTGTATCTAATGATTAGAGAATTCACTATCTTGAGATATTTGAATACAAAATGACCATCAATGTCAAAAGGATGTCTACCTATAGACAAAGCTGTAAGAAAAAGGCTGTAATTCTCCACATCTTATCTGGCTAATTTAAAAAAAAAAAAATCTATATATGTATGTGTGTGTGTGTGTGTGTGTGTGTGTGTGTGTGTGTGTGTGTGTATATTTTTTTTTCTGAAACTGTAACTCTATCCCTAGCTTAGCAAAAGTAGTAAATGGGCACTAATACAGAATATTTGGGTAAGTTCCTTTGAACTATTCACTATTCACTATTTGAAGGCAGTTTTTATAATGCAGTTGTTTTGTGATAACAATAGAGTGAGTTCTTGGTAGTTTTCCCCAAAACTACTTCAAACATAGATAATGGCAGGGGTGGTCCAGCTGTATCATAAAATTCCAGTGACCATAGAAAACTTGAAAGAGAAATCAAACCAGAACTTGACTGTCATAATGCAGAGTACTGATCAGAAGAAAAAATAATAATTAACTTGGTTGTCTTGTGACCGACGATCTGTTTTGACCTCAACTCACTAAAGATACAGGTATGAATGATATTAGAGGGAGGTCTTTCTGTTTAAGTGGTTTTAACAGTAAAAGGAAGAGAATTATAATTGGCATCTGCCTGTTTCCTAAGGAATTGAAGGACCAAATCACCATTTGTAAAGTACTCTGATATCCCTTGGCTAAAAGTTGCTAACTTCAAAAGACTTTTATTGTTGGGCTTGAAGTATAGCGAAATCTTATTAATTCTTTGACAATTCAGTTTGTGATAAACTCAACTTTCTTGTAAGCTGATAGTGTAGACAAGAATATAAAAGGAATAGTTGAAATATTTGAAAATTATTTTTAAGTATCATAAAGTACGTTAGAAACACCATATAAATATAAGTGATGCATTCATTACAAATAATTTTTCTCCATTAAAGTAGGTATCCTATAATCTTCTAAGGCTTACTTTATTAGAGTCATAAGTGTATTTTGAAAATTGTAAATTGTATGTTCTTATCCATATCTATTTCAAATTACATTTCGCATTAGAAGTAGTATCCTTACTTCTGTTAAAATACTCTTTCTATAATAAATGGAGGAAAAACTAAAGCTAAAAGAGAAGCTAAACAAGGTCAGAAGTCTAACCCTTCTGCCACAGCTTCTGATAGGACTGCTTTTCTATTAACCTGTTGTCTGCTGATATATTGTATCCCCAATGGAGCAGCCAGAAGAATACTTTTTTAAAAATAGCTTTTTTTTATTTTCAAAATATATGGAAAAATAATTTTCAATATATCCTTGCAAAACCTTGTATTTTATTTTTTTCTCTCTTCCCTTTCTCCCACCCTCTCCTCCACGCAGCAAGTAATACAATATATGTTAAACATGTGCAGTTTTTCTTTACATAGTTCCATAATTATCATGGCACAAGAAAAATCAGATCAAAAAGAAAAAAAAAATGAAAGAAAACAAAAAGCAAGCACACAACAAAAAAGGTGAAAATGTTATATGGTGATCCACAATCAATCCTTATAGTCCTCTTTTTGGATGCAGTTGGCTCACTCTATTACAAATCTATTGGAATTAGCCTGAATCATCTTATTGTTGAAAAGAGCCAAGTCCATTCATGAACTGATGCTGAGTGAAATGAACAGGACCAAGAGGTCATGATACACTTCAACAACAAGACTATATGATGATCAATTCTGATGGACGTAGCTCTTCAACAATGAGATGAACCAAGTCAGTTCCAATAGAGCCGTAATGAACTGAACCAGCTACACCCAGCGAAAGAACTCTGGGAGATGACTATGAACCACTACACAGAATTCCCAATCCCTCTATTTTTGTCCACCTGCATTTTGGATTTCCTTCACAGGCTAATTGTAACTGTTTCAAAGTCCGATTCTTTTTGTACAGCAAAACAACTGTTTGGACATGTATACATATATTGTATTTAATTTATACTTTAACATATTTAACATGTACTGATCAACCTGCCATCTGGGGGAGGGGTTGGAAGGAAGGAGGGGAAAAGTTGGAACAGAAGGTTTTGCAAAGGTCAGTGCTGAAAAATTACCCATGCATGTATCTTGTAAATACAAAGCTATAATTTAAAAAAAGAAAAGAAAAGAGCCAAGTCCATCACAATTGATCATCACATAATCTTGTTGTTATTGTGTACAATGATCTCCTGGCTCTACTCACTTCACTCAGCATCGGTTCTCCCCAGGCCTTTCTGAAATCATCCTGTTGGTCATTTCTTATAGAAAAATAATATTCCCTAACATTCACATACCATGATTTATTCAGCCATTCTCTAATGGATGGGCATCCACATAGTTTCCAGTTTCTAGCCACTACAAAAAGGGCTGCCACAAACATTCTTGCACATACAGGTCTTTTTCCCTTCTTTAGTATTTCTTTGGGGTATAAGCCCAATAGTAGCACTGCTGGATCAAAGGGGATGCACAGTTTGATAGCCCTTTGGGCACAGTTCCAAATTGCCTTTTAGAATAGTTGGATCTGTTCACAACTCTCCCAAAAATGCATCAGTGTCCCAGTTTTTTCTCATATCCTCTTCAACATTTACATCTTTTCCTGCAATCTTAGCCAATCTGAGAGGTGTGTAATGGTATCTGAGTGGTCCTAATTTGTATTTCTCTGATCAATAGTGATTTGGGGCATTTTTTCATATGACTAGAAATGGTTTTAATTTTTTCATCTGAAAATTGCTGTTCATATCCTTTGACCATTTATGAATTGGGAAATGGCTTGTATTCTTATAAATTTAAGTCAAGAAAACTTCTTTTTCTCCTTCCCTGCACAGTAGGTACTGCTTAGGCAGCGGCTCCAGTTCTCCAAAAAAAATATCCTTTCAGTGAGCAAACCTTTATAAAGTGCTAAAGCAAAAGAGGGCTGCCCTCGAGTAGCTCACAGTCTAATGGCGGAGACAGCATTCAAACAAGTACAGACAAAGAAGCTCCAGACAGGATGGATGTGGAAATAATCAATAGAGAGAAGGCGTCAGAAGTCAGTCAGGAAGCACCTCATGGGGGCCGGGGACTGCCCGGAATGGCAGGAATATAGAAAAAGGCCAAAGGCAGCCCCTGCCCTCGGAGCTCGCAGCCTAAGGACAAGGCCCCAGTGCGCAGGACAAGTGGAGTTAGAGACGCTGGGACAGAGGTGTCACACGTGACCGGTGGGCTGATTCTTGGCTGCAAATCAGTGGCCTCCATTTCTCTTTCAGTCTGACCGTCCTGCCCTGGAACCGAGAGGCTTCCTGGAGAAGGTGGAACCCAGGGAAGCTGGGCAGCCAGCCTCGGGGTGGAGGGGGGAGAGCGCTTCAGAGAGGAGGCCCGAGGGGCCAGCAGGGGCAGAAGGGACTGGGTCAGAAGGGCTTGGAAGGCCTGACAATGGGGAGCCCGGGGAGCTGAATGAGCAGGCTGGGAGGTGAGCTCCTCTGTGAGGAACAGGCCCGGGCCACCACTCCCCGAGCCCGCCCGGAGCCCCCACCCCAACCCCGGGTGTGTTTTTAAGAAGCAGGTTGTGGAAGGCTCTTGTCAAATCCTGAGAACATGAAAGGCCCTCCCTTCAGGAGGAGAGTGACAGGGCCCTGTCACCACCCCTTGTGGAGCTATAAAAGATGTTTGGAGGGGACCAGCAGCTGGAGAAAGATCGTCCTTAGATCCCGGGTGCCGATGGGTTTTGTAGTTTAGAAAGGAAGTTGCTGAAAGTTCTCTTATCTTGACACTCTGAGGGCAAGAGGTCTTTCTTCAAAGAGAGCGAGCAGGAACTTCTCTGGCTCTTTGCTGATCCAGAGAAAGAAGAGGAGAGTCAGGGCACCGGAGTGGGCCGGAGCCCCCAACTGTAAGGGGGAAGTCGTGGCCTGCTGCGAGGAGCCGAGGCAGAGCAGGCAGTTTGTGATGGGGGAAACATAGCAGCTGCCACAGAGGGAGGGGAGCGAATCTCTCTGGATGCTGCTCTCCTCCATGTTCTTAATCACAAAAAATTAGGTAGCTCAAAAAAAAAGGAGCTCGTCTTGTACCCACGTGTTGATGTTCTGGTAAGCTCTAGACCATTGTGGTAAAACACTGTTGGAAAAGGTGTTCAGGGGTCATGAACTTGCTGTGAACCCTCTTGTGTCAAGCAGGTGATCCCAAACTATTGTTAGCGTCTGCTGTAAATGATATGCCTCTGGGTTCGATCAGAGTTCAGCCAAGATCCCCACATGACATGGAGAGCTGCCCTTGGGCTAGGTTTGTCCGTCAGTTATGTGGCAAATGTCTTGAAAATGCTGGCATCTGTTCCTTGGGAGAGGGTAGGGCCACGGAGAATGATGGAGTGCTCACGGAAATGAGGATGGGGGAGAGACCCCCGACCAGCTGACAGACCGTGTCAGGCCGCCGCAGCACATCCAGCACTTTTGATAAACAGCCCTTAAAGGCATTACGTGGCTTGGAAAGCATTCTTCAAAAATGGTTATATTTTCCAGACGCGCGACACTCCACCGTTCCCTGTTTTCCAAGGGTTTTGAATTGTTGAACCGGATTCCAGTTCATTGGGCTGCTGGAACTACTGAGAGCTTTATCTGTCTGCCTTGCCTGCTGTCAGAACATTCTTTCATGAATATTATCTTAGAGGTCAGGAACCCTATTTCTGCAAAAATACAGCCGTTCCCAGGGCTCCTGGCCACAGTTTGGGCGGGAAATCATTTACTGCTTTCATTTTTAGTTTGGTGGGTAGTTTATATGACAGGATCTCTCGTGTGTTGTTGCCCTGTGCTGTTTCCTGATTTTCTCATGAGAAAACTAACAATCACCTTTAGATTGTGGTCAACCTCTAACCTGAAAATGAGCTTCTTGGCAAGATTTACACGTTTCTTGTTTTGTTTGTTTTTAATCAGAACCAACATTCGGTTCTGGATCTATCCAGAACATATCAGCTCCAGAAAGAGCCTCTTGTGTGCTTTCGCCTCTCTGTTCCATTGCCTTAGCCCTTCTGTGTTGTCTGCAGCTTGGCTCAAGCTCCTTATGACTAGATCAGCTTGCGTACTGAAATGGGGATTGGCTTGGGGTGGGGGGGCTGGTGACTTGGTGGCTTTATTCCTCACCTGAAATTTAAGGAGACCGTGAACCTAGTTCCCATCAGTTTAACTCGAATTGATCATTGTGAAAAGACTAGGACCCCTGGGGAGGGTCGAAGCCGACCGAATGTGAAAACTGGTGTCTTCAGACTTTTGAAGCGTTCTGTAGGCATTTTTAGGTCAGCGCCCGAACAGCCAACACCCAGCTCAGGTCCCCAAAGGGGCCTAATCTTAAACAAAACATGCCTGTGCTCTCTCCCAACGCCATTACCGAGTTACCACGGCTACAGCCCCACTTGACCCGGCCCCCTCGTTGTCGGGGAGGAAGCGAAGGTCCAAAGAGGTCTGTTGTCTTACCGTGGGTCACACAGCTGAGTGGCCGAGCGAGGTTTGGATCCAGGCCTCCGTCCCCCTGTGCGGTGGGCTAGCTCCTTTTTAAGCCCCAACGTGTTTGATCCGTCCAGCCACTTTTTCAATAGATTTCCGTGGGAAAGGGGTGGCTTATTACAGTGGAGACCGATCTCAGACTCGTGGCTTCAAGCAGGACTTGCCCTGAGTAAGCCTCTGGTATCAGCTGAAGCCGGGGGTTTCACATCCGCGGGATCAAAGCAGAGGTGCTCAAATTCTCGAAATTCTGTGTTTCAGCTGCATGATAGCCAAGAAATCTATTTAAAACCTTTGGCAGGGCATATTTTGCCCAGGAAAGTGGATATGCACAGTGTGAAAACTAAATTCCAAAACATGTTTCCTTTTAGTTCCCATTTCCCATATCAAATTAGTGCTAGTTAGCACTGCCCACAGCTCTGTTATGAATGAAGGTGCCAAATAGCTCATGGAGCTCTGGAGAAATAGATCCATAAACAGAGAATCCAGCAGGGAGAGGAACATAGCAATGATTCAAATAATCGCATTTCTGGGATGCTTTTGCATGTTATTCTAAAGCTATTAGTATCCCTGGTCCTATTGAGTGATCTCCAGTGCCCTGTTATTCATTTTGTGGTGGTTTGGTGACTGGAGTTTTTATGTCACTGGGATATGGATGTTAAAAATGTGTAATAGAGAAAACAAAAGCTAGTGGAAAATTGGGGGGGGGGGCAGGGAGGTGGTCCCAGTTCTCAGATTCTCAAACCCTATCTAGACCAATTACATAACCTCATTCTCCAGCCTATGTGTAGCTTTCAAAGCCTTAATATAGCAATATTCCATCGCCTCTAGGATTATTAACGTAAGATTCTTTCTCGACTATCCATCTGTAGAACATTTGATACTTAAGGCTTATTGATATGTTTAGGACTTAATCTAACTCTTTGAGTTTGCATATTAGACACTAGGGGCTACTTGGCCCAAATATATATTTCCCTTTAAGTTTCTTGAGTCCCCACCCTAAGAGCTCAATAATACAGATTTTCCTTCCCTTCTCTTCCCTTCCTTTTTCCTTCCTTTCCCTTCTTCTTCTCCTTCCCTTCTCCTTTTCTTTTCCCTTGAGAGAACATTCTTGTTTCATGAAATCCTAGTTTCACTGACTCCGTTTAATATTTCTTCATATTCTTTTTCCTACCATTGTGCACAAATGAAAAAATACAAATGCCTAGAAAGAGATGTTTCCATTTTCTTTATTCCGTCTCTTTCTTCTGTTCCTCCCCTTGCACCTCTTCAAAAAAAAAAAAAAAAAGGTAAGTTGGAGGACTTGGAAAGAAAAATGCATTAGCTCATCTATAAACATCAGAATAATAAACAAAAGAGGACTGTAAAGAACTGGGAATAATGTATTCACAGTTTCCATTCAAAAATCCATGGATTACTTTGGATATGTACAGCTTGTCAAATATATACATCTTCTAAAATGAAACGAAGCATGATTTGAAACAGACAATTGGATTGAAATTTAGAAGGAAGGTTCAGTAGATTTAGACAACTCTTACTTTTTGCCATGGACTAAAAATACTGTGGAGTGGAGGGAGGTGGGTAGGAGAGGGTGTTTTTTAAAATAACATTTGGCCCTTAGCATGGTGGGTTCATGGGATGTTCTTTGTTTTTTTCTTTTGTTTTAGAAATATGGCTAAGAAGATTAAATTCACAGAAATAGATTGATAGGACTATAAAGTTTTTATTTTTGTTGCTAATTCACCTGCATTTCTTGTTTTATCCTTTCTCTTCTGCCCTCCCAGATAATCTTCCCCTAAAATAAAGACTAAAAAAGAGGAAAAACAAAAAGTTCAGCCAAAAGTTAAGCAATATATCAAAAAAGTCTGCTGTTGTGTGCCTTGTTTCACATCCATCGTCCCCCACTTCACACAAAAAGTAGAGGGAAGTTGCCATCTCATGTCTCTTCTTTGGGGTCAATTTTGATCATTATAATTTATTTTAATTTTCCTGGTCCCACTTCCTTTACTTTGAAATACTTTATATAAATCTTCCCATAAAATAACAGGCTTTTCAAAAGCAGAATGGACCGTAGTGTTATCTTAGTCTAACCCCTTCATTTCACACATTAGGAGAACAAATTGTCAATGCATTTAATAAAGATTGAGCTGCATTTCTTGTCTAATCTAGTTTTCTATTTCCTTCCTCTCTCTTTGCATGGATTTGGGTGATCCGGTTTCTCTTGATTTCTCGAATTCATCCTGTTCTCAGAATCTGACCCCTTTGACACTGTTAATGACCCAGGGAATTTGGGGACAACTAAAATGCGTGAAGTCTCTTGCCGCCGTCTAAAAAGAGGACTCCCCATTTCAGTGGGGCTGGCAGTGAAAGGCCTGCTTTTTCCCACATTGGCCAGGCCTGTCCCCCTCTGTCCAAGCCAGGCCAGAACTCCCCAGATACGCCACGCCCAGCCACCCCTGTATCACTCCACGCAGCTCCGCCGGCTTTCGCAGGGACCCCCGGGGCCCCCACAGGCAGCGGGCGAGCCTTTTCTTCACTAAGTGGCAGCGTTTGCCTGCTTGATGTTTCCATCTCAGGTGTCTGGTGAGCAGTGGAGGACGGCCTGGCCCAGGAGAGCCCGTCCCCGCCCGGGGTGGGGAAGGTCCGGCAGGCCCTGGGCCTGCGACTCCGGGGGCGAGCGCCGGGCTGGAGCCTGCCTGTCTCTGCCAAGTGGGCTTTACAGATGGCCACTCCCGGGAGCTCCTGCCTCAAGGACGGCTCCGGACAGACCTCTGGAGGAGCCCGGGGCCTGCTGGGATAGGCTTTTACACTCGGGCTGTCCTTTTGCCCTTCCACTGAACTCTTTATTTCAGTCATGAGCAAACAGTCAGTGCCTGAACTAACAACCCTGCAATCCTCCGAAGCGGGGCTCGCTTACAGCCCCAAACAAAGGGAGGCCCGCGTGGGCCGGCCCAGGCCGAGGAATGCGGCTTCAGGGTTCTGCTCCATAAATTTAACCAGCACGACGAAAAGGAGATAATATGAGCCTTCGTGATGATCAGAAAGGGGGAGGTTTTGTGTCCCATTGATTGCGGTCTGGCCCGTTGCCAGGCCCCAAGCCTGACCGACAGTTGAACCATATCGTTAAGGCGTGTAATACAGCTCGAGTCTTGTACTGCCGCCAATGAGTACATATCCAGAGGGCAAAAGTTTATAAAGAGTGGAGGCTGTCCTGTTTAACCCTCTCACGCTGCGTGCAATGGCCCCAGCTGCCACTCAGGCCCAGAGGCGGAGGCTGGAGCCGGGGCCCTGGGCTCGCTCTCCACACAGAGCCCCGGGCTGGGGGGTCTCAGGGGGAGGTGGCTGCAGGCTCTGGGCCGCCCCGGCCCGTTCAGTCTCCCTGTGGTGGAATGTTGCTGCCGGAAGTGGGGCCGACACCACGGAAACGTACCCTGGAGCGCTCGGAGGGGCGGCAGAGAACCCGGCCGTCCTCTCACAGTTGCAGCCACCCTTCGAGGGGCCTTCTCCTCTTCCTCCAGGCTCCCCTTTCCTCACTTCCGGCCCCCCAGTTACTCTAGAGCAGGTGGAGGCCAGCTCCAAAACGGGGGAGGGGAGGGCATCCCAAGGAGAGGAGCCTTGGACCTGTCTGACAGCCAGGGGCGTCCCTTTGAACCCCAACCCCCCCATTCACTGATGCATGTGTGTCATCTGGTTGGTCTTGTTCATTGGCATCCAGAAAATTCCCCCAAAGACTTAGGCGGATGTGGATGAAACAGCGCTCGGGCGCCCCCAGACGTCTCCAGGGCTGGGCAGGGGCAGGGGCAGCGGCCAGGTTTGGGCCCGGTCTCCTCCGGCCTGCCCGCAGCTCTCTGCAGAGGGCCCGTGTGATGATCCCCTGCACAGCTCCAGGCCAGACAAAGGCTGGGAGAGTGCAGAGTCTGAGGACCGGCGGCGGGCAGACTTTGAAGCATCCTTTACCACAAAGCCTGCCGCCTCCCGAGACTCCGGGCTCTTTTCCTTTTTCATTCTAGTTATAGAGGGGGACTCCGGAAGGAAGCTGTGATGGGCGAGGTGGGTGACAGGAACCCGACATCTTTAACCTAAATAAGCTTTACCCAGATTATATGAATTACTTGGTATTCCCTCAGTCAGTCCCCACTGGAAACTTCTTTCATTTAGCTCTCCAGCCCCTCCCCACCCCACCTCCCATTAAGTTCGTCCCCCTAGGCATTCTGAGCTTCCTTCACTGGTGTGTTTGGGCGGCTCTCGGCGCGTGACCCCGCAGAAATACGATCTATCTGGAAGGGCCGATTTGTCCGGTAACTCCATTCAGCACATACTTGAAGCAGTATTGTGGCCCAGACAACAGCAGGAGTAAGGAGCCAAAAGAATTGGCCCGGCTCCTCTGTGGCCTGGTATCTGCCGGCTGTTGCCAAGGCCGGGGCAGAATGAACTCTGGTTCTCATTCTTCTGGGAACTGGGCTGCCCTCCCCGCCCGGGAACCAATCCCCTTCTCGGCCGCTGCAGCCTCCCATTGGGCTGAAAGGCCTCCTTGCCCCAGCCGGCCCCGCCTCCACCTGGAGTGGTTCACCTTGGAGCTAGGTTCTGGCAGCGCCATCCAGTCCCGGCCACCCTGACCGTGACCTGGGCCCCGTGGCCCAGCACGCAGTGCTGGGGGCGCCGAACACCTAGGGGCCGGGCGGGCTTCCATAAGCACCCATTTGAGGTGCTTTGAGGTCTGGAGGAAGTTTCTTAGAGGCAGAGGAACAGACCTGATGAGCTCCTGGGCTTCGATAATTATGTTTTCTATATGTTCTAGAAGGGAAGAGCTCTTAAAACTACTTCTTAAGCCCCTACCCTGGAAGGGTAACTTGGCTTTAGATCTTCTAGTTGGAGTCCCGAGAGTGGAAATATCCAAGGAGTCCGCTACCGTGGATGGAGCTCCAGGCATGGAGTCAAGAAGAGAGGCTGTGGAACTATCAAATGCCATATAGCTGGCTCTTACTGTTATCAGATCCGATATCGAAGTTCAGAGTTCAGCATCCTTGTGGACTAAAATGGGATACTGAATCAAGACTATTTGGTGTTTTAACGAACTCCTTAGGAGCCATGGCATTATCTCATACTGTGGTCTTTTTAAGACAAAAAAAAAAAAAAAAAAAAAAAAGGCATGTCAGTTGGTGGTTTATATTAAATTGAAGAGTTAATTCTGCTACTTTTTTTTGAATTAGATACATTTGGTGTAAGCATGATTTTAAAATACCACAAGGGGATCAGATGATCTTTATAAAAATTCCCATCTGTAGAAATCTTAATGGTAATACAGAGAACACTGAAGAATTCCTAGTATTTTATATAATATGCTGAAGGAAGCATGGTTCTTGAGCCTAAATAGGAACAAGATTTTTTTTTTAAGGAGGGAAAAATGCTTGTGCATGTGGCATTTCTTGGTCACACATCTGTTACCTTAGCTTTTGAGACCCAATGATTGCAAAGAAAGAGATTTTTTTTACATAAGATTAAGTTTGATTTTCTTGTATTTGTCAATTCAGGCTTGTCTTCTCTCTATACCCAAGGACCTCAGGCTTTGCAAAGTGACATGGCTGTTTTCCAGTACTAAATAGAACTTCTGTATCAAATCCGCTTAGAGTGACACCCATCCTGCTGTCTGTCACATTATATATTTATATTTATTATATATTTTATTTATTCAAACTTCATTAAAGTATAAGAGAAAAGAGAGATCATGAAATATAGTTTAGAAAGTTTTGATTAAATAACATTGACAAAATCAGTGCAGTTAGAATTAGAAGGCAAACAGCAAAACTAAGGGAGGAAAATCGTTTCAACAAATTTCTCAAAAGAAAGGACTGGTAGCCAGTCTTATAAAGAATTAACATAAATGTCTTTGAACAAGACTCATTCTCCTACATGAGATAAACAAGCATTTCTTGGGAATGCAAACTATCAATGACTATATTAAAAAAAGAAGTTCCAAATCACTAATAATGTGAGGTTATAATCAGTATATGACACAATAATTACAGAATCAATTTCTACCTCAGTGCATATTGGCAGTGATGATATAAAAGGAAAATGACGGTTGTTGGAGGGATTGTGAAAGAATAGACAGACTAATTCATTGTTTGTGAATCTGTGAATTGGTCCAACAGTTCTAGAAAGCAGTTTGGAACTACCCCCCAAAAGTTGCTTGACTTTTGCATACCTATTGTTATGGCTGTAAGTTAGGTATTTGTGACAGAGTGGGGAAAAAAAGTATGTACAAAAATATTACCTCTTTTGCTGATGAGTCAAATTTTATGCAACCTTATTTTCTCTTGACCGCCAGTCTCAATTCTCCAACTGCTTATTGGACTTCACAGACTAGAAATCCCATAAAAATTTTACCTACACAACATCTCTCCCATGTGCTCCTGTCTTTTGTCACCACTATTTCCTGACCTGGCCTATTTCTGCCTGCCTGAATAGTTAGAAACCATTCCACAGGTCCACTCCTCTGAGCTGCCTAATACCCTGACAGGACTCCACCCAGAGGCCAAACCCCCTAGGAATGTTGGTACCTTTTTGAACTCATTCCACAGTGATTAACAAACTCCCACCCAGCCATGCCCTCCCTATCCCAGGGATTTTAAACTGCCCCCCCCCCCCCACCCTTTTATTCAAACCTACTCCCTTATTACAATCCTTCTCAACCTTCCCATCGGGTGCCCTACTCTACAGCTTCTACCCCTTCTACTGTGCTCTCTGGAATGCTTGCTTCATAAGAAACAAAATTTGTTTTCTCTTAAATCTTTTCCTTTCCTACTCCTTCTGTCTTCTTTGAAACCTGACTCTCTCCTGCTGACACAGACTCCCTGGCTACCCTTTCCAGCACTGGTTGTACTTTCACTCATTCCTGCCACTCTGGTCCAAGTGGAAAAGTGACTACTTATTGCTACTTGCAAGTTCTCCCTCCATCAGCACTACTCCGTAACCATAGTCCAGGAGCTATTGATCCTAAGGATGCTCCCGTTCTTTTCTCAGTAGTGAGGACCTGGCTCACATATTCCCTGAAGCACTCTAGTCCCCTGTTTGTTTCCTAAGGCCTCCTTCCCCCTCCACCCCCACCCCACCCTGCTTTAGCTATACAAAGAGATGGTCCTATCCTTGATCTTCCCTTCACCCAAAATGCACTGCCTCCATATTTATAAGCTCCAAAACCCCTGATAGGATCATAGTCTGTTTTTATTCCACCTCTCCTGCCCTGTAACATCAAATCCTAATCTTTGCCCTCACCAAGAACTCCCATCCCTTAGCCCCTCAGTTCTTTTCCTGGTCATTACTCCAGCACTCACTAACTCTTCTCCCTTCCCCATCTTGACCCTTTGGTGAACTAGTTCAATTCTATCATGTCTTCCCTAAAGTCCCTTGGCCCCTTAACCTATCAGAAATCTTACCCTGTCAAGCCTCAATTTTAGTTTACACCCACTTTTCTCTGTCTTCACTCCTACTCGTATGTTGCTCTTTGAAGCTTGAGAAAATCATGAAACCACACTGACTGGATAAACTTTAAATTTATTTTACATAATCTTAACTGATCCCTCTCTGCAACAAGGCCATTCTTGATTCTGTATCCCACTTACAATGGTTTCTCCAAACCTTTTCAGCCTCCCTTAAACCTTCCATGGCTCCTCCTTTCCCCATCCTTTCAACTAAGAACTTGACTTTATACTTCACTTTTAAAAACTTACTATTTGCTAAGAGACTCCTCCCTTCTCTCCTCATCTCACATCACTCAGTTACCTCCTTCTACTGTCTTCTCCCTCACTCCCATCTCACATGAAGTGCCTATGTTTTTGCCATCTACCTTCAATCTCTCCATGTCTTTTGGCTTCTTCCCTACTGCCTATAAACATACTCGTGTCTTTCCCATTTTCATCAGTCCTTCCCTTGATCCATCGAACCCCATCAGCTCTCATCTCATTTCTTTCCTCCCTTTTACGACTATTCTAGAGAAGATTTTCTACAATTGATGATATGTACAATTTCTTTCCTCTCTCTTATGTCTCAATGGTAGCTTCCAATCCCATTCACTTCAAAAAGGAACAAGCAAGCAGACCAGTATTTGTACTACTATATGCAATTTGATCTATATTTTTAAAAAAGAAAATCTTCATTTAATAGTTTCAATATTTCATATGTAGTCCTGTGTCCTTTTTTGCATATGGAAATGCTTGTTTAAAAAACTTTCCACACAAATTAAGTCTGATCTAACTAATTGGAAAAATATTAAATGCTCTTGGATAGATGAGCAAATATAATAAAAATGACATTTCTACCTAAACTAATCTATTTATTTAGCGCTATACCAATCAGACTCCCAAAAAACTTTTTTAATGGTCTAGAAAAAAATAACAAAGTTCATATGGAAAAACAGAAGGTCAAGAATTTCAAGGGAATTAATTTTTAAAAAATCAACTGAAGGAAATGCTTGTTTGCTCATGTTTTGTTCATGTTAAAATAAAGAAAATTGGAGGTATGGAGCAATTGAAGGAATTGCTATTGCCTCAGTACTGGATAAACCCTTCTTCTGCATCTTCATTTCCATAGAACCATAATAATATCTTAAATGTGTATGGACCCATGACAAAGAAGCTTTATAATATAGAGTTAGCAATACTTTAGAAAACACCATGATGGGGGTGGGGGGGCATTAATAGCAGCTGTCCCGATTAGACCTGGCTTTACTTGGCTCCCTTTCTTACTACTCACCCAAATTCTTTTATGATCCATTGGTGCTGAGGGTTCTGGTTTTAAACTCTTAACTGTCCTGCATAGTTAAAAATTGATCCAGTAATCCACATAGAAACAGCCTTACTGTTTCATTTCCCACAAAGGAAAACACATTAAATTGGAGAGTTGGATATTGTGGAAGGGGAAAAGGGGCACATCCAGTTTTTATGATGGTATAAAATATACCTGAAATGACCTCAAATGCTTTTTCCCCCTCATCTCTTTTTATCTCACCACCTCAAAGTGGAAAAAGCAGAGTGTCTCAAAGTAAACCTACTTGGTCTCTGAACTCACTTGTCTCTTACATTGTGCTTTATCCTAGCAAGAATGAGAAAAGACAATTTGTAAACCCCTCGAAAGGAATTTTCAACAAAACACTAACAGACCCTTCCCTCTGGTGGTTCTGCAGCTGTAAAGCCTTCAAACCAGGTCCAGATGTTCTCTGGCAGTGTGGAGTATGAAGAGAATTCGAGGCAGAGCCAAGAGTTAGTTAGCTTTTGAGTTTTTCCCTTTCTCACTTGGACCTACATTAACCTCTTGCCCACTGAGAAACACCCCTGGTCCAGTCCACACATATATATATCCTTCTTTCTTCAGTCTAAGTAGAATCTTGTGAACTGTGAACCTCTTATATCCTTATTTTCAATACTCTGTCCTGAGCCATCCATTTACTATATAGCTAATACTAAGGTGACTGTGATCTTTTGACTATCAGGATTGTGAGAGAGAGAGAGAGAGAGAGAGAGAGAGAGAGAGAGAGAGAGAGAGAGAGAGAGAGAGAGAGAGAGAGACAGAGACAGAGACAGAGACACAGAGACAGAGACAGAGAGACAGAGACAGAGAGAGAGAGAGAGAGAGAGAGAGACAGAGACAGAGACAGAGACAGAGAGAGAGAGAGAGAGAGAGAGTGTGTGTGTGTGTGTGTGTGTGTGTATGTGTGTGTGTGTGTAAGGGGAGATTGGCAAGAATGATTGGGCCAGTAATCTTTTGGAAAATGGTGCTCAAGTTTGCAGAATATTTTGATGGTCTTCTGCTATATACAGTTGGACATGACATTCAATAACAATCTACCCTACCATACTAAACCTCCAGTTATTTGTCCTAAACCCCGCTTTCAGTTCTGGTTGGACTCGTACCTTATGGTTGCGCATATTTTGAGCATTAATCTATATGGTTTATATAATTGCTTTTAAGTTTTTCTCTTATCTATAGCTAGTGTCCTGGTTTAGTTTTGAAATATCTAAAAGTCAAAAGATATCTTAATTTTTTTACGCTCTTCCCTCTTCATTGCTAAATTTCAGAGTCAGCTAAATTATTAACAGCCAAGTGTGTTTCTTTCTTCAAAATAACCAAATGGAACTGGAATTGATCATTTGCTTTGTTTCTAGCCATATCAACTGCCTGGTCATAATACAAAATAGAATGTCTTATATATCTGCACTATCCCTACAACTGTTTCCTATGGACCCCCAATCCTGGTACTCAAGGCTATTTTCATTCTGGTTTCAACCTACTGGTCCAGCAATATTATCCACATATTCTGTGTTTCAGTCAAATTGAGCTATTCTCATTGTACCTCCTTATATTTGTTCATACTTAAATTGGGAGCCCTTCCTCTGTCTATTGAAACTTATCTCTACTTTCATTACTCAACTACTCCTGAACCCAACTAAATGAAAGTGTTCTTTACTTCCTCAACTTTCATTCGATTCTCCTTGAATCATAGTCATGCACTTCCCTTTGTCCTATTAGATTATAAGTTCTTTGAGAACATAGTTTGTATCATATTCATCCATGCCATAAACCTACTGCCTACCTAATACGATGCCTTGCACCTAGTACTTGCCACATAATTTTTGACTTTAATGAAATTAGGAACCACAACTTTTGACTTATATACGTAATAGATTGCCCATTACATATTAACTGATCATAAGTTCCATAAAGAGAAAGGTTGTTTTTTTTTTTACCATTTTAAATTTTTAAAAATATTTTTCCCCATTAACATCCAAAACAACAACAAAAAAATTACATTTGTTTTTACAATTTCTCCATTATCCTCACCCACAGTTAAGAGAGAGAGAGAGAGACAGAGACAGAGAGAGAGAGAGATCCTTCCTTCCTTCATTATAAGTCCTTCATAGTAGTTGTGGATGGTTGAACTACTAAGAATAGTCATCCCAAAGCATTGTTATTACTTTGTATACACTTTGTTTGAATTTATGGAGAACTTTCCAGGTTCTTTTTTTTTTTTTTCCTGAGAGCATCCTGCTCATCATTTCGCATAGAACAATAATATCCCATCACCCACATACCACAGTTTATCGAATCACTCCCTGATTGATGGCCATCCCCTTGATTTCCAATTTTGTACATATAGGTAATTTTCCTTCCCCCCCCCTTTTAATTACTTATTAATTGGGGCATGACTCTTATTATTTTTTAATAAATTTGACTTAATTCCCTCTATGTCTGAAAAATGAGGCCTTATCAGAGAAACTTGCTTCAAAAATTATTTTAACAATTTCTAATGCTAACTATTTTCCTCATCTATTCTCTCTCTCTTTTCACCCTGTCCCTATTTAAATGTTTTTTGCTACCTACCAATCCCTCCCCCAATAAGCCCTGTCTTGCCTTCCCCCTTTTCCATATCCCATTCCCCTCCTATTTTCCTGCAATGTAAAATAGATTTCTATACCCCTATTCATTATGTATGTTATTTTCTCTTTGAGCCAATTCTGATGGAAGTAGGGTTCACTCACTTACCCTTTCTCCTCTCCCCCCCTTTTCCTCCATTTTTCTTGCCTTTTCTTGCCTTTTTTAAATGACAGATAATTTGTACCATTCTACCTTCTCTCTTTCCCTTTCTCTCACCTTTTAATTTCATCATTTAAAAAAAAATACCATATTATCCCTTCGTATTCAACTCAGAGCAGTACCCTCTGTCTATATATAATCCTTCTCACCAACATAATAAGAAAGTTCTGATGAGTTACAAGTATCCTCCCATGTAGGAACATAAACATATAAAATCTTAAGTCCCTTATATAATTTTTTGGTTTACCTCCTTATGCTTCTCTCAGATTTTCCATTCAGCTCTTATCTTTTCATCACAAATGCTTGAAAATCCTCTATTTTATTGAATGACCACCTTTTCCTCTGAAAGGATTAAACTTAGTTTTGCTGGGTAGGTGATTGTTAGTTGTAATCCCAGCTCCATTGCTCTCCTGAATATTATATTCCAAGTCCTCCAGTCCTTTAATGTAGAAGCGGCTAAATCTTGGGTTATCCTGACAGTAGAATTGTTTCTTTTTGGATGCTTGCAGTATTTTCTCCTTGAACTGAGAGTTCCAGAATTTGGCTATAAAATTCCTGGAAATTTTCATTTGGGGCTCTCCTTCAGGATGTAAATGGTGGATTCTTTCACTTTCTTTTTTACTCTCTGATTCTAGAATATCAGGACAGTTTTCCTTGATAATTTCTTGAAAGAAGATGTCCAGGCTCTTTGTTTTGATCATGACTTTGTTAGACTAATAATTTTTTTAAATTATCTCTCCTGAATCTATTTTCCAGTTCAGTTGTTTTCCAATGAAATATTTTACATTTTTTTGTTTTGCTTTATTGTATCTTGATTTCTCATAAAGTTATTAGCATCTATTTGCTCAATTCTATTTTTTAAGGAATTATTTTCTTCAGTAAGCTTTTGTACCTCCTTTCCTAATTCATCAGTTTTGCTTTTTAAGGCATTCTCCTCATTAGCTTTTTGTATCTCCTCTTGTTTCACTCTCAATTTTTTTCCTATTTTTTCCTCTATTTCTTTTATTTAATTTTCAAAATTCCTTTTGAGTTTTTCCATGGCCTGAGCCTAATTCTTAATTTATTGGAGGCTTTGGATGTAGAAGCTTTGACTTTATCATCTTCTGAGTGTGTTTTGATCTTCCTTGTCACCATAGTAACTTTCTATGGTCAGAAACTTTTCTGTTGTCTGCTTGTTTTCCTAGCCTATTATCCAGCTTTTAACCTTTTATTAAAGTAGGGCGCTGTTTTCAGGCAGGAAGGTACCCTGTACCAAGCTTCAGGGGTTTTGTGCAGCAGCTTTCAGAGCTCCTTTTAGGGACCACCAGTGCTCCTTTCTGCCCTGGAGCTGTCAGGTGTGTCCTTGCCCACTGTAGCTGTAAGATCTGCTCTGCTAAATGTAGAGAGTCCTTTGCTTTGCTGATGCTGGGCATGGAGCCGGGGCTCTGCTGGTTCCCATTGCACGCCCCCCGATGCCACAGAAGGTCTCCCTCCACTGACCTTCTGAGACTTCCCTGGTGTCCCCAGACCAAAAGGTCCAGCTTAATTCAGAGGTCCGGCTTTGCTGACAATGGGCTGCCCTGGGCCTCTCTCCCAGTGTCACAGACCTTTTCTGCTGACCTTCCAGGTCCTCTTTGGTGTCTCTGGGCTGCCAATTCAGAGGTCCGGCCGGGCAGGGGCTGGGATTGCCCTGGCAAGGTCTTCCTCGGGGCTGCGTGATGGACTCCCACCTTTGTTGCCGAGCTTCTAAGTTGTCTCCTGATGGATAATGCTCTGCTTTGTCTTTTTGGCATTCTGATGCTCGAAAGTTTGTTTAGAGTCATTATTTAAAGGAATTTGGAGCAGTTTGGGGGAGAGGTTGGGCAGGTTTCTGCTTTTACTCCGCCATCTTGGCTCCATCTCTTTCTTTTAATATCTGACCAGTGCAGCACTGAGGCTATTAGAACTCCTTGCTCTCAGACTAGTCTATGTCCTATTTCCCTTATATGCATCCATGATAATGTCTTTTACAACTAACGTGTCAGGTAAGTTAGTCCCCAATACTCCTGAGTGCAACCTGAAAATGTAATTGGGGATATTTAACGAAAAGAAAAATAGAAAATATTGTGCTCTACAACTAAATCAATATGTGACCTGCAGGGATTCCTATGTGGCCTCTTTGAGTTTGACTCCTTTTCTCACAAGTCATTGTTGTTAATATGTTGTATAGCCTGTTTATAGTCATCATATGTCTTTCATTACTCTGTGTCACCTGAAATTTTGATTATTAGATTTTAATGTTCCACGTTTCACAGTATAACATCACTGAAAGAATTTTGATGCTGAGTTGATGGGGGCAAGAGTGGCATGACATCAGACTTCTTGGGATCATTGAAATCCCTAAAATTTCCCAAATGTAATCTAGGCCAGCTTTGTTAACTGCAGTAGTTGTCCACTATGCACGGATAGAGATACAGCTTCTCTGTCTTTCTCTGATGGACTCCAATTTCAGTTTTATATTATAAATTTGTTGACTAATTAACTTGGCGGTATACCTAACATTTTTTCATGACTGGATTATGTAGAGTTCAAATCTTAATATATAGTACATTGGAGCTAATGACATTAATCCCTAAATACCATTCATAAGTAAATAAGTGCATTTAGAAAATGTCATCATGGATAAGAAATCTTTCTATCAGCACTTTCATTAAGATAATTCCCTGTGATAGTGATAAGTATTTTAGCTGATCTTATGCTTCCTTGTTTTATGCTTTCTTGATATTGGTACTTAGCAACTTTATCAAAGTTTGTTGTTCAATTGTTTTCAGTCATGTTTGAGACTTCATGATTTTCTTATCTAATATACTGGAGTGATTTGTCATTTCTTTCTCCAGCTCATTTGACAAATGAGGAAACTGAGACAAATGGAGTTAACTGACTTGCTTAGGGTTACACATCTAGTAAGTATCTGAGGCCAAATTTGAACTCAGTCAAGAAGATGAGTCCAGAATTCTATCCAAGGCACCACCTAGCTGCACCTTCATAAAGTTATCTTATTGATTATATTTGTTATAAAATATGTATCAATTTTATATTTTCTTGAGAGATATATTATTTAAGGAGAGCCTTTTTTTTTTTTTTTTTTTAGTTATCATAGGTTTTATTCTTTTAAAATAAAATGAAAGTAATTCAAGTATAAAGGATCATGAAAGTGGATAGAAAGCCATGTTTGAAGTCAGAAAGGGGTCTGGCTTCAAGTAAATCTTGTCTCTTTAAAAAAAAAAAAAAAAAGAAAGAAAGAAACAAAAGGTGAAAATGCTATGTTGTTAACCACACTCAGTTTCCTCTCTGAGTATATTTGGCTCTCTTCATGACAGAACAATTGGAACTGGTTTGAATCATCTCATTGTTGAAAAGAGCCACGTCCATCAGAATTGAACATTGTATAATCTTGTTGCCATGTGCAATGATCTCCTGGTTCTGTTCACATCACTTAGTATCAGTTCATGTAAGTCTCTCCAGGCCTCTCTGTATTCATCCTGCTGATTCTTTCTTACAGAACCATAATATTCCATAACATTCAGATACCTTAATTTATTTAGCCATTCTCCAGTTGATGGGCATCCATTCATTTTCCAGTTTTTGGCACTACAAAAAGGGCTGCCACAAACATTTTTGCACATGTGGGTTCCTTTCCCTTAAGGAAAGCCTTTTAAAGCAACATTTTATCCTACCCAAATGCTTTTAAAAACAAACAAACAAACAAAAAATCAAACAAAAGACAGATGTAGGTCTTAAATTCTCTATACTCCTAAGTAATTCATATGACTTTGAGAATTTGGTCAGCCATAGAAAATTATCTGTGAAAACTTACCTATTCCCTTCCCCCCATTTTCATCAAGTATACTTTGCTTAAGTAAATAAAATTTTATAGATAGAAGAGAGTAGACTGATATATTCTAAGATGCCTTATGAGAAATAAAAGTACCTTCTTGGATTTTATTTTCCTCCTTTCTATATCTTTTTAAAAATTCCATTCTTCAACATCTTTGAAATTGTGTCAGCCCCAGGAAAGATTTTTTTTATTTATATTTCATGAGGAGTTCAGCTCTTCTTCCTTACTCCATCTTTCTATTACTATTTCCTCCTGTAAGCTCATCAGGTACTAAGATGGTGATATCCAAATATAGTAATTCCATTACCTTCATTCATGATATTGAATCATGACTGAAATCCTAGCAGATGTGTTCTACTTTATATCTATTTGTTATCTTCTTTATAGTTTCAACTACAAATGAATGCTCTGAAGCCAGTCTGACTTAGCTAATTCTCATACCAAGTTGTCTACCGGCCTTATCTTTAACTGACTGATCTTCAATATTTTTTGAGGTTATAGTGTTTGTGCTCTTCCTCTGCAGTGTTTTACAAATGTGTTCGAAGTTAGTGTTACCCTCTGGTGTCATGACTTGCTGCTTGGAAGAAAGATAAGATGTTTGTGGGCTAAGGCGGTTTCTGAGCTCTTTTGTTTTCCCCCTTACCAAAGAAATTGTCTTACATCAGTTCAATTTTAAGAAATTGTGTTAGAAACCATGTTTTCTCTTTCCCATTTCCAGTTTTTCTGTGACAACTGATTAATAAACAGGTTACATTAGTTTTATAATTTCACAATGTCTTTTAATTTAAATATTTTTTATAATTTATTATTAATATCAGAGGCACCTAGGTGGTGCAGTGGATAGAGCACCAGCCCTGAATTCAGGAGGACCCAAGTTCAAATCTGGTCTCAGAGACTTAACACTTCCTAGCTGTGTGACCCTGGGCAAGTCACTTAACCCCAGCCTCAGGGGGGGAGAAAATTTATTATTAATATTGACATTTGTCCCAACCAGTTAAGTGATCTGACTACATAGGCTAATAGATTCTGCAGTAACTTGCATATTGTTAACCAGCCATTCAGTCTGTTAATGTGTAGACAATTTTATTTTTGTAGTGTTTGCCATCTCTATTTCTCTGTTTTAAGTTGAATAGTCTACAAGATTTGAACCCCTTATTTCTTGCTTCTCAACTATTTACAACGTAATTTTCCCTGTACTCCTTGTCTACATCTTCACTTTGAAGTCCATTGAATATCAAAAGACATCATAAATTCATTTGGCAGATTTTTTTCCCCTGAAGCTCTTCAGATAATTTCCCAACTCTCTATTTTATCCTCTGAAAAAGACAGTGGCGCATAAGCTATAATTACCTTCCTGGTGGTCTTTTCATTCATTCTTATTATGAGCAGTACAAAACAAGAAGACAAAGGTATCCTTTGAAATGATCTTTTCTGTTGCCATTTGGATACACAATAAAACAAACTGTTTTGCTCCCTTTCTGATGAAAATGTATGAGCTGCTTTTCCATTTGTGCATAATAGATATTTAATAATTTTTTTCTGAATGAATGAAGGTGCTGATCAATACTTCACTAATATTTATTATGAAAGTTCCTTTAGAGTGAATGTATAAACCGATATACATGATTGGAGGGAAACTCAGGAATCATCTAATCTCACTACTTTCCTAAATCATAAATTCTCTCATTATAACATCCCAGCAAGGAGTTATCTACCCTGTACTATAATGCCAGTGGTATCAGGGAATACATTGTCTGTTGAGATACAAGCTTATAATTGAGATTTCCCCAACATGGAACCTTTGAATTATTCCTTCAGTCACCAAAAATTTATCAAGTGCTTTCTATGTACCACATGTAAAGAATATAAAAAGAAATAGTTAAAAATATCCTCTGCTATCGAGGAACTTACATTCTACTGTGCATGTACATAGATAGGCATTTATAAGACATATACAGAATAGATGAAAAGTGACCCTAGTGGGGAAGGCACTGGTGCCAGGGGACTAGGGAAGGTTTCATATAGATGATATCTGAACTTAGTCTCTCTAAGGAATCCAGGGATTTCTGAAGGTGGATGTGAGGAAGAGTATTCAAGGTTCAATCAACGCAGAGATAACAGAGCATTGTGTGCAGGAGCAACAGAGAAGCCAGTGTGACTAAATCAAAATTTGTGAAAAGGGAACACAGTATCAGGAGTCTGGATGGGTAGGAAGGGCTCAGATTGTAAAGAGCTTTAAATGTCCAAGAGAGAGATTCCTGTGTGATCTTCCAGGTAAATAAGAGTGTCTTTGGAGTTTATTGAATGGGTGAGAAGAGAAGGGGAGAGTGACATGGAGATGCTGTAATCAGAGCTTTGCTTTATATGGGCTCAAACGAAAAACCATAGATTCTCACCATTGGAGAGGTCTTCAGAAGTTATCTACTACAACTTGCACCAGGACAGTACTCTGTAATATGCTGAATAACAGCAATAAATCCTACACTTTTTACTTAAAGATCTGTTGTAATGAAAAAATCACTATCCCAAAAGACTTGGTGGGGAAAAGATACCAACAGTAATGGTGGTGGTGGTGATAATTATGGCATATTTATATAGCGCTTAAAGGTTTACAGAAACTTTGCATGCATTATCTCATTCAGTCATTACACCAATCCTTTGAGTTAGGCACAATAATTATTCCCTCTTTGTAACTGAATCAATTGAGACTTAAACAGGTTAAATGACCTTCATAAGGTCACACAGCTACCAAAACAAGATTTGAACTCGTATCTCTTATGCTATTCTACCTCTTCCACATCTACCATGTTTCTTTTTGGAGAGAGTATGAGACTACATATATATAAGTTCGTACGTATGAAAAGAAGGGATCAAATTTTGCCTGGCATAATAATGAACTTCTCAAGGAGTCTCCAAATATTTTACCAACATGGACCTTAATGGGTCGCCTTCAATTCTATTTTTGTTTTGCAGTCTTTTGAAAGTGTTGGGAGCCAGCTCCCTCCACTGAGTCATTTTTATCATTAAACCATGTTATTTAGCTTAAGCACTGTGGGCTCGGCCTCAAGAACATTGCAGGCTGCAGAGGAGGAACAGCACCATAACCACCGAGCTAACACACCAGTTGGACACACTCACAGGCCAAAAGGAAATGAGTCCAGTCTTCCCAGTGTTGTCTGAACAGGGTATCTCCACACTGTGGCCCCAGTCCTTCTCTACTTTTGCCTCCATTTAGCTCCTTCCTTCCGTGCCAGGGTTAGTAGACATGAGGGCACTTTTGCCCTGCATTGCCTTGGTGTGCTTATTAAAGAAGGATCAGCAGATCTGGTGAGAGCTTGTTTAATGGAACCCAGATGTGGGACACGCCACACTTCTTTCTGTTTTACAAATGTTCAGCTTTTTGCATTTCATCAGTGTTGCTTATTATTTACAGAATGTAACTTGAGACAGCAGAACAGATTGTGATTTTTTTTTTTTTTTTTTTTTTTTTTTTTTTTGAGGTGGAGAAGGAAGGGAAGGACTGCAGGAGAAAAAATCCAGTAGTGTGGAATGTTATTTGTTATCCAGACCAAACAAACCAGTTCGCCAAGGGTTGATGGGCTATGACAATCAGAACTATTCACATTAACACGGTGGCACTTAATTAAAAGGCAGCTTGACCGTGTCAAGAAAAGAATAATCTTTTGTTACCAGGGTTGTCATCGTGGCACCCAGAGAAATGTTCTCCTGCTAGAGGCATCAAACTGAATCCCTGAACTGCCAATTTGCTTTCCTTCCTTCAAATTGAAGGTAGCATTGAGACCAAATTCTTCTTCTGCACATGGACCTCTGATTACAGAAGGCAGAAGACGGTGCCCCCTAAGTGCCTCAGAGACAGAGTGGAGCTCTCACTAAAGAAAAAGCTTTCTCAGAACTAGTAGATGGGGTACTGGGGTCTCACAAGACTGTGGAAGTGGTCAAGACAAGGCTAGATGGCCATTTATCAAGGATATTATAGAGAGAAGATTCTTGTTTAAAAGCCATTGGTACAGGCCGAACCAGGTAGCTTCTGAGGTCTCTGTGATTATTGGATCTAGTAAGTTCTCTTTCTTCCTGACCTTCTTATGAGTTTATACACAAACTTCTTAAAGAAATTTCTTTTGCCTTAAAATTCAGGACACCTCTAGAGATATCTTTATGATTTACTCTTCTACAGTCAGCCCAAAAGGAGAAGAGTGTATCTCTTCCTCCTGGAAAGGAAGTAAAGCAGTTAGGCTTATAGAGTGTTAGTGCTAGAAAGACCTTCAGGACCTATCAAATCTGAACCCTGTGCTTTATAGATGAAGAGATTTGTCCCAGATAGAACTAGAATCCCAAGTCTCCTGACTCTCATTTTGTTATACCTCATTGGTTCCTCTAAGTAAGTCAGTTAAATCTTTCCAAATAAGAATTTCTCAAAAGAGATTCTTTATTGGATCTTAACTAGAATAAGGAATCTTAGCCAGAAGATGCTGAGCCTGATAAATACTGAGGGGGAATGTAAGGGCTGGCTAATCCTTAGAAAGTAAGCCAAGCAAAATCTTAAGCCCTGTACCTGGACACTTCCCAGGAACTCTGATCCCTGGAAAGGCCAGAATACAGATTCTCCCACAGGACACCAGAAAGGTCCCTAACTTTCATTTGTAGCAGACCTCTCCCCTCCCCGAGACTGGATTGTCCAGGGATCCCTGGAATGTTACCTTGGTTAGGCCTCTCTCTGTCTCAGAATATTTCACCATCAAAGTTCTAGTGAAGTCTTTCCAGTCACTACTCCCTTGGCCACTGGGAAAATAGTTTGACAAATGCCCCATCACAGTTTTCTCTTTGTCCTCTCTTTTTTTGTTATGAACTTGACAGTCATCAACAAACACATATTTTGTTATACCAAGAATAATAAAAGGATTGCATATGACCAAGAATTTCTATTATGTATAGTTTATTTTAAACCAAAAATTTTCCACCTCAGTTATCTGTAGTTATTTTCAATATACTAGCAAAATTTGTCATTTTCTCCCCACTTCTAATTGTCTTGGAAAGCAAAAATCCACATGATGAAAATTTTATTTTCATTCAGTTTAATGGAGAAATGTATAAAGCCTTCCTGGAGCTCCCCAAAGTCACTTCCATGACTTTCAGTCTATGAATAAATTCATATCTTTTGAACTTTCCAGACTGGCATTGTCTGCCTAGAAATACACCTTTAAAAAAAAATGCTCCTTCTCTATCACTGTACTTTTTCTCCATAAGTTGGTTTATGCCTCCTACTATACAGAGGAATTTATCTGTAATAGTAAAAAAAAAAAAAAAAATTCTTATTATGAAAAACAAGCATAAATTGTTCTTGTCCAATTAAAGTAGAAATCCATATGGTGATTGTCTTTATAACCCAGGAAAAGGTGTACTTGAAAGCATTGGGTTCTAAAAGAAAAGGCTATTGATTTATAAAGTCCTATTCTAATATTTCATTCATGACCTAGAAGTGACCCGGAGTTCTCAAAGACTGTTCCAGTGAAGCACAAGTTTTGGTGGATTCTACCAAGCTAAAAAGGCTTCAGATATGCTTCCAACAACAGACTAAATCTACTCTTCAAGTATAAAGAGCCCCACCAGTAGGCAGGGCACACAATATTGAATCCGTTGGCTATGGCAACCAGTGCAACAAAAACAAAGCAATACATAATGGCCCCCAGGCCTTTGCAGCCCCCTTCTGCTACTTCAGGTGTAGTGGCTAGGAGGCAGAAAATAAGGCAGAGAATGTGATAAGTTATACAGTTTTCAGACTGTATAAATTTTAACAGATCTTCTGGTGGTACTCTAAATGTGAGATCCTTGGCCAGTGACCAGAAACTGGACACACCAGTGGGAGAACTGAAACATATTAATTTGGACATTCTCACTGTAAATGAAACCAGAAGACAGAAGGAAGTTACAGCTAAATGAAAGGATGTCTCACATGCTGTCCTTGGAGAGGCAAATAAAAGAGTTGGCAGAGTTGTCTTTATTGTGCTCCCAAAGGAATGAGAAACATTATTTAATGGAACATTTGGTCTTTTTATATTGCAGGGCTCATGATAAGTATTTGCAAAAAAGACCACCATGAAAAATAATTGTAGCTTATGTACCCACATCTGTTGTAGAGGATAAAGAGAAAAGAGAAATTCTACTAATAGCTCTTTAAGACAACTCTAAATTAAATCAACATTCCCTTTGATATTTGGGGATTTCACTGCAAAGGTGGGAACAGGTGAGGAGGGCAATAAGTACAAAGTGCTCGAAAGTCTTAGTACACAGCTTTACGGCCTAAAGCTACACCAAGAGTTGTGGGGCACTTTGTATATTGGAAAATGTGATTCAGAAATAAGGAATGAGAGAGACCAAAGACTTCTAGGCGAGACAAAAGCCTACTGATATGAGTATTATGTACAAGAAAAGAATCCTAGGTACTAATAACATTACAAAACTGAAATTGATTACATTTTAGCAGACACTGACTTGAGTCATTCACTAATCAACTGTGTAGACTTTCAGTTAGAACAAAGATCAAAATTAGTATAAAACTAGAAAAAAGAATTAGAAAGTGATGAAAAGAAATGACATAGTTTAAAGCATTTGAGCCTCGATCTTGACCTATTCACAAAAGTTATTTGTGATAAAAGGTAGGATATATGTGGAAGAAAGGAACAGACACAAATGGTTACAAATTACTATAGAAGTTTAACTAGTGTTAGTCACTTATGTTAAGGAGACTAAGTTGAAAAAGTGCCTTAGTCAGCAATGCTTTTTTTTAATCGAACAGAAGGTGGTTTCCAAGGACAACATTGGTTTAGAACAGAAACTCATCTGTAAAATTTTGTGGAAAAAGAAAATGGACTGTGTTGTAAGTAGTATCATAAAATGGAGAAAAGCAGTGAAAGGTAAAACCAGTTAAAAAAAAAATTACAACAGGTGCCTCCATTGTCTCTCTTCTCATTCTCTTTTTAAGCCCTTACAATCTAATTTCCAATCTTATAATTCCACCGAAACGGCTCTCTCCAACTTTGCCAGGGTTACCCTTTTTAAAAGCCAAATCCAATGACTTTTTTCTTGCTCTTCATTCTCCTTGACCTTTCAGCAACTTTTGACTCTGCCAATCACTTTTCTCTAGGTTTTGGGGACACCACACTTCTGGTTTTCTGCCTTCTCCGATAGCTCCTTTTTTCTTCTGGGCTGGGTCCTCTGCTAGATCATGCCCTCTAACTACAAGGATCCCTCAGGATTCTGTCCTGGTTCCTCCTTTTTTCCCAATTTATACTATTTCACTTGGTGATCTCATCTTTGTAACTTCTCTCCTCTGATCCTTTCACCCCTCTGGTGTGGATCTTCATCATGTCACATCAAGATAGACTGCTGGTGTGTCTGCCTGCTTCAAGTTTCTCATTCCAATTCATCCTCCTTTTAGCCACTAAAATAATTTTCCTGAAATAATGGTCTGACGGCATTACCTTCCCCCCACCCTACCCAGGCCCAAGCGCATATGCATGCTTGCAAACACACACACACACACACACACACACACACACACACACACACACACACACACTTCAGTAAACTGATTGCTCCTTGTCACCTCCAGGATCAAATACAAAATCCACTTCTTGTCATTCAAAATCCTTTATGACCTAGTCCCTTCCTACATTTCCAATGTTGTTATCCTACTATGCTCCATGTACCTTTTGATCCAGTAACAACGGCTTCCTGGATATTCTTGAACAAGACTTTCCATCACTCAGCTCCAGGCATTTTCTCTAGCTGTCCCCCATGCCTGGAACACTCTCCCTCTTCAACTATTTCATGACTTCCTTTAACTACCAACTAAAATCCCATCTTCTGCAGGAATCCTTTCCCAACTCCTCTTAATTCTAATACCTTCTTACTACAGGTTATTTCCTATTTATCCTGTATATAATTTATGTGCATATATTTGTTTTTTGCCCACCATTGGATTGTAAATTCCTTGAGAGCAAGGAATCTTTTCCCTCTTTTTGTATCCTCAGTGCTTATCACAGTATTTAGTACATAGTAATAACTTATTGATAGATTGATAATGGCTAGCATTTATATTGTGCTTTAAAGGCTGTAGAGTTGTTCATTCATTTGGTTCTAATAAAATCCCTAAGAGGCAGGTGCTATTATTATCCTTATTTACAGATTGAAGAAACTGAGGCAAGAAGAGCCTTAATGACTTGCTCAGGATCACTCATTTAGTATAAGTCCAGTGCTCTGTCCAAATCACCAGTAGATGTAGTCAACCAGCATTTATCACGTACCTGCTTAATAGGCTAAGCACTGAGGAGTCAAAAAGATGTTTAAAACAACAACAAAATAGCCACTGCTCTCAAGATGTTCACAGTCTAGTGGAGGAAGACAACATAACAAATAATTCTGTACAAACAAATAAACTGAGGTAATCTCAGAGGGGAGGCACTGAAATTAAGGAAATATTGAAAGGTTTCTTGTAGGTGGGGTTTTAGCTAGGATTTGGCAGAGATGAAAAGGGAGAGTATTCCAAGCTTGGAGGGCACCAGTGAAAATACCATGTTGGGAGATGTACTGTCTTCTTCAAGGATTATCAAGGAAATTGTTGCACTATATCATAGGGAGACCGAGAGAGGAAGAGCAAAAACATAGAGAGAGACAAAGAGAAGGAGGAAATGAAAAAGAAAAAGGAAGAGGAGGAGGCAGCAGGTAAGAAGTAAGATGACTGGAAAGATAGGAAGGGACTAGTCTAGTTGGATTTTTAAATTCAGATGGGGTTTTATATTTTATTGTAGAGATAATAAAGGAACTTCTGGAGTTGTTTGAACATGGACAGATTTATCTTCTAGGAAAATCAATTTGATCCTTTAGAGGAGGATGGACTGGAGTGGGAAGAACCAGGAACAGGAGAAAGAAATGTCACAAAAACTAGAGAGAAAAGACTTTAAAAAGAGTGTTCTACAGTATTAAAAGTTTTAGAGAAATCAAGAAGAATGAGAATAGAGTAAAAATCATTCGGTTTGACCATTGTAATCATTGGTAACTTTGGAGAAAGAGTTTCCAGTTGAATGATAAAGTTAGAAGTCAGACTACAGAGAATTAAGGAGGGAGTGAGAAAAGGAAGAAGAGATATGAGACAATAGCTGGCATGGATGGGTCAAGGGAGGCTATTTGGAAGATGACATGGGAATATTTATAAGCAGTAGGGAAGTAGTCAGACAGGGAGAAATTGAGGATAAGTGAGAAAGTGAGGATGATAGAGAGAGAAATCTGTTAGAGAATATGGGATGGAACAAGATCACTTGTTCATGTAAAGTTCTATAAGATGTATTACAGAGAGAGTAGAAATAGTGCTAATGCAGAAAAAAAATGAGGAAAGCTGTTAAATTAGACCAGGGTCACAGAGGGAGATCTGTACTGGGGGTAACACAGTTATGAAAGAGTTAAAGATTTATTCATTTATTCGCATCTGAAGGGATGGGGGGAAAATTTCAGACATCATTAATACCAAGAAGAGGTGACTGAGAACACTTCAATGTTACCAATCTGAATGCCTCTTCTTTTTAGATAATACTGTTGTGAGAAACATCCACATGCATGAGAGACCATGTAGTAGATAGAAATAGCCTCAGGAATCAAGGTCTGGGTTCAAGTTCTGCTTTTCACATACTATGTGACTTTGAACAAACTCTTCATTTCTTATTTCTCCAGATCATTTAGATGTTGCTCTATCTACATTGACAGAGGGTATTTCTTC
Source organism: Sminthopsis crassicaudata (assembly GCF_048593235.1). NCBI lineage: Eukaryota > Metazoa > Chordata > Mammalia > Dasyuromorphia > Dasyuridae > Sminthopsis > Sminthopsis crassicaudata. The sequence goes on along the minus strand of NC_133619.1, from coordinate 618,648,189 downwards.
ATTAGGAGTGTCCTATAACAGTGAACTCACGGTCTAATCAAAAAATCTATATTGATCAGCTTCAATGACAGACTTTGCTATTGACACACCTTAGTTTTTCATGAGAGATGGTAGAGAAATATCCTCTTCTATCATTTGTAGATTTTTTTGTGTGTCTTAAGTGATTCAGTGTCAGGCTGTCTTCCACCATGATATATCATCATCTAGTCATAAAAATCATTAAAAATTCCTTGATAAATGTAACAATAGGATTAACCTTGTTCATCAACCCCCTCTCATCATAAATATCAGGAGAAGCATAAAATGAGAAGATGTATGCTAATCAAAGACATTTTCCACTATCATGAAAGAGATCCAGCACAAAATCCATGTTGGAGAGGGATTCTCTATGGGCACTAGGTTCCACCAATGCTTCTGGTTGTGATTGCCATGGTTCTTATCCCATGTAGCTCTAGAACACTGGAGAACTTCCCAAGAAAGGTCCATAGTTACTCAAAAAGAACATTGCTTCATCATTCATAAGGGGAAAATGGGGGAGGGATGAAGAACTGATATTCTGTAGGTCTTGTCTGTCAGCATATGTATGACATCATGACAAATAGCATGAATGAACAGTGGTTTGAACCTAGAATGAAAAAAGTTTCTAGGTCATTGCTCTCCAAATTTGCAAAGCTCCATTAACAACCTCAGAATGATCTTCCAAAAACAAGGATAACTTTAATAATACTCTTCTGCTGGTAGCATCCTACGGCTTAAAATCACAGAACACTAGTATCCAATGAATTAAATGAGAATCATACCCAGAGTAATTGAGAAGGGTAAGAAGGGTATGAGTCAGCTATAATCTCTCACAAATGCAGAACTGTGGAGAAGAGCTGGAGTAAATGATAAAAGATGTCTTCAAGGAACTGAGAATCCTAACTGGTCATGAGATAAGAGGAAGGAATAGCTAGCAGATAGCCTGAGAGTTTCACGGGTATCTTCAGTATATGGAGAAAGCTCTAAGGACCCCCAGGATCTAGAATAGACTACAACCCTTCTCTCCTCCAGACCACAGTTGCACAGCTTGGGCAGGTATGGCTAAGTTGAGATCTGGAACATTAATGGGAGCATCTAAGCCAAGGAAATCACAAATCAGTTTTGAGTATTTAAGACTATTTAATAATGGCCTCTCTTGGTCAGTTTCTTTTGCTTTCTTTTTTTTATTATTATTTTTATTGATCTTTTTGTTTTTGTTTTTACAACATGTTCAATTCCAAATATATGCCTCTTCCCTTTACTACAAATGAACCATCCCTTATTAAAAAAAAAAAAAAAAAAAAAAAATTAAAGGAGGGGAAATAAGGAGCTGATCCAAATTAATCACCATATAAACCACATCTGACAGTCCCTGCAATGGGTCACACCCATTTTTTCTTCCACTTCTGTGAAGAAGGGAGGTTCCTTTTCTCATGTCTTCTCCAGGGTCAAGCTTGGTTATTATAATTACAGTGTTGAGTTTCAGTTTTCTCTTCTTTACATTACAACATCTGTTGTTATATGTAGTAATAAATGTTTTTCTGGTTATGCTTGCTTCCCTTTTCAAAAGGTTTTCTATGTCTTCCTATCCTTCTCTGAATTTGTCACATTCATTGCTTTTCTACAGTGCAGTAATATTCTATTATCTTCTTGCAACACTATTTGTTTAGCCATTACATAACTCACAGTTATCTTACCTTTTTTCTAATGCTCTGCTACCACAAAAAGTACTGCTCTAAATATTTTTATTTATAGGGAACTTGCTTTTTCCTTCCTTAAGAGAGGTATCTAGGGGGCAGGTAGGTGGCACAGTGGATAGAGCACCAGCCTTGAATTCAGGAGGACCCGAGTTCAAATCTGGTCTCAGACACTTAACACTTCCTAGCTGTGTAACCCTGGGCAAGTCACTTAGCCCCAGCCTCAGGGGAAAAAAAAAGAGAGAGAGAGAGAGAGAGAGAAGAGAGAGAGAGAGAGAGAAGAGAGAGAGAGAGAGAGAGAGAGAGAGAGAGAGAGAGAGAGAGAGAGAGAGAGAGAGAGAGAGAGAGAGAGAGAGAGAGAGAGAGAGAAGAGAAGAGAAGAGAAGAGAAGAGAAGAGAAGAGAAGAGAAGAGAAGAGAGAGAGAGAGAGAGAGAAGAGAAGAGAAGAGAAGAGAAGAGAGAGAGAGAGAGAGAGAGAGAGAGAGAGAGAGAGAGAGAGAGAGAGAGAGAGAGAGAGATCTAGCAGCTAGATTTCAGAGCAAAAGGGTAAAAAGTTACTTTTTAGCCATTAAAAAAAAAAACTCCAACTTACTTTCTATTTCGTAATTAATTTCAATTAGTGAAGTTCATTATCTTCAAGTTTACCTGCAATTTTTTCCTCCTTAGCTTAAGTGGGCTTAAGTGACTTGCCCAGGGTCACACAGCCAGGAAATGTTAAGTGTCTGAGACCAGATTTGAATTTGGGTCCTCCTGATTTCAGGACTGGTGCTCTATTCACTGCTCCACCTAACTGCCCCTCTCTGCATTTTCTTTAAGAGATCAGTGTTTGGAAGCAGGTAAAGTTTAAGAAAAAGAATTCATCCTTGCCAGGATGATATCTCATTAAATTTCAGACTTATTAAAGAATCCATAGATCTCAGTACTCCATCTTGGTATTGCTTAGCAGTTGTACCCAATGACAACAAAAAATAGTTTTAGTGGGAATTGTGTATGTTGGCCCAAGTGATCTGGAAGTTGACATTGGAGATGTAGACTAACAAGGCATTTACTTAAAGTTTGAGACACTCCTATAATTATTCCCCTCCCTAATTCAGGAATGTTTGTTTCATGTAGAACTTGAATGAAACTTCCATTTGGAGTGAGCCTCACCCTTATAAAGATTATAGAAATAACAAACCACTTTGCAAATTAGCTGCTTTGTCTCTAAAAAGAAGAGACATTTTTTCCCCCAGAGGATCACAGGTAATCCTGTAGCACCTTGGTATAAGCTGCTGGACGTTGAGGTATTTTAGAGAATCTGTGATGAACAGCCTGGAATTTCATTGTGACATTATTCGCTCCAGTGGAATTCTGTAGAAGGTAGACCTGCTTGGACCCCATCCAAGGGTGTTAATTTCAACCTAATTGTATGACAGTCTCACCTGTGTGAGAGCTGCTCAGAAAACAGTGTCAACAGCAAGATTCTAGGGTATTTTGTTCTTAGTTTTTATCCTAATGGGTACAGCTGTTGGCGTCAGTCCTACAGCTGTCACAGTTTGAATATTCTTGGGACCCTGAAACACATGTCAGACTGTGGATGAAACAGTGGAAGCTCTGACCCCATAAACAAGTCAAGTGTGAATCCCACTGATGGAAGGGAAGCCCAACCCAGGAAATAACAGTCGTCACCAGTGCCGGTGACAAACATTGACATGCATGTTGTAGAGGTTTCTGCTAATGAACCTTTTTCTCACAGCATTTGGCTTATAACCACACCCCTGTAACTGTGTTACACATCCACTTGATAGCTCACAAGGGGAGAGAGTATTTTAACCAAAAAAGATGTGAGGAGAAAAATGTTCAACTTGAGTAGTGAGTTGGCTCTTTAGCCATTTGAAGAGGCCAAGTCAGAGAGGTGGAGTATCATGCCCGTAGGTCATCAGACCAGCATCCCAAGAGATGATGAGACAAGACATTCATTATGTCCCAGCTGCTCAGTCTGGACGCCCAAGTCAGTCACTGTGTACAGCATCAGACTCTTGGTTACCTTGGTTTATTTTTTCTGCCTCTGTCCACATATTATGGTAGGCAGATTCATCGTAATGGAGCTTTGAACAAAATGTCACTGGAGGAAAGAGCCGTTTTCATTTTTTGGCCAGAGTCTGACACTTAGTAGATGTTTGTTGATGTGATTATGATGACTGAGCTTAGTCCTGGAGAAAAGATGAGAAAATGCACCTCTTCTTTAAAGAGATGGAAGAACATGGTCGTAGACCATCAAATAGCCTGATATGTCGTTAATTTTGATGTGTGCCTTTTCTTTCTTTTTAACTCTATTACAACAGAATGGTTACTGGAGGGGAAGAAGAATATATTTGGAAATGAGGATAATGTGGAAATTAAAGTTATAATAATTTTTTAAACTGCATCTCAAATTTCCTCCCCATCCCCCAAAATAAATACTTGTTGAACTGAATTTGGTACCAGTTATTTAGGTCAGATGCTTAGCTGGCTTCCTTTGTGAAAAGAGGAAAGATTCTTGGACATGAGGTCAGAAAACCGAGGTTGAAGTTCTGAAATTTATGAGCTGTGTGAACACAGCCATATCCCTTCACTTCTCTCTGCCTCAGCTTCCTTATCTATAAAAAGATAATGATAATATGGGTCCTATTTATCTCACAGAGCTCTGAGAAGAACCAAATGAAATGGCTGTCTATGAAAGTGCTCCATAAGCCTGAAACACTATAAATGTATGGCCGTGTTAGTAATAGTCATTAATCTAGTTCCATTTTGGAGCTAGGATCTTGTAGAACATTCATCACCTGTCTGTGAATTTCATTCCTCATAAACCTATAGGGAAAAAAATCTATAATGGGAAATGAAACCACCCACTTTGGCTTTTGTAAGGCTTCAAACATGAGTGGAACAGGGACATGTTCTTCCTGACACATTTGCAAAAGAAATGTTTTGTTATTTAAATATCTACAAATGAGTGCAGATTAATGATTGAGGAAGGAATGAAAATAATTTGGAAAAAAAAATCAAATGTAGCATATGATAACAGCTACCAAACAATGCATTCCAGTGGCTCTCTGGGGAAATTTTAACCAAGTCCTACAACTTATTTTCCTGCTATGCAAAGCTAGGCCTGTCAATATGTTAGGAGGCAGTGTCCAAGTTGTCATTTATGGTCTCAACCTACTGATGTATCTATTAACCTGACCTCTTTAAAAGTAGCTACATAACAATTTTAAGGTTTACCAAACTCTTTACATATATTATTTCATATGAGCTTCTCAGCACCCTTGAGAGTAGGCATCATAGGTACTGTTATCCCCTTTTAGTTGAGGAAGCTGAAATATTATACGACTAGCCCATACACAGATGGATCATAAATATCAGAAGCAGTATTTGAATATAAATTTCATATGACTCCCAAGTTCCCAGTTCTCTTTCCACTATTCCATCTTGTCTCTCTTTAAAAACTTTTAGCACATCAAGAACTGAACTAATAGCTTGTAGTCATATGGTACTTTACATTTGACAAAATATTTCCCTCACAACAAATATCATTATCTTTATTGTACAGATAAGAAAATTGTGACTCAGAGAGGTGACTGCCACGGCACAGCTAATAATATAAAGATAGGATTCAAACACAGCTACCTCTACTCTCCAAAAGTCCAGCACTCTTAGCACTACACCCTGAGTACTGAGAATTAGCCATTGATAACAACCTTTAATATCTTCCCTCTCCACCCACCCTCCAACCCCACCTCAAAAATAAAGTAACTCAAAGTAGTTTACCACTTTGCCATGTTTAAAAGAATTTTGATATGCTTTAGCCCCTCCTGAAGAGGACAACCAGTAGTTAAACAAATACACCATTAAAGGTTTAAAGCCAGAATATTGACAGTCGCTCACCCCTGCTTTGGAGATTGGTAATGGACATTGGCTGTAAAGGCTTCCAGGTGATCTGGACCATAGCCTAGTTTTTGATAATTGATGCAAATAAGCCAGCTGATAAACAGTAACCGTGGAAGATGGATTTGAGTCTAGAATATCAGCACTTAAAATTTCACATAGCACTCATACTCAACAAATAATCCCGTTCTATAATTACCCCTCATACAACTCAAGCAAGTCAGTGTTAGGCAACAGATGACCTCCAAATGGTAACCTGGGCAGGTAGCAGAAATGTTAATTCTAGATTTGGAGAATCTGAGATTAAATCCTGTCTCTGATACTTATTGCTGTATGACCTCCCCTCCGTGGCTCTCAACTTCCTCATCTATAAGCCGAGAGTTCATCTAGATGATCTTGGAGTTCTTCCACCTTTAGATTTGTGACCCTATGAATAACTGAGTGGAAAGCCTACATCTGTCTATGTTGTCTTATTCAAGTCCAGTCTGGCTTAAAGAAATAAGAACAGATTGTTTTTGTTTCCCTTTTTATCATGTTTTAGAGCTCCAAATGTATTTTCAGGCCAGGCCCAGCTGGTAGCAAAGGACAGATGGAGACTTGTTCTGTGCTGATTCCTCTTGATGGCTCAGTATCTGTGCTCTATCATTTGCCATATCAGCAACTTCTTCCCTGGGGGTGGAGCTGGTGTGTCAGGAGCTCTGATGCCTTAGCATCACTACACAGCTGAAGCCCTTACCTTTTCATAGAGTTCAAAGTACAAGTTCATTTTGTGATGACATTTCAGATTAACTGGTTGATTGGAAGGCCTACTTCTTTGTATATACTGTGAAATTCATAAACCACAGCAGCTGAGGGCTTAAAATGGCCGGCAAACTCCCAGCTGGTGGCAATTAAATCTACCACAGACCCTTGGCTAAACAGAACTGAGGAAGGCAGAGTTGCAACATGTGCACAAAACAGGCCCATTTTGTCGAGAGTGCCTGTCAAAGGAGTGCCACTGTTATTAAGAGGAGCTCAGAAGGGTGGGGCTTTGGACACTTTGCTCAAATCACCAGAAAGTTCAGGCCCAAAGCATTGCCTTCAACAAATCAATAGCGAGAATAATGTCAGAAGGAATAAAAAGCTGTGGCTGGATTGCATTACTGAGTCCATGTAACAAAGAGGAAAGGGATCCTTTGTGGGTTTCTCTTGATGTGATAACACCTTCAGGCTTTCAGGATGAGACTGAGTACTAGGAGATTATCTTTGGACTCCACATAGGGGCTTCTTCCCTGGAGGGCTAATTGATAACTAGGACACTTGCTGGTACTGAGAGCCCATTAATACTGAGTAAGGAGGGGAGGGATGCAAGATTACAATGGAATCAGATCAGAGAGCAAACAAGGCAGTCTTCCTCCTCTTTCCCTCCAAAAAAGATAGAGACTGGGGGGGGGGGGGGGAGGGAGGGAGAGAGAAAGAAACAGAGGGAAAGAGAGACATAGAAAGGGAGAGGAAATGGAAGAGGGAGGAGGAAGAGAAGGAGAGAGAGAGAGAGGGAGAGGGAGAGAGAGAGAGAGAGAGAGAGAGAGAGAGAGAGAGAGAGAGAGAGAGAGAGAGAGAGAGAGAGAGAGAGAGAGAGAGAGAGAGAGAGAGAGAGAGAAGGAGGAGGAGAGAGGAGGAGAGAAAGGAAAGGGAGGGAGAGAATGAGAATGAATTTTCCAGAAAGAGGCAGTGTATGTATAGAATTATATGAGTTGGGGATGGGTTGAAGGAGACAGTGAGTTTTAACACATCTGGAGTGAATGGGTCTCTGTTGCAGACAGGTGGAAAATGTGGCTGAGAAGATGAATGGAGCCAGATGCCACAAGTCATAGAATTCTAAGAATAAATAAGACTTGTGGAGATCAACTCCCTTCCCCCTACTTCTGAGCATATCACCTGTCTTTTTCGATGATCTTTAGAGTGTTCTAAAAGAGAGAAATTTTCCTTTTAAGATATTGCTGCAGTTTGCTTCTGTTTTCTTCTTAGTTAGTGGGAGGGAGTAGCAAGCATTGACTGCCATCATCCACATCAACCAGCTGCTTTGTTCTTAGAAGATTCAGGACCGTGAAAAGTTGAATTCAGTATCAAACTTGTCACAAGTAGGAAGACCTTGAGAAAAGAAGGGGAGGTTTGCAGCTTAAATAAGACAGTTAAAAGAAATTAAACAAATGGCCCGTTTATGTGCATAAGAGAGCTATTCTTCAACTTAGAGTGAGTTTGCTGTTTGCAAGTTAGAAGATGATAAATTAAAAGTAGAAGGAAGTCACTGAGGCATATTAGGTGATTAGTTCAGAAACTAGTTACTTGTTTTTTTAAGAGTTTTTAGGTATAAAGTAATGTTAGGGAAAACATTTTAATTTATTATTATGGCTTTGTTTACATTGAGATGAGAATTCCAAACATTCATATACAGAAGACAAATCATTTCCCTATCCCCTTGAGTCATCTGTTCATTCTGACCAAAGAAAAATTATTGAACTTTTTTTTTTTTTTTTTAAGCAAGTTCTTCAGCACTCATGATCATTTCAGAAGGACCGTTACTACTGAAGAAAGGTAGAGAAAAACCACACAACTGTGCTGACTAGGACTACTACAGATGTACATTATGTAACCTCAACTGGATCCTCACTGCCTACAGGCAATTCTTCTATATATCCTTCACCAATCCATTCCTTTCTTCACAGTAGCTCATCCAGGCCTTTTCATCCTTCCTCAAATTTCTCATTGTTCCCTGTCTCCTGACACTCTCAGCTGTGAATCTTGCTTTAAAATTTTACAGGAAAAATGGGGAACCATTTGCTTGATTCCCTTTTCCCTCCTCTTCCTTCTTCCATATTACACAATGTCTTATGCTACTATTATCTCCTTTACCCTGTGTCGCACACAAAGAGATGGCCCTAAGTTCTTAGCAAAGCAACTCTTGCCCAAGAGATCTCATTTTTATATTGTCTTCTCCAACAGATTGTCTCTTCTGTCATCTCCTTGTTATCACTTATCTTCACTCTCTCCCTGCTTACTGACTCACTCTATACTGCCTACAAACATACCCATATCTCACTTGAACAAAAATTTCACTTGATCTTTTCATCCCCACTAACTATTGTTCTGTATTTGTTAGGCCATTGTGGCCCAACTCCTTGAAAAGACTGTCGGCAGTAGGTATCTTACTGTTTTAATTGCCTATAATCTGACTTCTGACTTCATCATTCCACCAAAAGTTCTTTTTCCAAAGCTACTAATGATTTCTTAATTGCCAGATCCTTTTTTCAATCCTCATTTTCCTTGGCTATTTCTTTCCTGCCTTCCTTTCTTTCTTCCTTCCTTCCCTTCTCCTTTTTGTGCCTTTTTTTTTTTTTTAATCTTATTGACATCATTTGTCTTTATTTCACAATTATTTCTGGATTCTAGAACTACTCTTTATCCATTTAGCCCTCTGTGGTAATACAAGAAAAAATGCTTAAGCAAAACAAATCGATATATTGAGTATGTTAGATGTCAAATGCAAAATGCTCTACCTTTTAGAGAAATATACTTCAGCATTTTTCTCCAGGATCAAGATTGGTTATTGACGTTACTCAGAGTTTGGTCTCTTTTAGTAATCTTTTCAGTTACATTTTTGTATTCATTGTTTTATATGATTCTCTTGATTCTACTTGCTTCATTCAGTATCCAAAAGTTTTACTGTATTTCTTTGAATTCTTCATGTTTCATTAGGTTTTATGTTTCACAGTCTTACATGACCATTCTCCTATCTGCTCATTCCTCACCTAATCTTTTTTTTTTTGATCCTATTGAAGGAACTCCTGTGAGTCTTTTACTGCATATATATAGTATTTCTCCTTTATAGCAAAGTTTTGTGTCTTATCTCTTTTTTAGGATATATTCCCAATAATTAAATAACAGAGGCAGTGAGTATGAACAGTTGTCACATTTTTACCTAATTGCAAAATTCTTAGAAAGATTAGACCAATTCACAGTTCTTTCCAAGTACAGTGGTATCAAATTCAAATAGAAAGGGAGGTTACTAATCTGATATAAGGATCCTTGAAGGCAACATTTACTTAGTTTTAAAATATAATATTATCTATGTTTTATTATATGTTTTTTTATATCCTGCTTACATTTTAATCTAGCTTGGGTCATATTGGGAATATTTTGAGCCACGTATTGTTTGTGAGATTAATACTTCTGAATTAAGGGTGTTTGATCTCCCTGCAGCTCTTGCAACTTTGTCTAAACATTATATCTTTTATCACCTTCACCATGTGACTGGGTAGGAGATAAAACTTTAGCATTATTTTAATCCACATCTCTTGTTAGAGATTCAGAGCAGGTTTTTTTAGACAGTTGTTGACAACAATTTTCTTTTGAAAATTTCACATCCTTTTACTATATCATGTGAAAGAAGGATTTGACTTATTTGTCTCTAAAAGGCAAAACCAAGAGCAATGAATAAAAGATGTTGATTGAGGCTTGATGGTAGAGAAACCTTCCCAGGCTGTCCACAAGTGTTAGGGACTGCCTTGATGGGTGGCAAGTCCCTTCCTTGTAGATCCCATTCACCGCAGCAGCTCTTCTTGACCTTTTCATCCCTCTTCAAACTTCTCAAAATTCCTATCCCTAATCCTCTCAGCTGTGAATCTTGCTTATATTTTACAGAAAAAAATAGGGTCATGCCAGTGTTGGAACAATCTGTGAGTTAGGAGATAAGTATTAGGGAATTGCCTGAAGAACAAACTGAGAGATCATTTGCCCAATTAGTAAGTGTCAAAAGAAGAATTTGTACTTGGCTTTTCCTGACCCTACACTCAGTGCTCTTTCTACCATCTACCAGTTTGGTGACTGCCTAAAATAGAAATAAGGCTAGTTTATGTGATTACTGTGTGACTTATTGGTGAAACCATAATATTCATCATGTGCTTTCACCTATGGCTGTCAGTAATGGATTACTAAATGGTTAGCATGTCTGCCTGAAATGCCCTAATTTACCCTAGGCCTGGTGACTTGACTTCATCTAGATACTCAAGTCTTACTACTTCCTCACTTGTCATGGCCAAAAGCATCCCATTAACCATTTTTGTCCAGTATTTTCCAAAGAAGACAAAAGTAGAATAGAAATTGAGCAACACCCTAATAGATAAGTGATTGATGGGTAGGAGCAGGCAGCTCTCAAGTGAAAATATGCCTACTATTATAAACCAGACATAAAAAAGAATGCTCCAAATCAGTAATAAGAGAAATGCAAATGAAAAGAACATTAGGCATCACCTTATGCATATCCAGCAAATTGGCAATGGCAATAAAAGATGGGAATGGTCAGTACTAGAGGTCAGCATATGAAAAGGCAGGAACGTTAAGGCATTATTGGTAGAGCTATAAATTAATAATTTCCATTCTGGAAAGTGAATTTGCACTTTGAAATTATGCAACGTGGCAAACATGTTAATCCCTCTAGACCCAGAAATTTTGATGATAGGTAATTTATTCCAAGAAAGGTCATTGCCAAAATAAAGGCTCTATATATACCAAAATATTTACAATAGCACTTTTTGGAATATAAAAGAAATGGAAATAAAGTAGATGTTGTTTGCATAGGGAATGACTAAATAAATTGAGATAAATGAATGTCATGAAATTTTATTGTCCAGTCAGAAATTACAAACGTGATGAATCCAGAGGAGCATAAGGAAGACTTAACATGAAGTGATGCAAAGGGAAAGAAGCAGAGCCTGGGAAACAGTGTACACAATGACTTTAGCAAAGTAAACAAGAAAACAATCAAACAGTAGAACTCAAAAGGCTCTTTGGTGCCACATGAGGGAATGGGGTAGGGCATGGTAAAGCAGAGAATAAAACTCTGGTCTTACCTGACCTCATCAACTTTTTTTAAATGTTTGCTCTGGAGCAGCTAGATGGCGCAGTGAATAGAGTGCCAGTCCTTTAGTCAGGAGGCCCAGAGTTCAAATTTGACTTAAGACATTTACCATTTATTAGCTGTGTGACCCTTGACAAGTCACTTAACCCCAAAAAGAAAAAAAAGAAGTTTCTTCCAGGTTAATTAAATTTGATCTTTTATTCCTTTAGGACCCAAGCCCAGAGAGTACGGAAACCCCGTTGCTGTACAGGACCCCAAGGACTGCTTCCCAGGTACTCAGAGAGCCAGGCTGATGGACAAGAGCAGTTATTCAGACTGACTGACAACATTCAAGATGAGTTGTAAGTAGGAATACAATAATGAATAATTAACTTTGTCTATAGAGGGCTCTGTCTTTCAACTTGTAAGTTTGAATATTTTCATCCAAGAATTAAACTGATATGAACATCTCAGATTTTAGTCCTTTATTGTTCCTCTGTGTCAGGTCATCATTGTGCTAGCTTGAATTTTATCAGGACTTAAGTCTATTGAATTTTGTCAAAATATCTTTGCTCCAAGTGTTGGTTTATAAGTCCAGCTAAAATAGTCTTGTAAAAAGCCATTTGTCTGGAGAAACTAATTATTTATTCTTGGTGAGTAGAAAAGAACACTGGTTTCATTTTTTTAAAGTTTGTTCACTTTTTCTAGACAAATGTAAGAAGGTGAAAATGATGGGTTAATTATTTATATAAATATCCAAGATAAATCCCTCAGCTGTAAGGACAATCCTCCAGTGCCATTGTCACAAATAATACTGGACCAAATTGACTAATGTTGTACAGTATGTCTTTATATTCTTAAGGCTGTGTTTAAATATGAAAATCAGGAACTAAATACAGCTGCAGAAGGAACTCATATATTGCTCATTTGGTGGGTGGTAGTTTCTTTCAAGATCAGCTATGCATTTAATCACTCCTTTTGGTACTTGTTGAAGTGCTCTTTTGAGTGTAGAAGATGTATCATGTCCTCAGTCATTTGCCATGTTTGGGAGAAAAAAGTCACATTGTAGCATTGATCAGAAGATTCTGACATGATCCCAGCTCTGATAGTTAATTGCACTTCCCTGATTTCCCCATGCATTTTCATTTGGATGAAGGCATCTTTATTTTCTGTATTTTTGCCTGCTCAGTAGCTGCCTTGGCCCCTCCTGTCCTTCTTCTCCATTAGTGGGAATCTTGACCTTTCTACAGGACCAAGTCAGTACATTTCCATTCCGTACAAGGTCCAGAGCCATCCTCCTCAGAGAAAGTAAAATCTGCCTGTATGTAAGAGGGGCAGCAGTTAACCATTTCATCATTTGTCCGACACTTCCCTGTTTACTCAGCAGTCCCTTTTTGTCAAGGGTTAAATGAAACGATAAATGATTGCACATTGTTCTTTTGGGTCTTATTCCCTGGTATGAGTTGAACCACTTTTTTGATCTTTGAGAAATTCTTTTTTTCTCAATAGAATAACCTGGGCCAAAAATGCTTTATCCAAGAGATTTTGCCATGAAGCGTTAGAGGGCTCCTGGTGAAAAAATAAGTCCAGTGGAACAGAACCAGGGAAAGTCTGAAATAAGCATCAGAAGGAAATTAGCAAAATAGCTGCCATTGCTGCCCTTGGAATTAACAGGAAAGATGACAAGACTGTAGAGCTAAGTGGGCTTGAATATGAAAAAACTGAGAGAGTTTGGGGAGATTGGCGGCAGGGGGGGAAAGGCGGAGGGGGGGGGGTAGGCTGAATCTTTCCATCCAGAATTTTAGGAAACATGTGACCATATGTATTTTCAGCGGCCAAAGGAAAACTGGTCATGAAGCTGAGAAAATGTTTCTTTGCTGTATCTTCTTTGTCAGTCTGAGCTTTCATGGTGACGTGGACATCAGAATCATTGTTGCTCAGCAGCACAGGGGTTTTCAGGAAAAGTCAGCAACACCAAATGGTACCTCTGACTTTTATCCTAGGATTGTGATTAAAAACACATTTAAAGATCTAATTATTTGCATATTTTCTTTCGAAGTTAACCCCATAAAAGGGGCTTTAATACCTTGCTCTACTGTTCTAACTAAATGTTTCCACATTTTTTCCAGTTAGCCTCGCAGTTTCACTTCTGGAAAATATTGTGTAATTACTTCCCGATGTAGTTAAACCCCTACAAAGTCCCCAGTGCCATAGTTGCTTCAACTTTGTTCTCCCAGGTTGAGTTTCATTTAATTTTCTCATTGTCTTTAATTAATTAGCATAAGAAGATAAAGAGTTCCTGACTTAAGATTTAAGAACAGACCAAGTTAAAAAGCTTTCATTTGAAAATTAAGCAAATATTTCTGTGCAGTATTTTGAGATAATCTCCACCATTTCCTATTTTTCTCAAATTCATTTTTTTAACTCAAAGCCTTAATGTATCTTGATAAAGGATCACAATGAAAAGTGAATTTTTTTTTTTTTTTGCCATCAGTTGACATTAATTATTCTTTCCAACCCATTGCCTGAACTAGTTTGTAACCAGTGTGTTCATCTGCGTTGAAATGTGTACTTATCTCATATTTAGGCTTTATTTTCTAATTTTTATCAGATGGAACAGGGTAGGTATTTAAATTGCAAACAGATAATTGTGAAAGTTTTCAAACTAGGTGACTCTGGACAATTCTCACTGACAGAACTTACAGACAATTCTAACGTGATGTTTTGGAATAAGGAAGGAGGAGGAGAAGAGGATAGCTTTTATATTGTGCTTTAGGGCTGTTCAAGTTATTTGCCAATATAGTCCCCCTTGATTCTCACAAAATCCCTGGGACATAGGTGCTGTTATTATCCTCATTTTACAGTTGAGGAAACTGAGGCAAGTAATAGTTAAGTAACATTTACAGAGTTACACAGTAAGGCTAAAGGCATCCAGAAAGCATAGTAGAGAGACCTCTGGGCCTGGAGTCAGGAAGATCTGAGTCCAAATTTGACATCATTCACTGCCCAACTATGGGCAGTTATTTGGTAGAGTGTCTAAACTCCAGTCTTCCTGACACCAAGTCCAGCACTCTGTCCCCTGCACCCCCTGAGTGTCTCTAATCTAATATCCTTGGCCTCGATGCCTCCTTTTGTATGGTGCCTTTTGCCAAAGCAGAACTATTTTCATATTGAAGCAATGATTTTGTGTGTTGGACACACCAGCATATTAATTTATGTATAATTTCTTAAGGCCAGGAAGTCCCAACTTTGCCATATCTTGGCTGAGTGATCCTGGATGAGCCTCTCCATATCCCAGGAAGGTCTCTAGGACTCTTCAGTTGCAGGGACACTCCCAACCAGTGTTGGTAGGAATTCATTCCTTACACCAGTGAAATCCCACATCCAGTCTCCAGTATAAGCACTTAAGCTTTAAGTCTTCTGAAAGGAAAGGCTTTTTGTGGGGAATATAGCAGAAACTCTAAGCTCTTGCTCAGAGAACAGGAAATTAAGCATCTCTGAAATAGCATCTGTTGAATGTGGATACTTTGGGGGTGAATTAGTTGGAACAGAAGAGTTCTATGAGAGAGAAGCTCTCCTTGAATAAAAAGCTTTCATTTTAAGAGTTATAAAAAGTCAGGTTTTTTGTCTCATTGCATTTTTCTTCATACAAGCTAAAAAATGAGTTATGAGAACTTTTCCATTTTCCCTTACTTCACTGTGCCCAGGGTTTTTAGCATGTGCTGCTAAATTCTGAGAAGACCTGTTGGAATGTTTAGCCATCATTTTAAAAAAAAAAACAACAACAAAAAAAAAAAAAAACACCACCCTCTGGCTCTGTAATGAATTGTGGTATTAGGAAAAGGTAAAAACTAGACTCTCCAGAACAACAAAAGACCAAGAAGGGCTCCTATTCTTAATCTACATCCAAAGTACTCTGACCATGAGCATGAACATAAGGAAGGGAGTGCTTCAGATGGGAGAGAGGATGCAGTCCATTAGCATTTATTGAGTGCCTTCTGTGTGCAGGGCCTTCTTAGGTACTGGAAATGCAAAAACAAATGGAAGAAAAAGCCCCTGTCTAAAGGAGTTTACATTGTCTTAGAGAGGATGCAACATTTACATAGCCAAATAGATACTGGATCATTTGATCTTGTGGGAGGGAGTGTCTAAGTTGATGATAGGAAGCCTTTGAGAGACTACCTTGTGTGTGAAAGAACACTTTGTGTTGTGGGAAGCAAGGAATTCGAGTTAGCCCAGTCTCCAGTTTACTACATTAGAAACTTCCCTTTGGATGAAATCTAGGGCTCTCTCTCTCGGTAGAGCTGACTTACCTTACTTTTTGGGGGGAGAGGTGCTGTACTCTGTATTGTCTGCTACATATTCTCTTACAGACACCTCCTTTGATTTCTGTTTTGTTACAGAGTGAAAAAATGTGCTTTCTTGGCTAAGTGGGGAAAAAAAAAGGAATTAGGACCATCAGTGGTCTGTTCTATGCTATTAATACTGGTGCCATATCAGTTTTAAAATATAAATTATATTTATCTTATTTATATATATTCATACATAAATATTTTCAGTCATTAAAAAAATTTGGAATTTGGGGGGTCAGGCCTATAGGCAGTGAGAAACCTCAGTATAGACAAACTGCTTTTCCTCAGTCATCCACTGGTTTGACACAAGTGTCAAACCAAAGATCATAGGCAAACATGACCTAAAGATGGGATAGAAAAGAACGGTCAACTTTGAGTTAAAAGGCCTAGGTTTGAATACTTGCTGCACAGAGCCTCAGTTTCCCCATCTGTAAAATGAATAGAATTATGTTTGTACAGCCTACCACTTAGGATCTCTATTTTTAAAATATATATATATTTTGAAAGCCTCAAAGTGTTATAGAAATGAGAACTATAATAATTATTATTTGGTTTCCCCTGAAGAATGTAACAACTGTAGCAGTGCAGATGTATGTATATATGTGTATATACACATGCATGCACACATTGGATGAAAAAATATGGACTTTAGAGAAAGAAAGCACTGCCTCTTCCATGACCCCAGAATGTGAATACAGAGGATTGGCCCGGATGGATCTGGTTCTCTATTTTCTATGAAGGGCAAAGCTCATCCAGATGCTTTGTGTTTCTGGCCAAATATTTTCAATTTCCCTCACTCCAAGTTAATAATAGATCAAAGGGGGTAAAGGCCCATTATCCCGGCCGAGGCTGGGAACATGTTTGTGTCTTCCTTTTGTGCTTCACAGGAGATTAGACAAGTGGCCGGTGCTGGATCATCTTGGGGGCAATCACACCTTAGCACTGCATGCCTCCTCCATGAAAATGGTCTGAGAGCCACTAGTGTCTAGACATGAGCCATAAAATATGTGGCTGCAGCATTAGCACCTGCAGCTAACAAGGAGCTTGTTGGCATCCGGGCGGCTCTTGAAAGGTTCATGGAGGAGTTATGGAGAGCAAGGCTCTCAGGGTAGTGTCAGCAAAGGCTGCAGAAAAGGAAAGACAGACAATAGGAAGGGACTGACTGGAAAGGCCGGCCTGCCTCCACTGCCCCAGGGGCTGAGCTGGACCGGCTGGGACGCCAGGCTCAACAGCAGGAGGTCTAAGCTTTGTGATTCCAGCCAAGTCATTTCCACCTCTCTGTAAAAAGAGGGGAATAGAACAAGGACTTGCCCTCTCCACCTCAGAGAGTCTGGGAGAGGAAAGCATTTTAGAAAACTATAAAGTACTATAAAGAACGACTCCCCACATCAGGGAAGTAAGTCAGCTCTCATTGCTTCACAGACACAGGTGCTCCTTGTGTCCGGAGCATACAAGAGTTCGGGTCACTTGTGTTCTCAGTACTTTTCCTGCTTTGGGTATCCTTGGCTTGAGAAGGAGGGGAGGATTGGTGAAGGAGAAGCAGGAATTGGTGAGGAGAAAACTGCTGAGAAGCCCTTCAGCCTTCCTGACAATTTCTATCCAGAAAGGGCTGCAGATGCTGGTGTTGGGGGGCAATGTACTTGCTGTCCCAGGCAGTCCCTCTTCCTCACTATCTCTGGCCTCTCTTTCATTTTATTGCTGAAGACTCTGCCTCTGCCTGCTTTTCTCTGGTTGTGAGATCTCCCAAGAAAGCTGGAAGGGCAGCCTGGGATGGGGGAGGATGCCTTTTGTAAAGGACCAAGAAACATGCTGCTTTTCCTTTTATAAAAACATTTCATGTTTAGGAGTTTCATTTGACGTTGTCCCAACAACCTTGTGTTGGGACCAGGTCAAATGAGACTCCTAAATGTGAAATGTTTTTGTGAGGGATAGTTGTCATCATACTCAACAAGTAGCTATGATAACTGGGCCTATAGAAATCACATAATTTGGGCAAGGTTCTGCTTGGGGTGACTTAGTGACAAAGCCCAGACTCCAGCCCAAAATCTCCAAGCCTTAGCCCTGCCCCAGCTCAAATATTTTAAAGCCTGCAGAAGAGGCTGTGGGTAGGATTAAGGACTGATGGCCAGCTATGGGTAGAAGGGAAAGAGCAGAGACACATTGGAAAGAAGTCTATTTTAAAACCTATAAAAGTATTTCTGTGTGTACAGAGAGAGCACAATTAATTTCAACTACCCCAGCCATGGGTGTTAAGAGGAACTCCCCTTATTGAAAGGCCTCAGCCCCTTGTAAAGTTCATGTGTCAGCTGCTGATGGTGCCAAAGCAGCAGGAGAACACTCCCTGTTCTTCGGAAGGAAGAAAAATCCAATCTCGTAAACCCTTGAGTTTTCACCCTACAACAAGCAGATGGCTCCTTTCCTTTCTTGTGCTTCCTTCCTTCCACTGCTCTGCCCTCCTCTTTCTGGTGACCGTGCTGTCCAGCTCTGCCTGTACCCTTGGAGAGGTTTCCCCCACATCCTCTTTTTCCATCTTACTAGACTTTGACAAGCTTGAAATCTATTGGCAGTTTCCTGTTTTCAAGCATAATCAGGTCCAAATTCTAACAGACTCTGGTGGATCCTCTGGTCTCTGGGGACATAATTCCTTTCTGATGCTTGGTGGATTCTCTCTTCCACCCTTATCCCTGCTTTAACCTGATTTCAGATTCTGTTCAACTTAAGCTGGAACCTTTCTCCCTGGAGACTTTCAGAGCCTGGGACATGATAAATTCCATGGAAGTGGGCCGGGCCACTAATAGCCACTGGGGATTTCTATTTTAGGCTTAAACTGTTGGAATTCTGAGCCTTACATGCTGTTGCCAAATGGAAAATCATTCCTAGTTTTCATCATGGGTGCCTGCTGGGGAGAGCATAATTGTAGTGGACTATATCTTTGCTAAATATTCTGGGGATATTTAGACCCTTGAGAGATGCTGTGAGTGCTTAAAAATAAGATACCCCTTTCCTCCAAGAGTTTTCAAGATAGCTAGAGAAACAGAACCAATGCATAAGAAATCATCAAAGAAAAATAGTATAATGTGGGAAAAGGAACAATGCTCCAAGGGCTAGGAGACTTGAATTCTGGGCCATATGACTTTGGAAATCACTTCTGGGGCTCAGTTTCCTTATGTGTCAAATGAGGTAATTTTTAGTTTAAGGCTTTTCCAGCTCTGAAGTTTTGTTGAGGGTTTTTTTTTTTTTTTCTTTTTTTGGTTTGTTTTTTAAGCCTTCCAAAGTTTCAACATTAGGAATTTGTCTTTCATTATCACTCTTTTATTAAGCTAGGATGTATCTTCCCTTTGGATGGTAGAGTTAATTCTTAATTATTTGCATGTGTATTATTCCTCTGTGAATTATTCACAATATACTTTTTTTTCACAATATACTTTTTTTTTTTTTAAAGCTTGTGTTTTTATTCTTAACTTAAATACCACAAAAGAGTATTTCCATACACACAGCAAAGCAGGGAAAAAAAATTTTATACAAAACTCTAAATCTCCATTTCACATTGCTTACTTTTAAAAATATACATTACTTTTGAAACTGTCCTGATGATCTACTTCCTTCTATTCTTTATTCATTTTTTTTTTTTTAATGTTACAATGACTCTCACTTTTTGGACATCAAGATCGTTCCTTTCCCCCATCATTCCTTCATCCTCCATTAACCAAGAAAAGGAAGGAAGGAAAATTCTTGTTAATTTAACATGTATAGGACTGCCTGTCATCTAGGGGAGGGGATAGAGGGAAGGAGGGGAAAATTCGGAACAGAAGTGAGTGCAAGGGATGATGTTGTAAAAAATTACCCGTGCATATGTACTGTCAAAAAAAATTATAATTATAAAATTAATTTTAAAAATTAAAAATAAATAAATATCAAAATAAATAAGCAGAGGGTAGGGGGGAGAGGATTCTGGGAAGAAAGATGGTGGATGGTGCAATAAATTGGTAAATTTCAAGCTCCCCTGATTTCACTCCACAAATAGGATAAATTTGTGCCTCAGAGCAAACATAAACTCATGAAAAATCTAGACAAGTTGGGACAAAACTGGGGTCATCCTGATTACAACCTGAGAAGATCTGAAGAAAGGGCCCAGGCTGAGCATCAACCTGTCTGAAGTGCTGGGTTTGGCTGGAGCCTCAGCAGGAGGCATAGAGACTCTCACCTCTTGGACTGTTTATGGAGTTGGGATTTGAGTCTTGGAAGACTGAGTGAACCTCAACTGATTGGGAGCACCAGGCCAAGTTGTGCTGCTGAGACATGGCCCTGGGTGAGAAGGAATCAGCACCTGTTGAGTGAAGAAGCAACAGGGCAGGGGCATTCTTGGTTTGGGGTTCCAGGTCAGAGTGGAAAGCTGAAGGGAAGCCTGAGTTACCATCCCCCATCCCACGATTAGAAGTGCCTACACTTATACCTCTTAAGGGAAAAAAAAAAAAAAAAACCAGCAAAGAAGAAAGAACCCAACCATTGAAACATATTATGGGAATAAGGAAGGAAGATGGGGGTTCATCTTCAGAAGAGGAGAAATTTAAAAAAAAAAAAAAAAAAAAAAAAGCTTCTTCCCTGAAGAGTAATGTGAAATGGCTCCCTACTCAGAGAGAATTTATAGCCGAATTCAAAAAAGAATTCAAAAATCAAATGAGAGGCATTGAGGATAAACTAAAGAAAAAAAAATTTTAAACCTCCAAGAAAAACAAGAAATTTTTGAAAAAGAAAAAGAGGTACAGAGTCTCAGAGATGAAAATATTCTTTGAAATTTAGAATTGGGCAAGGGGAAGCCAGTAAAACTGTAAAGGCCAAGAAATAATGAAACAGATTATAAAGAATAAGAAAATAGAACAGAATGTAAAACAACTTATAGGAAAAGTGACAGATCTGAAGAACAGATCAAGAAGAGAAAATATAAAAATAATTGAACTGCCAGAAAGTTCTGACCTAAAAGAGAATCTTGACACAATAATGCAGGAAGTAATCCAGGAAAAATTTCCTGGAGTGGTAGAATGTGAGAGCAAAGTAGAAACAGACAAAATCCACCAATCACCACCTCAAAGTGATCTTGTATGGAAAACCATAGGAATATCATTGCCAAAATTTGAAGCCTCCATTCAAAGAGAAAATTTTGCAAGAAACAAGAAAAAAAAACTATTAAAATATGCTGGAGTTATAATTAGATTGGTACAGGACTTAGCAAGTGGCTACAATAAAAAACTGCCGGACCTGGAATCATATCTACAGACAATCAAAAGAACTAGGCCTACAGCCAAAAATATCATATCCAGCAAAATTATCTATAATCTTGAATGAGAAAAAAATGGACATTTGATGAACTTGCAGATTTTTAGTATTTCTATCAACCATACCCAAACTTAAAAGAAAATTTAACATACAACAGCCAATATGAAAGCTCACTTTTGAGAAACTTAATATGAACAAACTGTTTAAAGACAGACAAATTATTTGTTTTATATATATATATATATATATATATATATATATATATATATATATGTGTGTGTGTGTGTGTGTATGTGTGTGTGTACATATGTATGTATATATAAGATTCACATCAACAATAGGGTAGCTCAAAAGAAAGATTGGCAGAGTTAAGATAAAAGCAACAATCATGTTATACAAATGGGGTGCAGAGAAAGAATAGACACAAAGGCCTTAGAGGGACGAGGAAGGCTGGTAGTTCTGAAAGCCTACTCACGTCAGGAATGGTTACAGTAGGTAATACTACATATATACCTTGAAGGGTATAGCATCTTCCAAAATCTATAAAGAAATGGGGGGGGGGGGAGAATGGGCAGATGGGGAAGGAAAAGATAAGAGAAGACAAGGGAGGAATCCCTGGGTATGAGGGGTATGGGTATAACTAGCAAGGCAAGTTATGGAGCAGAATTTAATTAAAAAGGCAGCAAGGATAGGAAAAGTGTGGGGGGGGATGGCAGAGAGGGGGGGAGAAAGAAAAAGGAGGGAGAGAGAGAGACAGAGGAGAAGAAAGGAAGGAGGGAGGGAGGGAGGGAAAGAGAGAGAGAGAGAGTGAGTGTGTGTAGGTATACATAAATGTATCTTTTCTTAAATGTAGCTTGCTTGGGAGTAATAGGGGAAATGAAAGGGGGAAAAAAGGAATAAAGTAAATAAGGGGAACAGCAGAGAACCAAAAAATAATTTGCAAGGAAGTAAAGAAAAAATTGGTCATTTATGAATATAATTTTTTCTACTAATATATATACTTTCTTGATCAATAATTTATTGTTATATTTTGAATCCCCCCTGATATTCTGCTGGACACATGACAAGGTTCTCTTTTGTTTTGCTTTATTTTGTTTTGTATTTCCTTTCCGTTTTCCTTTTTTTTCTTACTCTTTTCTCCAAAAAAAAAAAAATTTTTTTTAAGAAATTAAAAGAAAAATAAGCAAAGTATATATTCCTGTGATGGCCGTGGCCCAAAATGTCCCTTCTTGGTCAGGAAGTGGGCAGCAGGCGTCATCCTGGTCTTCTGGAGACAGACGTGGTTAGTCATCACCTGGGGCAGGGTTCTTAAAGGCTTTCAAGACTGTTTTTCTTTACCATTTTGTTGTCCCCAGTGGACTAAGGGAGAATCTCAATTACTTCGAAGAGTCTTCGTTTTCTTTTTTCCTCTGTTTCAATTTATCTTCACTTGTGACTTTTCCCTCCCCTTTATTTTCAAACTCATCTTAACCATCTGGCTCCTGATCTCATTGTTTTCCCTGTTGAGTTTGATGTATTTCTACATCAAACTCTGTGTGTGTGTGTGGGGGGGGGTTGTTTACTGCTCATTTTTGTGTTATAGACTTGGATTCTTCCCATGCCCCCTCCTTCCTATCACTTTGTCTGTACTTTCTTAGGAACTTCCTTCCGGTTCTCTTCAGTGCATTTTTAAAAATGTGTCAATGGGCCTCTTTTTTTATTAGCATCACTGTTGCTATGTCTCACTCCCCATGCTTCTTCCCAACCTCTACCTTAATTAGAAAGGGGGAAAAGTTTTTTTGTAACCCTTGTACTTTGTAACAAATTATCATGGCCAAGCAAAATGAACCCACAAAGTAGCTGTGGAGACAGGATACATCATTGCTCAGTTTGCAACATTGTCACTGTTTATTCTTCTGAATCTTTACTGCTTCAAGTCATAATACCCAGGGATTTCTGAAAATTGCCTCTCACATTTCTTGCAGTACAATAATGCTCCCTTACATTTGTAACCCAATTCGTTCATACATTCTCTAGTTATCTGAGAGTCCACTTTAAAACATGCCCTTAGATTCTGGTTTTTTAAATTTTCTTTTTTCCTCTTTTTAATGTTCCCCTTCAGAATCAGGAAGTTTTGCTTCTGACTATTCCTTCCTCTTTACGTCCTACCAATAGTTGCATTGTTGTTTGCCCTCTGGTTGTAATAGATTCTGATATCTTTAATTTATGATATTTTGAAATACAGTGTCTTTGGTTTTGGTTTTGTTTTTAATGCTTTTCAGGGAGTTCAATGATTCTTAAGTTCCTTCTTTTCTTGACTTGCTTTCCAGGTCAGTTCTTGGTATCTTATGTTTTCTGCCCTTTTTTCAATTTCTAAATTTTATTCAGTTGTTTCTTGCTGTTTCATGAAGTCCCTGATTTCAGTTTGGACTATTCTAGTTTTTAGAGATTCCATGTTAAGCTATTACATTGTCTTTCAGTTCTTTTTACAGGAGTTTTAATTTCTTTTGTTTTTTAATTTCTTGCATTATTTTTTTTCTAAGTGTCCATGTAGTCCCAGTGTAAAAGCCATATTTTCCTTAGAGTCTGTTTTAAGCTAATTTGAAAACTGAGGCACAAGGAGGTTAAATCACTTTAAGATCGCGCTACTGGGGGCAGCTAGCTGCCCCAGTGGATAAAGCACCAGCCCTGAAGTCATAAGGACCTGAGTTCAAATCTGGTCTCAGACACTTAACACTTCCTAGCTGTGTGACTGTGGGCAAGTCACTTAACCCCCACGGGGGGGGGGGGGGGTTGGAGATCTTGCTACTAATTAGTAACAAAGTCATAACTAGAACCGATCTTTAGTCTTAATCTTTCAGTTATGATACAGAAGTCCACAAATGTTTTGAAACTCTTAAGACAGAAAAAGAAACATTTGGAGCCTAAAACTCCATTCAGTGGTCCTCAAACTTTTTAAATAGGGGGCCAGTTCACTGTCCCTCAGACTGTTGGAGGGCTGGACAAAAGCTCACACTCTGTCTCTACCTCTCAGCCCATCTGCCATAACCCGGCGGGCGGCATAAACGTCCTCAGTGGGCTCCATCTGGCCCACGGGCCGTAGTTTGAGAACCTCTGCTCCATATCTTCAAATGCTAATAGCCTAGCAATGGTCCCTGAAGGATGTTTCAGGGACCAAAGTTAGGGTGGGAGGACAAGTAGTAGCAGTGAATGTTCTTCTTCCCAGGGCAGCAGAATGTCAACAAATCCCATAAGGAAGGGGCAGGCAGAGAAAGCCCCTCTTCTTATCCTAGTAGTTATGGCAAAAGGCACAACCAATGAGAGTAAGATCACAGAGAAAGGCCAGATTAAATATGAAGGCCCTGAACAATCAGTCCTTAATTTGAGTTACTAACAAGAGAGGATTTCATGTCTTTGAAGACTTGATATTCTACAAATCTCAGTCTCTGCTCATATGATGAAGATTCCTTTTTCTAAGTGAGATAGTTTATGCAAAAAAGAAATTAATTTGCATTATTTCTCTTGTATAAAAGGCCCCAGGCCTGATAACACACACACACACACACACACACACACACACACACACACACACACGGAAGATCTGTAAGATGAAAGGAATGGAGAACAAATGAATATTATAGTAGGGTAGGGGGATGGGGAGAAATAGCAGGGGGCAGAATGTATAGATGTCATCAACCTCATTTACTACTTGTGTGACCTTGGGCAAATCATTTCTCAGCCTCAGTTTCTCCAAATGTAAAATGAAACCAGATTGATTTTAAGATCCCTTGCTCTGGGATTGGGGCACAATGAGAAACTATGAAATTAATGAAACACTCCTTTTACTAATAAGGAAACTGAGGCCCAAAGGGGCAAAATGCCTTAGGTATGGCCATAGAGCCAGTGTGGGGTAGGATTAGGGTGAACCTGGATTTCCTTATTCTGGAGCCTGGGGCTCTTTACACTCTCCAAGCATGAGGTATAAAAAAATCATCATAGTGTTAACAAAGCATTCGAGGTCATCTATTGCCAACTGCATTATATGTATTGGGATGCATGTCAATTCATGTTGTGATCAGCATTGAAGAAAATGCAAGGTAAATTAAATCCAGGCCCTGCCCTCAGCTCACATAGAGCCTGGCTGGACGTGTGTGCTCTGATCACAGAGCCAGGGGGCTCCCCTCTAGAGGAGGAGAACCACGGCTGCCCTTGTAATCCTCTGAGATTCAGGAGGTGAAGTTACCGCAGTCGTTTAGCATGTCCTGGCTGTCTATCTTGGGTCTTGCCCCACATCCTGCTCTGCCGTGCCTCCGGCTCTGGCCATGAGACAGGACCTCACATGGCCCTCAGGTGGAGGCCGGCCTGAACAGAGTTGTTGTGCAATTCCATCAGTGTCACAAGTTCTAAAGAGACTAGGGCAGGTCAGTGGTCAGCATTTAACCTTTAACACTGTGACTTTTTCCTGTTTTTGATGTTGCAACCTCGTTGTTTAAAAGCCCTTGCAGTTTAGACAGTCAGGGCTTATGCTGACTCCATAATTAACAAATTTGCTTTCATCTGAATTCTTTTCCTGTCTCACTCCTTCCATCTTTGGGCCCTTGGTCTCCCTCTCCAACACTGGCTGTCCTTTTAGTCATACTTCCTGACTACTCTCTGCTCACTGCTGCTTTCAGACTCTCCCTCTACCAGTCATTGCTTCTTATAGAGCTTTATCCACTGACCCCACAGAACATTCTCTAACCCTCCCTAATAAATTCAGAGCTTGACTCACAATTTTTTTTCTGCCTCCTGAGTCCTAGATTTCAACATACATAAGGATATACCTGGAGAATATTCAGCAAAAGTTTATAAAAAATTAAATTAAATTAAAACCATTTGCCAAGAGCCCCTTCAACTTCTCACCTCTTCATCTCACATCACTTACCTGTCTTCTCCCATTAACACCTCTGTCATCCTTGGCTAGCATGAAGATGTGGCCTTTGTCCTTGCCAAGACAAACCCGTTTCTCTGTAGTCATTCTTGATCCTGTCCCTTCTTTTCTAACAGATTGCCCCCATTCTCATCCTCATTTTTCCCCAATCCTGGGGTCTGTCTCCTTGCTGCATAAACATACCCAGGTTTCCCCCAGCCTTATAAAAAACAAAAATAAACCTCTTCCCTTTAATACAATAGCCACTGCCCTACAATTCTCCTCTTTGTTTTTGACTAAAGGCCTTGAAAAAACTACCTATACTCAGTGCTTTCACTTCTTCTCCATGCACCCTTTCCTAAACCCTCTGAAGTCTCTTGCTTGCCAAAATCAATGGCCTTTTCACCATCTGCAATCTCACTTGCCTCGATGCATCCTTTAACATTGATGGCCTCTCTCTTTCCCTTGATCTCTCTTCTCTCTGGCTTTTCAGGACACCTTTCTCTCCTGGTTCTCCTCCTCCCTAGCTGAGACCATTCTTTCTCTGTCTCCTTTACTGGATCATGACCCGGGTCATGCCTATTAATTATGAGTAGCCCAGCAAGCTCTGTCCTGAGTCCTCTTCTCTTCTCTATATTGCTTCACTTGGTGATCTTATCACCTCCCATGGATTCAATTATATCTGTAAGGATGATTCATAAATGTAGTGATCCAGCCCCTCTCTCCTTACCTCTAGTCTCACATCTCCAACCACTTGTGAGGCATTTTGAACTAGATGTTCAGTAGTCCAAGTGGCGTCAAACTCAAATAGAAAAGAAGGTCACTCAAAGACTAAGAAGAAACTGCATCAGTTGGGGAACAGCAGGACAAGTTGTGTTACATGGTTGAATTGGAGTACTATTGTGCTATAAGAAATGATGAGCAGGATAGTTTCAGAAAAATGCTTAAGATTTAAAGGAACTGATACAATGTGAAGTGAGTAGAACCAGGAGAATTTACATGGAAACAGCAATATTGTAATAAGTCAGCTGTGTTAGACTTTGCTATTCTGATCAAAACATGGACTTATGACATTTTCAAAGTGTTCTTAATGATAAATGCTCTTCAGCTCTTAAGAGAGAACTGATAAATTCTGAGTACAGGTTGAACCATTTTTCTCATTATTTTTCTTGCTTTTTTTCCCCAGTATTACTAATGTAGAAATATATTTTGCATCACTTTATGTGATGTGTGATGTATATTGTATTTCGTATCTTCTTGGCAGGGGGAGGGTGAAGGGAAGGAGAGACTGGAACTGAAAATAAAAATTTTGGGGGGAAAAAAAAAAAAGAAAGAAAAGCCACTAATATGTATATAAGAATCCCTGTCAGATGTATATTTACTTTTAAAACGTAGTGCTATCTAAGTTTTATTGTATTTATTTACTTTTGTTAAATATTTCTCAATTACATCTTGATCTAGTTTGGGCTGCACTCAGGAATGCTGTGTTATTTGACACCTCTGCTGTTAAACTTAAATATTAACTTAAACTTAATATTTTCAAAATCAAATTCATGGGGGCAGCTAGGTGGCGCAGTGGCTAGAGCACCAGTCCTGAAGTCAGGAGGACTTGAGTTCAAATCTGGTCTCAGACACTTAACACTTCCTAGCTGTGTGACCCTGGGCAAGTCACTTAACCCCAGCCTCAGGGGAAAAAAAAATCAAATTCATCAATTTTTCCCTCAAACTGTGCCCCTAAATTCATCTATTACTATTGAGAGCACCACATCACCATCATCCCAGTCCCCCTACTCACAAGCATTTCTCCCTCTCCCATCCAAACTGTTGCTGAGGTCTGTTGATTTCACCTTTGCAGCATTTCTCAAATATATCCCCTGCTCTCTTCTGACTCTGCTACTACCCTGGTGCAAAACCTCATCACCTCATGCCTGGATTATTGCAATGGCTGTTAGGGGGCTGTATACTTCAGTTCTCTTCCCATTCTTGTCCATCTTCTATTCATCCTGATGGCTGATATTTCCTAAAGCACAAGTCTGATCATGTCACACTCTCCCCATTATCTCCAAAAATGATTGCAAAATCCTGTTTTATATTCAAAGTCAATCTTTCTCCCTCTCTCTCTCCCTCTTGCTCTCATTTCTCCCCCTGCCCCCAAGCTCAGTAAATTCCATTAGGATTCCTATGACCTCCAGGATCAAATATAAAGCCCTTCCTAACCCCCACCTGTTCTACAGTTCTCTGACACTGTCTTATGTGCTCTTCCTGTCAAAAAAAACCCTCTGTTTCCTGACTCTGGTGCCTGTTCCCCAATTGTATGCCATATCTGGAATGTTCTTCCTGCTTGCTTGTGCCTCCTAGATTCCCTGGCTCCCTTCAGAATTTAGCTCAAATTCCACTTTCTGCAGGAGAGACCTTGTTCATTTCTCCCTATTGTTTTTCCCTTAAGTGCCTTCTCTTTTATGTGTCATATATCCCATATGTATTTTTTTTAACTTGACCATTTCCTTTATTAGAATGTGGGATCCTTCAGGGAAGTGACTTCGCTTTTGCCCTACTTTGGTTTCCATAACTTAGCACGGTGCCTGACACAGAGTACACCCTTAATAAATGTTTATTGACTGATTGATTTAGTCTTGACTTGAGATAACTGTCAGTGCTAGAGATCTAGGTACTTTGCCCACCTTTTCCCTGGCCAGAGAACTTTGCTGGGGCCAACTTGCTGTTGGGACTGGTCATTTTTAAAACATTCTCTTGCTTAGTCATTTCTTGGGGAACTGTGTTCTCTTTGTGTCTTTACTTTTTACCTCACTGTTAATTTCCCCAGCTCTCAATTTAGGATTAAGAACAGAAATATTCAATTTCTAACAATTATTTGCCCCAAAAGATATATTACCATTTTATTACTGACTCCAAACAACATTTGGCCATCAGCAACAAATCCGGCCTTAAAAGGGGGAGGTTTAAACTATAAAAAGTGTGGGGGATTGGGAAGAGACTCCACGGTCTTCTTGCTAGTTCAGTAGCTTTTCAGATATGTGCCAATGAGAGAACCAGCCAGTCAACCAGCCAGCGCCTTATTGCTTATTTGGTTTCTCCCTCCAGCTTCATAGCTGTCGAGAACATCGACAGCTACTGCGTCCTCATCTCCTCCAGAGCCGTTTACTTCCTAAAAAGTGGGGACTACGTCGATCGAGAGGCCATCGTCCTGGAAGTCCGATACGACGACCTCTACCATTGCCTTGTCTCCAAAGACCATGGGAAGGTGTATGTGCAGCTGACCAAGAAAGCCGTGAATACGAGCAGTGGAGTCGTGATTCCTGGGCCTTCCCATCAGAAACCAATGGTGAGACTCACCTGGCTCCTCTGCCCCCTCTCCAGCTGCACACAGCAATGAGGAGAACCAGCAGGGAACCTTTCTCTAAGAGCTCTTTCTGTGCATGATGTCATCCAAGGGTTTAGAGCAGGAGCAGTCCCAAGAAGTCCTGATGCCCCTGGAGGTTAGACTGTTGATCAGAGGGAATACATGCTCCAGCCGGTGGTGTGAAGCCCTGATCTCCTGCAAGTGGGACTGCTTTGCATTCTGTGCCCTTGGAAAGGGGCAGGGCGGACAGGACCACAGGGCTGGTGCTCTAGGGAGGGCAGGTTCTGTGAGCCTAAGGGACTGCTCAGTGTTGTGACAGAGATGGCTAGGGAGTGACACCGAGGGCTCGGGGCACAGAAGAAGGAAGAGCTGAGGTCCATTTCTGACTCCAACACTTCCAGCAGTGTGGCCCTGGATAAATCACTTCACTGCTACCTGCCACGGTTTCCTTGAGGGTTAGGTTGGATGACTTCCAGCTCTCGGTCTATATTTTCATGTTTCATGACTGCCAAAATTCAAGTTTTCTGCATGTCACAAAAAAAGCAGAATACAACCCTGAGTCCTTCAGAAAGGTTTATTGGAAGGTTGAAATGTCCTGAAGTAGGGTGAGCTTTGTTCCCAGGCCAAGGCCTATCACGATGCCTCGGGCAAGTTCTGTGCTCCCTTTAAGCTGTCTCTCAGCTTTCTCTCTGCTCCAAGAAAAGGCCCGAGTTTGTTTAGTTCTTATCACGTAGTGTGGTGTGTGACCCGTGCTGTGAGTTCTGTTCTAAAGATGATTTGTTAAAAATAGCCTGGGTAATTGCAGCACTTAGCTCTTGAAAGTATATTTGTTGCTACAGAGGCCACATGGGTCAGAGAAAGGAGGAGAAAGCAGGTCTTCCCATTCAGGGCTTGGCGCTGGGATGGAAACAGGACCCAGATGATGCATGGATTATCAGATGGCTGAGTTACTGGTTAGGTTTACCTTCCATTTTTCCTTATTAATATAGGAAGTTAGTGCAAATAACAGCCTCAAAGGGTCCCACATGTCCAAATCTATACTGTTGGAAGGTATAATTATGTAAAGTACGGTCATTGGCTCCAGCCCTGTAGCTTTATGAGGGAAGAACAGAATAGTGCTCCCACTTGAGGGGATTCATTATTCACACTAACTGGAAGGAGAGAGAGAATGATTGGGAAATTATTCTGATTCTTTTTAAAGCACATACACACAAAAAAGCTTTTTTAAAGCACAAAATAAATGGGGAGAAGGAGAAGCACATTTTCATTTCTATAAATGTTATATTTCATGCCAGTGAGCCCAACTTAGCAACCATACTTTGGCTATGCAAGTGGCCTCAGGCACTAGTAAGAATAGACAAAAAAATTCAGCATGCACTTGCTAAGTGCCTTTTGTGTCCAGGGCACTGTTCTAAGCTTTGCAAACACAGGCAAAAAATTCATACCTCTCTGGAGCCTTACATTCTGTTGCCAATTGTTCTTAGAAATTGTTCATATGTTAATTGGTCTTCATTTATTGGACAAGACAGGTTTGGGCTTGAATTCTCTGGGTACAGTTATGTCTGGGCCATTTGTAGCACCTTGAGAAAATTGTGGCATCCTCCAAAGCTGGGGCCAACTGCTCACCTTACTCTGCCACTATTGTTCCTTTGCATTAATGCTACTTCACATTCTAAACCTCATTCTTTATTCCTCTTCTCTGACCTCCAGGTCCATGTGAAATCAGAGATCCTTGCAGTCAAATTATCCCAAGAAATAAACTATGCAAAAAGCCTTTACTATGAGCAACAACTTATGTTGAGACTGAGTGAGAATCAAGAGCAGTTGGAGCTGGACTCCTGAAGAAACCCCTCCTGCCCGAGAGAGAGAGAGAGAGAGAGAGAGAGAGAGAGAGAGAGAGAGAGAGAGAGAGAACAAGAGAAAGAGAACGAGAGAGAACAAGAGAAAGAGAGAGAGAACGAACAGCCCACAAGAGCACAGCCACCAGACACTAGCCCCGGAGCCTTAGGGCTGAAGAGAGTCCCATTCTGTTGGCCGAATAAATCTGAGGAACAAGATAAAGTGAGCACTGTTGAGGGGGAAATACAAATTAAAAAAAAAAAAAAAACCACATTCAATATTTGGGGGCACTTTGAGATTATGGGGAAGAATTTTTTAAAAGGTGTTGGTTGAATAACGTTAAAAATATGCATCTGAGATGAACTTAGCTTTTAGATGGCCCTGTATTTTGTTAACATGTATATATGTACAACTGTGCGCTTGTAAATATATAAGAAAGTTTCAGAGCAGGACCTGTAGTGTGTGTAAAGGTTTATTTACTGTAAAGAAATTAAAAATTATATCAAATCTTCTATTGCACTAATTCTATGCATCTACTACAGGGCACTCTGTATAGAAGATATACTTGAGAGTTGAGGAATGTCATGTATTATTTTTAAAAGAAAATTAAAGTATTCATAGAAGTGGATCTAGCTGAGATCCAATATATATTAAAGACTTATAATAGGCCTTTGGAAGTCTGATTGTTCAGGCTGGAGTCCCAGTCCAAATCTCTGCATTCTGTTCAGCATTCCAAACCAAAAGCAAGTTCCTGCCCCTTCTCGGAAGGGGAAACAAGGCAGGCTGATAGGTTTTCTTCTGATGGCTTGTCTCCTGTACTTTATACCAAAGCCCCCCTTTGTCAAGGGGTGGGGCTTTCCAGAGAAAATTGCTCCATGCATTTCTTGCCCCCAGTTGAAAGATGATTCTGTTTTCACAAGCTGTTTTTGAAGTGCTTTGTCTTTATAACCAGAAAGCCAAATCTTTGGGGGGGAAAACACCCGACAGCAACACTAACTTGTGTTCCCTTACCAAAAATAAGTCACACTTTGTGAGTATTTCTCTGCTTGTTATTAGTGGTCACTTTGTAGTATTGCTAAGAAAGACCGTGACAATTGGGGTGAAGAAGCCTCATTACAGCATTTCTTTCATCAGAAAACTACAGCAAGTATGAATCTAATTCCAACCTTCCCACACACACACATGCCCCACCCTAGGAAGAACAGCAGGGAGGCACATCAGGACGGATCCGTGTACTGGAGCCCCAGGCCGACAGAAATGGAGAGAAGGCCCTTGCAAGCTAAGGAAAGGAAGCGGCTTGGGCTGAACATCTTGTTTTGCTGTAAAATGATGTGTTGGTCAACTGTGTTCAGTGAAATATCAATGGAGTCTTTTGAAAAATGGCCCTTGGCTCTCTGGGTTGAGCCCCTATAGACAGTTCCACCCAAGATGGAATCCACAGGGAGAATTCTCATCTTCTCGCCCTCCATAAAAACAGACTGGCCCCCAGATTGAAACTTTTGTTTCCTCCTCTTCCCCCTCCTACACACCCCTTTTCAGGACTGGCCTCCCCCTAGAGCTAACTTGCTCCTTGTGTTTTAAATGAGACTGTTTGATTTTTAAACATTTGTTATGTGAAGAACGCCCCCATCCCCCCTCCCCCCCCAGTGGATGTGTGGATGATTTTAAGGTTTGGGTTGTGACTCAAATCCATCCAAGACACAAATGAAGCTGGTGTCTCCCATTCGCATTTCTCATGCTGTTTTCCTCAGCACAAACACATCGGCAGAAAGTCTCATCATGGGGTCAGCCCTGTTGGACTCCACAACTTGTCCCTTCCCACTTTGTCCCCCTTTAAGGGGTAAAACAAGCCCAAAGCTTCTGAAGAGTAGAGGTCTTTCCTTATTGCTGGGGACTCCTATTTGTACAGGCTCTCACACCCAGTTAAGCAAGGACTCCCAGGGTCAGGTCATCTCCTTCATTTGCCCTCCATCCAGCTGGGCTTCTGCTTCGAAAAGGCCCCTTTGTGATCACTGAACACCTCCTAAACCAGACCCTCATAAAGGGAGGGAAGGACCCCGCCACACCCAGAGTGGGCTGCCTTCTCCGCCGCAGCTCCAGGCCTCCAGAAATGGAGCCACGTGACTGGTCTGTGGGTAGAAGAGGCACATCGTTCCCAGAGAAAGCCACCCTGGCCCACGGGCTGCTGCCAAAATACACTCCCATGGAACCACAGAACTCTCTGCACTGCCAAATGGTGGGCCCAGAGGGACTCTGAAAGCTGCTGTTCAAAATGACCTCTCCACCCGCAGCGCCTTTCTAATTTTAGTCAACTCTTTAAATAGTTGAAAATCTCCTCAGCGTTGCACAAGAGTCAACTTTGAAATCTGAGCTACGGAAGGGTCATGTTCAGCGCCGATCTCGAGGCGACGCGGCCGGATGGCTGGGGATGGAAGCCCAGCTTGTGTTTGGTTAGAATCTGCCTGGTGGTGAGGCTTCGGGGCCCACGAAGAACCCCCTCCAGCGAGGGGAAAGCTGATGGAGGACGACTCGATGCATTTCACCGGAATCCTGTTCCCATATGTCGCTGTTGGCTTTCCCCGAGTTGCAGTAAAGGAACTTTTTTTTTGTTTTTTAGCCCTCAGAAAATGCCGCCATTTTGTATCTGGACTGCAATATCCAAGATTTGGCTGTGATCCATGCTGGCCTTTATGCTGCCTCTATCATACATGGTTCTGTTTCTAGATAGGGTTTTTCTTTTTGGTTGATTTGGATTGGGTTTTTTTTTTTTTTTTTTCCTTAAAACAATTCCCACCCAGAGCAAGTGAAGCAGAGGGGACCCTGCCCCTTTTATAGCAGTGTCCAGGAAGTCAGAAGCACCCCAAATCCCCAGCTCCGGCCACCCAGTGTTGTTGCTGCCTAACACCAGTTGCCTTTCTTTTCTCAGTGGAAATGTTAGCCCTGCCTGCCCATCATGAGATTAAGAAGAGCAGAGTCCGTGTCCCCATAATGCCTCACTTCCTGGCATGAATGGTCAGTGCTGTTGTGGGGGCAGAGAAGGGAGACAGGAGGGACCCTGGGGGGAGCTCCATTTCCCATTATTGTTTGTGCCTCAGATTCTATAGCAGCTGCGTTGACCATTACCATAACAGATGTGTAAGAAAATGATCTTGAAAGTAATCCTAATATCTGTTTTGTCACTGTAAACAGTACCCTCACCAATCTGTTAAGGCTCCTTCCTGTGGAATAAAATAGTTTGTTGACTTCAAAGACTCATGTCCCTTATTTCCCCCTTCTCTTTTTATGCTCTAGGTGTTCCCTAAGTACTAACTGTAATGAATTCTGGGTAGCTAGTGCCTCGTCCCAGGCTTCTGAACTTAAAGAGCATTGAAAACTCTTGGTGTCCTTCGGCAGCTCGGAAACAACAGAGCTTAGTCGCCTCATTAATAAGAATGAAAAACCGACAGAGGATGCGCTCCTTCTCTGGACCCTCTGTTCCCTGCCCCTTCCTCCCCTCCCCTCAGACCCAGTTTGTGGTGCTTCCCAACAAATGGGTGACCTCCCTCTGCCTTCATGGATTCCTCATCCCCCCACCCCCAAGCCCCAAAGGAAACCAGATGAAAATCAATACCCTGCTTCCTGTACCTGGCAGACATGGGTATTGACCACGGGCCAGAGGCTGTCCAGACTGGCTCCTCGCCTGGGTCGTATCATTGCCCCCTTCGGCTATACCTCGGTAACCTCTGCTTGTTCAAATCGGTCATTGCAAAGGGACATTTTAGAACCTGTGCAGAACATTCAGGCCACAAGAAGGAAGAGGAACCCTGAGATCACAAGTCCGTTCTCGAGCCGGCTCCAAGAACCAAATCAGGATTGCTCTGGCTGCTCAGATCGAAGTACGCCCCTCAACGTACTTGATCTTAGACTTGTCTGAGAATGACCTAGTCCCTTTTTCTTCTGGTTTACAATATTGGGTGGACCCAGATTCCAAAATGTAGCTTATACTGGGGGCTGCTGGAACACTCTAGCTGGTTCATTCATTCAACTAATCAGCGTTTTTTAGTCAGGCAGGAAGAAGATAAAGTAGGAAAATGGACAAAGAGACAGAGAGTCAGGCTCAAAATCAAGAGACTGGGGTTCAAATCCCGCCTTTGAATTCTCCCAGCTATGTCACCACAGGCTAGTGACCTAACTTCTCACAGTCCCAGGCAGTTCTCGGTGAGTCGGAGAATTAATGTGAGGTTCTGGCAAGTAAGTAGCACAGTGGACAGAACACAGGGCTTGCAGTTGGGAAGACCTGAATCAGCCTAAGACAATAACTGTGTGGGCAAGCCACTTTACCTTGTGTGCGTCAGTTTCCTCATCAGTAAAATGAGCTGGAGAAGGCAAATCACTCTAGTATCTTTGCCAAGAAAACCTCAAATGGCATCATGAAGAGTCTTTACCGGACTGAAATGACTGAACAACAATTAGGTTTCAGGCACTGCTAAGCACTGATTTCCAAGTACAAAAATGGTAGTCCCTGCCCTCAAGGAGCTTACAGTCTTTAAAGGGGAAATTAAGTCTAGAAACATCGAGTTACCCCAGAAGGCCATATGAGGAATGCTCATCATGATGAGGTAACCATTGGGAGCAGTAAGGAAAGATTGAGCAACGTTGGGTATTAATCATGTTAACTCGGCTCCTGTGCAGTGTAAGGAGACCAGACCTGTGTCCTCAGAGGGGAGGAAGAGCAATGTCTAACCTCCTAAACCGAGCACTTGAGCAGTGTCACATCGGGGACATTTCTTTATGCAGGTTACAATGTTACAGCTGAGGAAACTGAGGTCTTAGAACCATAAAGGTGTCAAACGTGTGGCCCAGTGAAAGTGGGAATAGTGAACAAAACAAATACGCATTATGTCATATATATGATTTCTAATTATGTAACGTATAATATATGTATATAACAAATACATGTGTCAAACCACAGAATTGGAGACTTAGAAGGGACCTCATCACTCATCTAGTCTCAACCATAAGCAGAAGGAATCTCCACCATAACGTGCCAACAATTAGTCATTCTGCCTGTGCTAGAAGACTGAGGAAGTTATTCTCCCCTGTTGATGCAGGCCAAGATCATGTTGTGGCTACCACATCGCATTGCTGTTCCTGTTGAACTTGCAGTCCATTTTGACCCCCAGATCTTTTTCAGAACATCCCCTGTATCCATATTCTCCAAGTCTATACTGGTATTGGTTTTTGTTATACCCAAGTACAAGATGTTATGTTCACACTTCGCACAGGTAGTAAAGAGCAGAGCCAGAATGGAGACCGAAATCCTCACCTCTAAATTCAACATTCTTTTCTCTACCTATGTCGGTTTCCTTCTACTTTCTAGCTTCTTGGCCACTAAAGTTAGGAGATATAAAATGGGTCAGAAAGCACAGGAAATGGAGGTGGAAAGTTTTATCCCTTCAATGACTATGTGATGACAAAGGCCTAGAGAGAATTAAGTGAGTCGGAGGCAGCTAGGTAGATCACTGGCCCGAAGGATCTGAATTCAAATGTGGCCTCAGACACTTAAACACTAGTTGTGTGACCCTAGACACGTCACTTAACTCCAACTGCCTTGTGAGAGACAGAATGAAGTGAGCTGAGTCATGGTGGTGGTCAGGTCGCCCAGTGGTACCGCTCTGTAGTTGGAAGAACTGAGGCTAAAGGCGGCCTTTGACCACACTTGTGACCCTGTTTGGGTTTTCCTGGCTCAGACTCTGCAGTGGTTTACAGTTTCCTTCCGCGTCTCATTTTATAGATAAGGAAACTGAGGCAAACAGGGTGAAGCGAGCTGCCCAGAGGCACACAATTAAAAATTGCCCAGTGTCCGGGTTTGAACTCCAGGCCGGGTGCACTATCCACTGTGCCTCCTAGATGCCCATGTGGCCTTCACCCTTCTGCCTCAGTCCACATCCATGGACCCGTTTCTTCATCTGTAGAATGAAGGGTTGAGATCCCTTCTCATCCTAAATGTGTGATCCTCCGATATACCCAGGAAGAGAGAAGGTGGGGGTCCTGGGTGGCTGCAGCCTGGAGTCAAACTGAATGGAGGGATTGAAGGGGCAGAGAACGTGGAGCGGGTGATGGGCAGCAGAGCCGCCCCTCCCCCCCAC
Source organism: Sminthopsis crassicaudata (assembly GCF_048593235.1). Lineage (NCBI taxonomy): Eukaryota > Metazoa > Chordata > Mammalia > Dasyuromorphia > Dasyuridae > Sminthopsis > Sminthopsis crassicaudata. The sequence continues at coordinate 618,610,854 of NC_133619.1, read as the reverse complement.
CCCCCCGGCCGGCCTGGGCCATCCAGTCTGCCTCAAGGGGCCAGGCCCGGGCTCCCTTAACCAGAGGGAGGCACAGGTGGTTGGTTGCCCAAGCGGCAGACCAAGTGTAAATAGTTCCCAGGGGCAATAATAACCTCACACCTCGACCATCAGACTTGAAAGCAGGGAAAGGTCATGGGAGAAGTAAACAGTGGAGATGATCTTTCTGAGTTAGGGAGGAATGTATAGGTCACCCCAAGGACAGAGAGCAGCTGGAACAATGGCAATCTCAGGCAGATGTTGCCCCACCCCCCAGAGGAAGAGGGGAGGTTCAGAAAACTCCCAGAGCCATGTTTGGAGGAAAGGGATAAAGCTCACATGGGTGCTGCCATTTCTAAACCCCATCTTGATTTCTGAAGGCCTCCTCCTGCAGTCAGCTCTCGGCTGTACACAAGTGGACTGTCTAGAGACCTGGTGGTAGGCTCCTTTATCTGGAACTGGAAGACTTGACTTAAAGGTCATCTGATCCAACCCTATCATTTTTTTCTTCTCTCTTTTTAAATTCAATTTTATTTCCACTTGCAGTTTTTCCTTCCCTCCCTCCCTCTTCTCATTGAAAAAACCAAAAAAATTTACAAATGTTATAGTGTTGTAAAAACTAAAATAAAATTCCACAGTAGCCATATGAAAGAAGAGAGGGAGAGAGAAAGAAAAGGAGGGAGAGAAAGGTGAAGAAAGAAGGAAAGGAAAAAGAAGAAAGAAACAGGGGGCAAGAGGGAGGGAGAGAAGATGAAGAAAGTAAGAGGAAGGCAGGAAGGAAAAAGGACAGGAAAAAAAAAGGAAAAATGAAAAAAGAATAAAAACAAACAAACAAATCTCCTGGAGATGGACCACGTGTTTCATCAGGAGTCCTTTGGAATTGTCCAGTCCTTCATTTTATCACAAGAAATTCCAGACCCAGAAAGGTGGGAAATAAGTTGCCTGAAATCCCCCTGGCGTTCACATGACAGAGTCAGAATTTGAACCCAAGTCTTCTTTGAAGTCTGCCGTCAGGCCACAAAGAGCAGCTGGCTCCCTTGTTTGACTTCCCTCCTGTCCCCCACCCTGGTCTAAGCCCAGGTAAGAGTGGTCATGCTAGGACAGCTAGGGGGCACAGTGGATAGAGCACCAGCCTTGAAGTCAGGAGGACCTGAGTTCAAATTTGACCTCAGATACTTAACACTTCCTAGCTGTGTGACCCTGGGCAAGTCACTTAACTCCAGCTGCCTCAGGAAAAAAAAAAAAAAAGAAAGAGTAGACTGCTGCAAGTGGATGCTGGCCATGGGTTGGGCAGTTTCATGAGCGTGCACGTGATATTCCCAAGCCAAGGCTGAGCACATTGGAGCAGCCTGACCTGGACCAGGGGGCAGAAATGTTCCTGCCCATCCTTCCCCAAGAAGTGCACAGACAGCAGAAGTACAAGGCGGCAGCAGCCAGGACCAGCTTTGCCAGGCCCATTCACACCCACGACAGCAAACAGCCCTTGCAGGCCCCAGGAGACTTACCTGAGAACAGGCCCTGAGAACAGACATCCTTAGAGGTTTTAAGGTTCGCAAAGCCCTTTTTACACAGTATCTGAGAAAAAAACTGGATCAAAGAGTGGGAGCCAGAAACAGCCTCAGGTGTCATCTCAGATGTCACAGATGAGGAAATCAAGGCAAAAAGGTGTCACAAAGCTAGGAGGTGTCTGAGGCCGTACTTGAACTCGGGGCTTCCTGATTCCAGGCCGAGGTCCTCTATTCACCTAAAACCTAGCCAGTTCCTCTGGACTTCCCTCTTGTTACATCATACAATATTGATCCAAACTCAAAATATCTAGTGCTGTCTGTCTTTAAATCTTCCTTGTGGGCCCTCCTTTCTTTTTACCAATCAGTTAACAGTGATGGCATGTGCATAGTGCTTTAAAAATGCCTAAGTTTGTCATCCCATGGGCTCCTAGTAACCTGCCTGTAAGGGAGATGTTATTATCCCCCTGTTTACAAAGGAGGAAACTAAGGCTTGAGAGAAGTTAATTGACTTGTTCACATTGTTAATGTGTCTGAGGCATTAGATATATTATGAAAACAGATTAAGGGGTTAAGACAAGAGTGAGAGGGAAGAAAGTGAAGGCACCTTTTGCAGATGGCCCATTCCATACCCATTCCTCTGCAAAATAGCCCTCACCTATAAGGCCCTTCAGCCCCAGTCTCTGGGTGGTGCAGTCTTTCTCGTCATAATGCAGCACAGATGGCCACACACCCACACCTCTCCCAAGTCTGTCTTGGTCTCTGCCAGACACAAATACTCATGCCCGGTTTGGAGAACATCTAGTGTAGATCAGTTAGACTCCACAACAGAGTAAGTGAAGGGGAGCCAAGGGAAGTTAGGCTGTGGAGGACTGTGAAGGGCTTTAAAGCCCCAAGAGAGGGCTATGACTAAATCCTGGAGGACTAGGGAAGCACTGGAACTTTTTAAAGCAGGAGAGTAATATGATTTTTACTAGACTTGTGAGTGTGCCTGTCTCATCCCCCTTCTAGACTGAACCATCTTCAGGGCAGTGATTAGTCTTAATTGTCTCTTCTCCATTTATGATCAATTATCAACCAATGAACATTTAGTAAGCCCTTACTATGTATCAGGCAAGTGCTAGGAATATAAAACAAAAATAACCCCTGCCCCCAAGGAGCTTCTATTCTACTAGGTGAGATGACCTGTTATATTTGTGGACATGGAGAGACAGAGAAAGAGACAGACTGAAACAGAATAGATGAAAGAGAATATTAGAGGGAAAGGAGCCACAACTTGGAAGAGAAGAGACAAGATAAGACTGGGGACAAAAATAACAGCATGCATTTGTACAAATGAAGCCCAGTCCAACACAACTAACTAGAGAAGTCCTTTGAGTAGAGCAATGATGAGTTCCCTCTTTTCTTCTCCAATTTCCTTATTCCAAGGCACTCAGATGTCTTATCCCATTATCTCCTCCTTCAACCATGACTAGCATGTTGAGGTGCCCCTTCTTGCCAAGGCAAAGTCCTCAACATACACAAGTAATGCCATTCCTTTCCTGTCTGCCATGATAAAATTGCCTTATTCCTCATCAAGGGTAACCTCTCCACTTGTTCAAGGGATCCCATTTCATCCATCACTTCTGTCTTCCTCACTTCTTCATTTACTGTCAGTCATCTCCCTCTTCACTGGCTTCTTCCTCATTCCCCACATATATCCCCCATCTTAAAAAATAAATAAATAAACAACAACAACAAAAAAAAAAACCTCTCACTTGATTCTTCCATCCTGCTATCATCCTCTCTCTTGTTTGCCCTTTATAACTAAACTTGAAAAGGCCATCTGCAAAAGGTTGCCTTCACTTTCTTCCTCTCACTCTTGTCTTAACCCCTTACAATCAATCTGTTTTCCAACCTTATCATTTCACTGACCCTGTTCTTTCCAAGTCACTAATGATCTCTTGCCCAATCCAATAACCTTTTATCAACTGTCATCCTTCTTGGTCTGTCAATCACCTCCTCACTTCTCTCTAGGTTTTCATAACACTGCTGTCCCCTGGTTCTCCCACCTCCCTGACTACTTCTTAGTCTCCTTTACTGGGTCTTCATCATGTCCATTAATTGTCCTTTTTTCTTTTCCCACCATACTCTCTTGCTTGGTGATCTCAATGAATTCATTCAATTATCATTTGTATACAAATTATTTCTTTATATATCTGACCCTAATTCTCTCTCCTGAGAGAGTTTCTTTCTTTCTTTCTTTCTTTCTTTCTTCTTTCTTTCTTTCTTTCTTCTTTCTTTCTTTCTTTCTTTCTTTCTTTCTTTCTTTCTTTCTTTCTTTCTTCTTTCTTTCTTTTCTCTTTCCTTCCTTCCTTCCTTCCTTCCTTCCTTCCTTCCTTCCTTCCTTCCTTCCTTCCTTCCTTCCTTCTTCCTTCCTTCCTTCCTTCCTTCCTTCTTCTTCTTTCTTTCTTTCTTTCTTTCTTTCTTTCTTTCTTTTCTTTTCCTTTCTTCTTCTTTCTTTTCTTTCTTTTCTTTCTTTCTTCTTTCTTTTCTTTCTTTCTTTCTTTCTTTTTCTTTCTTTCTCTTTCTTTCTTTCTTTTCTTTCTTTCTTTCTTTCTTTCTTTCTTTCTTTCTTTTCTTTCTCTTTTCCTTCCTTCCTTCCTTCCTTCCTTCCTTCCTTCCTTCCTTCCTTCCTTCCTTCCTTCCTTCCTTCCTTCCTTCCTTCCTTCCTTCCTTCCTTCCTTCCTTCCTTCCTTCCTTCCTTCCTTTCCTTCCTTCCTTCCTTCCTTCCTTTCCTTTCCTTCCTTCTTTCTTTCTTTCTTTCTTTTCTTTCTTTCTTTCTTTCTTTTCCTTTCTTTCTTTCTTTCTTTCTTTCTCTCTCTCTCTCTTCTCTCTCTCTCTCTCTCTCTCTCTCTCTCTCATCTCTCTTCTCTCCTCTCTCTCTCTCATCTCTCTCTCTCTTCTTTCTTTCTTTCTTTCTTTCTCTTTCTTGATATATCTAATTGGATGTCCAATACACATCTCAAACTCAAAATGTCCAGAACTCTTCCCCTTCCAACCCTCTCCTCTTCCAAACTTTCCCTATTATTTTGGAGGACATCAGTATCTCCTTGCTCACACTAGTTATACTCTGTCATCCTTCTTGAGCCACATATCTAATCTGTTAACAAATTTTGTCAGTTTTTTTTTTTATTCCTGACATTTCTCTTCCCCTTATCTCTACTCACACAAAGGAGCTCTCACTCGAGGCCCTTGGAAGACCAATCTCTAGTCCAAGGATTTTTTTAGTTAGATCACAATGATGTGTTGGTGTGGGATCCATGTACACTCTAGCATCAGCTTTCTTTACCTATGTTTCAATAGCCTCCTTATTGATTTCCAAGGCATGCCTCTCCCCATTCCAGTGCATCCTCTCTTTAGCTGACAAATCAATTCTCCAAAAAAGCAGAGCATCTGCGAAGATGGCAGAGTGGATTGGTAAATTTCTCCCACAAATAGAACAAATTTGCACCTTGGAGAGAATACTGATTGGTGAAAAATCAAGAAGACTTGGGGCAGAACAGGGATCCTCCAGGTACAACCTGAGAAGATCTGAAGACAGACCCTTCACCGAAGTGCAAACACCTCTGGGCTAGCTCTGAGAAACATCAAGTTTGGATCCCTGAGACTAGCTGAGTTTGGCTGGGGCCTCAACAGGGACCACAGAAAGTTTCAACTCCCAGACAACGTGTGGCGTCGGAGTCTTAGTCCCAGAAGATTGATTAGGAATTCCAGGCCCAGCTGTGATGCAGGGATAAGGGCCTGAAGAGAGAAAACCAGCACACCCGTGAGTGCAAGAGCAGTGGGGCAGGGATGCTGCTGACTTTGGGCACTTGCAGGAGGGAGGAAGTTCTTGATTTGGGGTCCCAAGTCAGAGGGGAGGACTGAAGTGAAGCTAGAAGCACCATCTTCCTACCCCACAATTAGAGATGCTTGCACTAATACCTCTTATTTAATTAAGAAAAAGGAATCACCAAAGAAGAAAGGACCCCACCATAGAAACTTACTATGGGAACAGGGAAGCCTGGGGTTCATCTTCAGTGGAGGACACTGAAGTAAACAGAGCCTCTTCTACCCCAAAAAGTAACATGAAATGGCTCCCTCCTCAGAGATAATTTGTAGAACTCAAAAAAGAATTTAAAAATCAAATAAGAGACACTGAGGAAAAACTAAAAAAGTTCTACAAAGCAATATTATGAAAAAAAAAAGTTAACCAACTAGAAAAGGAGATTTAGAGTCTCAAAGACAAAAATAACTCTTTGAAAATTAGAATTGGACAAGGGGAAACCAGTGAACTATGAGAGACCAAAAAATAACAAAACAGATTATAAAGAATGAGAAAATAGAATAGAATGTCAAATATCTTATGAGAAAAATGACAAATCTGGAGAACTATCAAGAAGAGAAAATATAAGAATAATTGGACTGCCTGCAAGTTGTGACCAAAAAAAGAACCTTGGCACAATAATTCAAGAAATAATCCAAGAAAATTGTCCTGGAGTGATAAAACATGAAGGAAAGTAGAAATCAAAAAAATCCACTGATCACCACCTCAAAGAGATCCTGTGTGGAAAACATACAAGAGTATTATTGCTAAATTTTGAAACCTCCAGGTCAAAGAGAAAATTTTGCAAGAAACGAGAAAAAAACAATTCAAATACACTGGAGCTACAATTAAAATGATACAGGACTTATTAACAGCCACAATAAATGACTGCAGGTCCTGGAATCATATCTACTGATAATCAAAAGAATGAGGCCTGCAGCCAAAAAGTCAAATTCAGCAAAATTATAATATTGAACAAGAAAAAATGGACATTTGACAAAAGTGCAGCTTTTCAGAACTTTCTATCAATTGAACTTGAACTTAATTTTTAAAAATTAACATATGAGAGCCAATATCCAAGATCAATTTCTTTTCTTTTTTTTTTTGGCTGAGGCAATTGGGGCTAAGTGACTTGCCCAGGGTCACACAGCCAGGAAGTGTTAAATGTCTGAGACCAGATTTGAACTCGGGTCCTCCTGACTTCAGGGCTAATGCTTTGTCCACGGGGGCAGCTAGCTAGCTGGCCCACCAAAATCAATTTCAAGGAACTCAACATGGATAAATTATTTGGGTTTTTTGTTTTGTTTTGTTTTTACATGGGAAATGTATACCATATGCTTAAGATTGACATCAACAATAAGATAGCTCAAAAGAAAGATTGGGACAGAGTTAAGGTAAAAATAGTAATTATGTTATTCAAATGAGGTGCAGAGAGGGGGCAGCTAGGTGGGGCAGTGGATAGAGCACCAGCCCTGAATTCAACTGAGTTCAAATCTGGTCTCAGACACTTAACACTTCCTAGCTGTGTGACCCTGGGCAAGTCACTGAACTCCAGCCTCAGGAAAAAAAAAAAAAAAAGAAAAGAAACAAATGAAGTGCAGAGGAAGAATAGACCCAAGGCTTAGAGGGGGGAGGAGGGCTTGACTTCTGAAAACTTACTGATATCACGAATGGATTAAATAGGTAACACTATACATCTATCATTGAAATATATATCATCTTCCAAAACCTATAAAAAATTAAGGAGGGTGGGGCAGGATGATGGGGAAGCAAAGGACAAAAGGAGACAAGGGAGGATCCATGGTTGGGGGGAATTTAAGTAATAGCAAGACAAGGTAAGGAACATAATTAAAGCAAAGAATCAGCAGGCATAGGAAAATTATGTGTATAGATATGGGGTGGGGCAGGGTGTGTATGTATATATTTATATATGTATACATATATATTTAGTGTGCAACTGAGAACAAAAGGACAATTTACAAGGAAGAAAAAATGGACACTCATGAATATAATTTCTTCTACTAATATATTTATTTGTTTAATTATTATTTTTATTTATTTGTTTGTTTGTTTTTGCTGAGGCAATTGGGATTAAGTGACTTACCCAGGTCTGAGTGCCTAAGTGTCTGAGGCCAGACTCTTGACTTCAAGGCTGGTGCTCTATCCACTACATCATCTTTTCTTTTTCTTTTTCTTCTTTTATTTTATTTTTTTAAAATTTATTTTGTTTTTAAAAAGAGAATTAGAAAAAAAGAGAAATAGAAAAGGAATACAAAATAAAAGACAATAAAAGAGAACAAAAGAGAACATTGTCATATGTCCAGCAGAACATCAGGGAGGATTCAAAATATATAATAATATATTATCAGTTCAAGAAAGTATAAATAGGGCAGCTAGATGATGTAGAAAGATGGATGGAAAGAGGATGGAGGATAGAAAGAGGGTGGAGAAGGAGGATGGGAAGAGGATGGAGATGGAGGATGGAAAGATGATGGGGAAGGAGGATGGAGAAGGAGGATGGGAAGAGGATGGAGAAGGATAGAAAGAGGATGAAGAAGGAGGATGGAAAGAAGATGGGGAAGGAGGATGGAAAGAGGATGGGGAAGGAGGATGGAAAGAAGATGGGGAAGGAGGATGGAAGGAGGATGGAGAAGGATAGAAAGAGAATGAAGAAGGAGGATGGAAAGAGGATGGGGAAGGAGGATGGAAAGAGGATGGGGAAGGAGGATGGAAAGAAGATGGGGAAGGAGGATGGAAAGAGGATGGGGAAGGAGGATGGAAAGAGGATGGGGAAGGAGGATGGAAGGAGGATGGAGAAGGATAGAAAGAGGATGAAGAAGGAGGATGGAAAGAGGATGGGGAAGGAAGATGGAAAGAGGATGGGGAAGGAGGATGGAAAGAAGATGGGGAAGGAGGATGGAAGGAGGATGGGTAAGGAGGCTTGAGAAATACTGTATTACATGTGCATGTACGTATATATGTCTGCATCCATGTGTGAAATCACACTAATATGTATATAAAATACACAATATATGTATAAGCCCACATGTGCATATGCACATATACACATATACAAGCCATATATGTGTATACGCACGTGTGTATACATTGTGTGGAGAGATTGGACTTTTGGATTTGTTTCTGTGTACATGTCTTGAGAATGGAAACTCCTGGGCAAGAACTCCTTTCATTTGTCTATGTGTACCTCCGGTGCGTGGAACACAGTAGGCGCTTCATAAATGCTCCTCGCCTGCAGGAGGGAAGGAAGGAGAGGGCTGGCTGGTCCCAAAGGTGCTCTCTAACTCAGACTTCCGGCCGTTTGAAGGAAAAGCCTCCTCCTGAACGTGTTCCTTTGGGGCTGGGGTCCGGAGGCTCGGCTGCTTGGGGGGGGGGGCAGGGACGGAGATCGCAGTCCGGCCCCTCCCAAGCTGGGGGCCCCAGGAAGCCCCCCGGGGCTGCAGGAGCCGGCAGCCAGAGGAGGAGCGGGGCTTCATAAGTCTTTTTGATTGGCGTTTTAATGAGGGCACGAGGGGCTGACCCCCTGCCAGGGGGCCAGTTCATGCCCCGTTTATCTCCCGGGCCGGGGAAGACTAAAACAACAGGCCAGACTGCGCGCAGAGCCGAGGAGCCTCCGCCCACCATGATGGATTGAGGGGCTGCCGCAGGTTGGCAGCTAAAGTGTGTTGTAACAGGATCGCTCTGTCAGCACGAGACAAAGGCCCGCCCGGCCGCCCTTGGCCGCTACCAGCCCGGCTCGCCCAAGCCCGGGCCTGGGGGGGGGGGCGGGCCGCCCAACAGAACTCGCTGGGGGCCGGGCCAAGGAGGCAAGGGATGGGGGGGGGGGGGGTTAAAGCGGGTGGGAGGGGGCTTGCTCCCCATCCCAATCTTGGAAGCCAGATGCTCAAGGGGATGCTCCAGAACTAATCCAGCGGCTGGGATTCTTGGGCCCTGTTCGTCAGCTGACTTTGAGCAGTGTTAGTGAAGAGCAAAGCGCCCCGAATTTGGAGTCCGCAAACCCCCTGCACCCCCATCTGTAAAAGGACAATGGCGCCCCTCTACATGTGACCTCTATGTCTCTCTAACGCTCCGACCTGTGATTGCACTAGAATCGCTAATGGCCCCTGCGATGCACTCTCAGGATATCACTTCATTCCCAACACGCACGAGGGACAGATACTACGCTAATGAATCCCATTTTACAGATGAGGCAAACGGAGACTCAGAGTTCGAGTGACTTACTCAAAACTATGAGAGCAGGAGTCTTGGAGGAAGAATTCGAACTCGGCTCCTCCTGCCAGGAAGTCCAACACCCCTCTCTCTGCAACAAAATAATTTATTAGAACAGGGAGACCCAGCAAGGCAGTCACTTTGCGTGCAGACTGTAGTGCTTAAGAATCGGAGGACCTGCTACCTGTCTGGGACTTGCTACCTGTATGACTGTGGGCATTCATACAAATGAGCAGGAATAGAGCAGAAGGCTGGGTGGTCTTTTATATCCCTTCCATCTCTATTTCTAGGCACAGTACCTGGCATGCAGTAGGCGTTTAATAAATACTTGCTGAATTGGATAGCTTGAACTTTGAAGTGAACACAGAAGAGTTCTGTATGCAGAAGGCATTTAATAAATGCTGGATTAAGTAATCTTTATAAAAGTGAACACAGTAAGTGTCTTGCACAACGTAGGCATTTAGTAATCTTGTTAAATTAAAGGATCTAATTTTGCAGTTTACACAATAGGCTTCCACACACAGTAGACATTTGTTTTTGTGGGGGTTTTTTTGCTGAGGCAATTGGGGTTAAATGACTTGCTCAGAGTCACACAGCTAGTAGACATGATCTTAACAGGACTTTGCACCCAGCTGGACTGACTTAAAGTTTGCTGAGAGGTGGAGGTCTCAGTTTCCTCAGTAAGGAGTTAGAGATGCTCACCTGATTTTATCTTGCACTTAGGGATGGCAGATTCAGATGTTATAGGTCTCGGAAAGGCTTGAACCTGGTGGACTCTGGCTTCTAATTTTGCCAGATTCCCTTTTCTCATCCTCTTCAGCTTATTAAATCCTCAGGGATCTTCAAAAACAGTTTAGGTCGGACTAGGATCTAGGATCTCCCCCAAAAGCCCATATTTTGCTTATCTTCCAGACACACATGGATGTCCTCCTAGAAGGGAGGACCTGACACCTCGAGCAAAGCACCGTGGGGGGCAGAAAAAGGACTGGGTTTCCAGTCAGAGAGCTGGTTGAGTTCTAACCCAGTTCCACTGCTTAGGTGACTCTGGTCTTAGTTATAACTAAATTGAGTAATAATTAATTAATGCATCTGTCAGCAAGCACTTATTAAGTACCTATTGTGGCCTCGGGATATAAATACAAAAAAATTAATAATAATAATCCTGACTCTCAAGGAGCCTACTAATGGAGATAACAGGATGTATACGTGTGTGGGGGTGGACTTATTGATGTTTACTCAATGTAAAGGCACCTCCTAGAGCATCTTATCTCTTCCTTTAAGGGAAGAGGGAATGACCTGTCGGATAAATATGAATCAAGCAAACCTCCTCATTACATACATACAAGCAAAATGAGCAGAACTAGATCACTTCAAAGTTCTCTTCTCTTATATATAATTTTATATGTATATATAATTACATATATATTATGTGTATATCATTTTTATATGTGAATCTATAAGAGATTGGAGATCCACAGAGTCCTCTTATTGGTTCCAGTGTGGACGAGATTCAGAATTCAAAGCCCAGAAGTCCCATAATCAGTGCTTTCTGCCCCTTGGCCCTAATTGCTGACCGATGATTCAGGGTATCTGTCCTAAGGGGGCGGGGGGTAGAGGATTTCCCTGGGACTGAAATCTCCTTCCCCTGTGGAAAGAATCTCAGGATGGATTCTCCAGGGGCAGACCTGGGGAGGGGAGAGGACTAAGAAAGCTGTGTGTAAAATCAATCATTCTGCTCCAGGAGGTTCAGGAAGGAACTGGCCTCCCCAAACTGTGTCTGGAGGGCAAAGGACTCCAAGGAAGGGAAGGAATGAGTCCAGCTCCAAGGCGATTTAACCTCCTAATGAACTCCATTCATGGGGGTGGGGGGAGAGAGAGGCCCTAAGAAGGTCAGAGAAAGTAGCAGAGCTGGCTAGGAGCAGAGCACCAAGAGACCAGAACCCGACATGCCCTTTGAATTGTTTTTCCAGAGTGAAGGAATAGGTTACGTTGAACCATTGAACTCTCTGGAGGCAGTGCGCTGTAAAGAAAAGAACTATAACACTATCTGTGTAAATCTGGACAAGACACATCACTTCTGGTGGCCTCCTCTTCCATAAATTGAGAGGGATGAACTAGATCCTTCTGAAGTGGATCGACAATTATTTATCATTGTCGCTCAGTCATGTCCGACTCTCCCTGACCCCGTTTGGGGTTTTCTTGTTAAAGATACTGGAATGGTTGGCCATTCTCCAGCTGGATGAGAAAACTGAGGTAAACAGGGTCAAATGACTTACTCAGGGTCACACAGCTAATAAGTGTCTGAAGCTAGATTTGAACTCAGATCTTGCCAACTCTACTACTTTTACCCAGTTGCTCTAAAGTCTCTATTAAGCAACAACTGTGTCAGGCAGTGTTTTGGTGCTTGAGGATGCAAGGACAAAGAAAGAAACAATCTCAATCACGAGGAATTTACATCTTAATGGCAGGGGACCACAAAGATGTTTAAGATACATATAGCAGAAATATAAGGGGAGTAATAGCCAGATAAATATAGTTAAATATGAAGCAATTTGTGGAAGAGGGTGCTAGTACTTGAGGAAACCAGTGAAGGTTTTATCTAGAAGATGGTGCTTTAACTGTATCTTAAAGGAAGAGAGGAACTTTAGGAGACAGAGATAAGGGAGGAGAACCTTCCTAAGATTAGGGGAGACCAGAGCAAAATCAGAGAGGGGAGATAGTGTCATTTGTGAGGAAGAGTGGATAGCTGGGCAGGAGCTCTGAGTGTGGGAAGGTAAGTAATGTCCACATAAGAGCCGGTGTGGCTCTACAGGACTTTAGAAGGTCCATTCCAGCTCCAAATTCTGCTCTCTTCTTGATCCCCCTTGCCTTCCCTTTGCAGGCTTCCATTAAGGATGCAGATTGGGGTCAGATACCAGGTCTTTTCAATAACAGTGGAAACTGAGACATAGCACTGGACTTGGTGAAAAGACCTGGGTTTCCAATCTAATGAGATTGGTGATCCTCTCTGGGCTCCAGGTACAATACCCATCAGTAAACATGTCCTGTGCATCTTCCATATGCAAGGCACGAGAAAGGGTATTAGGGATACAAAGGCAAAGTGGGAGAAACCCCACCCCTCAAAGAAGAGTTTCCATTCTACTGGGACACAGACCTGAGGCATGGAGGATCAGGTGTTTGACTTGACGTCAAAAAAGTTCAAATTCTGCCTAAAACTTACTCATTATATGATCATGGGCTGGTTTACCTCTCTCAGCCTCAATTTCCTCCTCTGTAAAATGGGAATAATAAGAATTCCTAACTCACAGGCTTAAATGGGATAGGTTCTATAAAGTGTTTGGAGCCCTTAAAGAATGAAATAAATACTATCATTATTGTTATTATTATTATTATTATTATGAGGGGGAGGGGGACAGGGCAAATCAGTTGATCAACATTTTTAAAGTTCCTACTATGTGCTTTGGTTTCCTGATATATAAAACTCTATGATCTCTATGGTCTCTTCCAGGTCTAAAGTCCTTTAATCCTTTTAACTTAGAACTTCAGTGTGAGTGGAAGGCAGAGCTGATGTTAGACAATCTTGTTTGGGACAAAGTCCCCTTAGAGTATGAAGATTCCGAGTGAGGAGCTTGAATAGCCTGTAGTTGTTAATAAAAAGGTAGTAACAAAAATCATACTAGATAGGAGTCAGGATTCTCCCTAAGCCTTACTTTTCCATCTTTAAAATGGGAGCAAAGATTCACCATCTACCTCACAGTATTATTGTAAGAAAGGCACTTAATAAATTCTCATGGATTTAACTTGACTCACCTGAATGTTATAGAAATGCAAAAATCCTCTAAAAGATCTGGAATGCAACTATCAGGATTCGAATGTTGATTCTACCGTTTAGAATCTGGGGGTCTCAGGAAATACACAGCATTCGCTTGCTATGGTATAATTAGCAAAGAAAGTATTGGATTTGAGATCAGGAAGACCTGAGTTTAAGGCTCAGATGCTACCTGGGTGACTCTGGTCATTGAAGAATGATCTCTAAGCCCCCCTTCAGCCCTAATGTTGTGATCTATGATTTTTGCCAAAGTCAGTCCCAATACATCATCTACGAGAGATTTCATCTCCTCTCATCTTTTCCAGCAGATTGCAACCCCCTCTCTAATCTTCAACCCTTCTACTGGTTCCTTCATTATTGCTTTCAAATATGTGCAAATTTTCCCCATCCTCAAAATTTCATTAGCATAGAGAAAGAGTTTATGATCAAGCAAGAGGCTCACAGAAGAGAAAATGGGACAATCTCGATTACATAAAATTTAAAAGGTTTTGCATAAATAAAACCAATGAAGTTTAAAAATGGGAAGGAAACATAAATGGAGAGGGGGAAATCTCTAAGGTAAATTTCTCTGGTAAAGGTCTCATTTCCAAGATATATAAGGACTATATTAGGGAATAAAGAATCAGATTTATAAGAACAAGAGCCATTCCCCAATTGAGTAATCATTGAAAGATACAAATAGGCAATTTTCAAAGGAACAAATCCAAGCAATCTATCAATCAATAGCCAAATGAAAAAAGTGCTCCAAAAACCTAACAATTAAAAAAATGCAGCTTACTTTTGTGTGTTGTCTGCGCCCTTTAGAATGTAAGCTACTTGAAACCAGGTAGTGTGTAGTGTCTTTCTTTTTGATTCTATCTGTACTTTGCAATGGGGACTTCATAAATACTTGCTTCCTTCCTTCTGTATATATTTCTGACCGACCCATTCAAATGTAAGTTCCTCATGAGTGAAGATTAATTTTTTTGTACTTCTATTCTTAGCACTTGGCCCGTGGTAGGTGCTAAATTAGTGCTTTTTGATTAATTTGTTGACTGAGTGCCATTGTCAGAGATCTCTATGCAAGTTCACTGGCACAACATTTCCCTCAAATGCCAGGGGAAGAAAACATCAATGGACTCCAATGGAAAGTCTCCTAAAAAGTTTCACTGATGTCTTTGTTTTTTTTTTACAATAGTTATTTCCTGCTATCAGCTTCATTGAACCATCATTTGAGATAAGGAAATACAAACAAAACAGTTTAATAGAGAAACCTCCTCAGATTATACATTTGACAGTTCACATTCTTCCATCTCTCTATCCATAGGACAGAAATATGTTTCATTATATCTTCTGCCCTCAGATTATTAACTAAGCTTAATTATCCTGAGTTTGGCTACCTCTTACTGCTATTTTCATTTATATTTTTCGACTCATTGTATCCTAAATTTTTTTTCATCTTGCTTCTCTCTAAATCAGTTGAAATATCTTTGGGGGGGGGATAAGTTTCTTTGAATTGCCATTTCTTATGCTACCCAATCCATCGCCATGCTGTGATTTATTCAGCTGGCCCCGAATTGATGAGCACCCATTTTATTTTTACATTAATTTGATGTCACAAAAAGGGCTATTGTGTGGGGGACTTTTTACTCTATCATTTACTACCCTAAGATATAAGCCCAGGCGTAAAACTACTGGGTTACAGAATAGGAAGAATTTAACGGCTTTTCTCACGTAATTCCAAATTATTTTCCAGGACATTTGGACAAATTCATAGATCCACAATGCATTAGTGTCTTCTTACAGGTGTCTTACTTCTGCTTGCAGCTGTTTTGCTTCTTCTTCTTCTTCTTCTTTTTTTTTTTTTTCTTGAGGCTGGGGTTAAGTGACTTGCCCAGGGTCACACAGCCAGGAAGTGTTAAGTGTCTGAGATCAGATTTGAACTCGGGTCCTCCCGAATTCAGGGCTGGTGCTCTATCCCCTGCGCCACCTAGCTGCCCTCTGCTGTTTTGCTTCTTATTGTAGAAAACGTCATGGATGCCAGATCTCATCTATTGAACTTAAGATCTATAGTCACAAGGCCCAAGGGACGATTTCATTTTTATCTTTCTTTGTGTCCTAGATTGGCTTGTTCTAAGCCTCAGAACTGGACCTGCTTCCCTAAAATCTGAGTAAAGCCTTATCCTGTCCAACTGAGGGAGAAACTGTGCCTTGGTACAGACTACATCATCTCTCTTATCAATACATGTCATTGGTCATAAAGGGGGAATTAATTAAGACTGTAATTGAATCTGGGTACCACTCCCCCATTATTCGATGGCTATTTTCATGAATTGAATTTTCAATAATACTAATTTAAATCTAGGACATTGAGGGATTATATATATACATATATATATATATATATACATTATGGACAACTTCATAAACCAGGTTTCTCCTGTTTATCAAATAAATACTAATTGACAAACCGAGCTGGAAGTTCTGAACTGAAAGATATTGAAATTTTAATAATGATTGAGGATGTATCATGAGTCCATACCCCCAAAATATGAGTCGGCTCGAGTGTGTTAAAACCTACAAGTTAGTTTGATCACTGATACCCCTCCCCTTCTTTATAGCTCTGCTCCCCAAAGGTTGATCACAACAGCTTCTGATTTGTGTGTTTCATTATCGACAATAGGAAATCATTGAGAAGGAGAGCAGGGAGACATGTTGTGAAAGGGAGGGAATGAGAACAGAAATAGAAACAGAAATTAAGAGATGAGAGAGACAGAGAGACACAGGAAGAGAGACAGAGACAGAAAGGCTTGCTCATGGACTAGCCCCGCATTGTAGTTGTCAGCCCAGAACTTTTTTTTTTAGGAATTATCAAACCTGAGCTGCCTGCCAGGGCTGGCTATTCCAGGGTCAGGACAAGTGTTATGTGACTGTAAAGGAAAGAAAAGAGTTCCAGACATAAAGCGAAGGAAATAATAACGCATCAGTGACTCCCATAGATGCGACGTTTCAGGCTTGCTCTTTCTATCAGGGGTTCTCGACTTTTGTAGTTCTCA